>NC_081405.1:687692591-688067591 GCF_030272615.1 Cryptomeria japonica | reverse complement strand
ATTGTGTCTTCATTTAGTATTTTCTTAAGCACTTAAATTGCTATCTGGTTAAAGAACAAATATGTCTTTCATGTTTTCAAAAAAATCTAAGAGGTAGGAGAGTATGCTCTTGTCTTTTATAGACAATCAGAAATCTAGACCCTCGAAGCCTTTTTCTAAGTTTTGAGATTTGTGTACCTTTAGCGGGCCTGTCACAGTGGGAAAAAGTAATCACCCTGTGAGAACGACCCAAGTGAGTACAACTGGACCTAAGCATTCCAACTCACTATGATAAATAGGCCTCTGGTGATTAAAGTCTCAGAGGATGGGATTATTTGAGTTTTCTTTTTGAGATCTCTCATATCGAGCATTTTGTAGGGCCTCGTGGTCTCAATCACGTTTACGTGACTACATCTTGTTTCAGTACCTTGTTGGGCTATAGGCCTCAATCATGCTTGCGTGACTTCAAGGGGTAATTTTAAACGGAATTCCTGACTAAGAACTATAAGATAGAAGCTACCCGATTCACCTCTGAAAGGTTGATAATCTTTGTGCAAGAGAGATAGTAACTCTCCCAAAACACTTGCCATATCATGCCCCCATTAGCGTTTGGAGTCGGCTAATATGGCATTGAGAATCCATTGCATGAGACTCAATGGCCGTATTCTGATTAGCTATTGGGTGTGTACCTAAGTCAGCAAGCAAAGGTTTTCTTCTCTAAGCCAACTTCCATAGAGTTAGTGTGCTATGATTTAATTATTATATATCTTGCGTGTTTTCTATGTTTTCATCCCTAAAACTAAAACTGGAATACCAAAACTGGAGAAAACAACAAACAAAATCAGTGATAAACTCTATCTGTGTCCAAACTGGTCTTTGTTAGTCATCGAAACGTCAATCCTTATCAAAAAATGGTAGTCATCAGTCATTGAAACTTTGTCTGTTAGAATCTCATCTCTGTCCAATCCTCTATCATACGAATTCCTGATCTTGTCAGTCAAAATAGTCAAAATTGTCTAAAATAGTCTACAGCGAGCCTAAAACTGGTTATCATCCTCTTGAGCATAAACAACCTTGATAGTGTACATCTGCAATTGTGTTGCACGATTTTGTCGATCATCTCTAAGCTAGTTCAAACAAACATCTTATCAAACCTAAGTTAACTTAGATAACGTCTTACACAAGATAGATCATTCCTGAAACTAGACTAGATCTTAAGTTACTTCTCTCAATTACTACGTTAAAGGAAATACTAGCTACAATTTGATCTTGACTTCTGCAACACATCTCGCTCTCGGTCCTGTCGGTTAAAAATGTCTGTTCAAACCAAAAGCTCTTCTAATTTTTTTGACAAAAGTAAGAATCTCTTGGATACCTTAGCTCCAATTCCCATGGTTGCCTATACTCAAATGCTTCAAGATTTAAAGAAAGAAATATATGACATGGAAATCCAACAAAATAAATCAATGACTCCATTTGAAAAACAAATGTATGATATCAAGTGTGAGAAACTTCAAGGAATGCTAAAACAATTATATGATTTGACAATCAGATACCAACGAATAATTGAGGATCAAAAGCCAAATCTTAAACAAGATCACAAAACACCTTCACCAAGACAAAAATACATCTATTCCCTAGATAGACAGTTTACACCTTTGGGGCAATCTATCGAGTCAGCTTTGGAAGAGCTTATTAAGAATAATCTTATCATATTGCCTAAAAAGACCACATGGTGATATGCAGTCTTGAGTAGTTATTGTGCATATCATAGGCATAACAAACATAAGACTTCAATGTGTATGGAATTAAAAGATAAGATTCAAGATCTCCCTGATGATGGTGTCATTGAAATTGAAGATCCTAATGACTCACCGAAATAAAAATAAGGAACTACTTCTAAGCATGATCAAAATCATGAACCTGTGTCTAGCAAGGCTCCATATGTAGCCTCCATCCCTTCCATGATGCCTTCATCTCCTAAGACTTCTCAGCAACAATCCATACCATCTCCTTCAAACAATGAAACTTCTCATGTTGACCTTCAAGGGCCATCTCCTATGGAAATCCAAGTTAATGCCAATATTGATACAAGTTCCTCTAAAGATTTAAAAATCCCAGATCCTATGCCATCATACACTTCAATTCCAAACGTACCCACTCCAGAAGGCCCTTTCCAAAATGCTTCCCCATCATGCCAAAATATGGAGATCTTCCAAGAATCCCCTACACCTATGAAAAATCCTACCCCTTCCTTAGAAGTGACTCCATGTCAAGAGGATAATTTGGAAAATGAAGAAACAAGTCCTATCATAAATCAAGATCAAGACACCAAAACTCCTCAATCCCATCTAATGATTGAAAAAGATCCTATTTCGCTAGAATCCCATGATGATCCCCTTATACCTTTCCATTTCTTCCAAGATTATCGCATTCCTAATCCACTTCCTAAGCAAGATCATGATGCCTCTTCAACCTTTTCAAATTGTCCTATTCAAAATGAAGAGTCAAACACCCTTCCTATTCTATCCAATGGTTCTCTTCCATGTCAAGATCAAAGTATCCCTTCATCTCCTTGTCATAATCCTCCATATTCACCCCAACAATCCATCATGCCTACAAATCCTTCTCATGATCCTATCATTCCCCACATTCCACCTCCATCTCATAATGGACTCGTGCCTTCTTTTCACAATAAAGTGTATCCTACAAGTCAAAATATTTATAAAGGCAAAGGGGTAAATCTCCACAAGCAAGAACCCATCCATATTAAATAAAATGTTAAAAGTCATGGCCTCAAGGACATTTCTCAAGATGTTGGTATCTCTCATAAATCCTACATTTCTCCAGTTAAATCCAAATACATGCCTTCTCCTTTGCACCTTCCATCCATTCTAGGTCCCTATATTCCTCCATCCCTTATGCGGGATCAACAAAGGCACACATCTTCGAGTACCTTCCATCCATCTAAAAGACCTCCATATCATTCCTATCCATTCATACATTATTTTCCTTCTCCAAGCAATTTGGATGCCAAGCATAAAAGTCATAAATCAAGCAATCCACATGTATTCAAGGATCAACATGTCCCATCTAATCAACATGTCAAAACAAAGCAAAATATGATCCAAAAAGAAAAAGAAAAGTACAAAATGCCACAAAGGCCCACAAAAAAAGAAGAAAAGTCAAAAGTTATATGGGTTCCTAAGGCACTTGTACAAGCAATGCACTCTAAGGAACTACAAAAACATGAAAAATCAAAAACCATGTGGATCCCTAAGCAGCTACTTGAAGCACAACAGTCTAAAGAAAAAACAAAATTAGCATCCAAAATTGTTGTTCCTCCATTCAAACCTTCCGAGTCTATTCCTCCATTACCTCCTTCATCCATTTTGGGTTCTTATGCTCTAAAATCTATAACCTTTCCTCCATCCAAATCTCAAAATTTGAGATTCACTTCTCCTCCATATGTCCACCATCCCTCAAGGCGTGGGCCAATGTTGATCTTTCCATCATTTCCATCTATCCATACACAATTCTTCCAACATCCCATCCATTATCCAACACCTCTTTTTCACTCTTCCATCCCTCTTATCCAATCCTTTGCATAAATCCTTGGTCTAGTTTCATTTCATTATCATGCCAACATCTTTGAGCATACCTTCATAGCCATTGTCTATTGCAACTCATATTCTAAGGGTACCATCCAAAGAAGCGATACGTTGGGGTCCTTCTTCCATCCCCTATCATGCCTCCATTATCTTCCAAAAAAAAAAAGTAAAGAGAAATAATTTCGTCCACGAGTGAAAACCACTTCTTGTGGCGCCTTGGGCAAGTACCATGATGAAAACCTGGTAAACAGGCATCATGCGTAATCCATTATCCTTTTGCACTTTACACTGGGGGCAAGTTCCATCCATGTACATCCATCTATTGTCCTTCTTCCTCCATTATCCTTCATCCTCCATTATCCCTCATTCGCTCTATCTACATTCATATCCATTTTCCACCTTTGATCTTGACAAGGTTAAGGATATTTACAGGTTTTGTATGTCCTATATATTGCACTTGATCCAAACCCTTTAGCTCCTATCCATTTCTCGCTTACATCCTTCATTACTTCATTGTGATCTTGATTATCCTATTTGTCCCCTATCCAAATCTATCCCTTGATCTTGATCAACAGATATGGACAAAATACAAAAACATGCTTTCCACAAACCTCTTGACATGACCACTTCTTTGGACCATATTGCTTTGTTACGCTATATCCTTGCTTTACATTGCTAAAATCCTTACATTGCTAAAATCCTTTCTTTACATCGCTAAAATCCTTGCTTTACATCGCTAAAATCCTTGCTTTACATTGCTATATCTGGAACATGTGCTTGGATTAATGTTATGAGATTGTCCTTGAAAGCGTCCACCATCATTCGCTTATCCATTCATGTACTCAAGAGTTACTCAAAGAAAAAGGAAAAAAAAAGTGAAACCTGGTCATCCACTCCGAGTCAGTTACCTATCTCTTGACTACTAAAGAGTTTTATCACTGAGTTAACAAGCAAAACAACATAATGGAAAACAATCACTAAACTGTTTGAGATATGCATGGAAATTTTCTTTGTGTGCTATCTTTTATATTGGTTTTCGATTATCATCCCTCTAAGTAACTCGAGGAAGTCTATTATGACTAAGAGGAGCAAGGATTGGGGGCATAATATTTTCTTTGTTTTCTGCTTGAAGGAATGATTCCAATGATTTGGGAACATCTAAATTAGCTGGGTGTCTGTGATAAGAGCCTTCACATCAAGGTGAAATCGCCACACATACCTTGACTCCGCTTATTTGAATGCTACAGGGAGGTTCCCATCATTTCTTTGTTTTTTTTGAGGAAATTTCTTTATTGTGCAATTCGGGTCCATGAATAATTTGTCCAAGGATATGAACGAAAAAAGGGTCATTGCGGACAAGATAATTAATATTGCACATGAAAATAAATGAACTCTATTATGCCTGCTATAATTGTAAAACACTCAATGATGACAATTAAGCTTTTCAAAGTCCAATGACTAGGTTTAGGTTGCATCTCATTTTGCATCTCATCTTGCATTTCATTCTACATTTTGTGAATTTGGAGTGATTTCGGTATAGTAACAATGCTTCCTCTTTGTCTGCTGAATGAGAGTTGGAGCGTCATCATTTCTTCGCTAAGTGGTCTCTTTTCATCATTTCTCTAATCGAGTACTTGTGTTTTGAGATGTTAGTTGCATACATAAGCATCTTATATAGATTCATACATTCACTATCATTCATTTGCATTTATCTTGTTGCATAGAAAAATGAAAAAAAAAAATTGCATTACTCATTCACATTCATTTATTGGCATATGAAAAGAAAGAAAAATAGACACCAATACTCATTCACATTCATTCATCTATACTGAAAGAAAATGCATACATATACAATAAAGCATATAGAACAACATCTCATAACCAATCAACACAAGTACAATGAAATCAAATCACGAGCTTGTAAATCGGCTATCCTGAGTCCATTTTTGGGATCGAAATAAAAAATCAAGATCATTTTGCTAGTCAAATTCAAAATTTGGACCACTTAGCGCTCTTTTCATCAAAAGCTCATTCTCTTTGCTAATTGCACTCAATTTCTCGTTAATCAACGCTGAATCTCAATTTAATTTCTACAAATCAACTTTGCGCTCAATTTCTTATCAATCAACGTAAAATTTTCAAAAATTCCTCTGAATCAATTTATGCTCAAAACAACTTATCATCGCTAAAAAATTGCCTACCATCATGTACCCTCGCTGTCTTTTGATTTTGCTTCTGAGGGGGCATACTCATGACCTTATGACCTCACATCTTCAAATGTCGAGAAACTTTTCAAATCTTCATCGAAAGTCGAGCAAAATCTTTTCAACTAAAGAAAATCAAATAAGATCTCATTGCTAGGGGCATATCAGTTTCATTGCTTCATATCAAGCTCGTATTTGTCTTTTATCTGAATCAATCTCTTAATGTTAATCAGTTTCATCGCTTTTCATCAAGCTGATTATTCGTTTAAACTCAATCAAGGTTTTAAAGAGTATCTTAGATCATGCTAAATCTAAACAAGTGTTACGTTTTATTTGTTTCTTGATCAAGCTGAACAATTTATCTTCATCATATCTTGATCAATCAAGTTCAAGACCAATTTTTATCATCACTCACTGTATCTAAGTTCAATCAAGTTCTAGATCAGTAAGATCCACTTCTTGATCAATCAAGTTCAAGTTCGGTATCTTTTGTTTTCTATCATTCCCAAGTTCAATCAAGTTCCGGAACAATATCACGTTAATCAGACTTTATTCAACTTTGTCACTTCGAATCATGCTAAACACCTCGCTTTCATCTAGTTTGTGATCAATCAAGTTCAGAACTAGTATCTCCTAGACATCAACTTTTCTTTGAACCAACGTGCTACTCACACATTAATTCAAAGAGGGGCAAATGTAATACCCTAAAAATGGTCATCTAAACCATGGGCCCCTAATCTCGACAACATCACCAAAGTCCTAACCAAAGGCAATTAAATAAATCTCGAGCACACAATTAATTCCTAAAATCATCCAATGTCACATGGTAAAATCAATCACTCAAGATTAATTAAATATTTATTTAATTAATTAATCATTCCAAGTAAATCATTTTAAACAATTATCTTATTTATTTTTATTAAATATCCTAGCATATTTAATTAAATAAATCAAATTGCCATAAATCTTAAAAAAATGAAACAAATCAAGAAAGAGGAATTAATTCAATTAAATAAATCAATTGAGCACAAATCTTCAAAAATGGAAATAAATCAAAAAAGGAATTAATTGACAAAAAAGAATTTAAAATTTTGAGAAAAGAAATCAATTGGAAACAATCTTGAAAAAAACAAATTAAAAACTGATAAATAATCTCAAAGAAAGCAATTAAAACAATTGAATATCAAAATTGAATGAAATAGAGAATAAATCGGTTTTTTCCTGATTTTAATCTTAATTTTGGTTCAATTTCTTTTAAATCAGTTTTTTCTTTGATTTAATCTTAAATTTAGTTCAATTTCCTTTAAAACTGAGAAAAGCATCTAATCACATCAATTCACCTGGATTGTGCTTCCTCTTGGAAAATCTTGACCGCTCATCATCAGTTGATCTTAGCCGTTGGTTTCTTTCTGAATTTTCTATAAATTCAGGCTCATCTCTCAGTCAAAGAGAGGCTGAAGAATATATTGTTATTATACTGTTTTTGCTCTAGGATTTCATTGAGATATTGCATATTAATTATTTCATATTGATTAAATCATTTAGTTTAATATTGCAAAAATATTGTTAGATTAATATTACATCCATCTAGCATTCATCATGCTCATATAGATTAAATCCTTCGTCTTGATGTTGTCTAGTCACTGGTATTGCTAAATAATCTGAGAGCAATCTTATACTCGCATCTTTTAGAAGGCAATGGGTCGATTTGTTATGATTTATTATTCATTGATTATATCTGATTAACCATGCATGTAATGACTTGATTGAAGTGTTGTGTCTTGCAGATACAGATTCTTGGTCTACTTTTCACACACACAGTAGTATCATTCTTAACTGAGGTAGCACAAACCAAGTTTGAGCATTTCACCTATAAGCAAGCATCATATACAAGGAAAAGGTACCCTCCATTCTGGATCATGAGAAAATGGTCGAGGTATACGTTGTAGTCAGTAAGCCATAGTGATCCATGATTGTATTTTTGCATGTGATCATGCAGCTTAGTGAACTTCTCACGTAGACACCATTAGTACATGCCCCAGAACTTCATTGGAACAATTCGTAGACAACAAACAAAGAAGAAGATATCAGGAACCATCCCGACTACTCTAATCACTTGTGGATATCCCAGAGTAGCGTAGGAACCTGATATAAATAAATAAAGAAATAACAAATCGACCAAGTACTTATCAGCTTAAACATAAATTTCTTGTCAAAGAAAATATTACCATGTCTTATCTGTGAGGAAGGATGCATCCTTGCGAAGACAGTTGTGTGTAGATGTTTTGATTGGTTGGTTGATTTGATAAGTGATCATCGTTTGAGTAGCTCAAAATGTTTGTTTGGTGTCTGTTGCGATGTGTATGTACAAATAATATTATATTCGTTGTAATGTTTTTGATTGATTTTTTATGTTTTTGACATGTTTTTGGTACTTTCTGAGTTTTTACGAATGTTTTTGGTATTATTTCTAGCCAATTTTGAATGAGGAACTCAATGAATCACAAGCAATGTAGAATCCACTTCCATCAGTAGGCTAAGAGTATTGCCCCCAGTTAGAATGTCGCTATGAAAACGGGATGTAGGACACATGAAGTAACAACCCTGATTGCAAATCAATGACAAGCCATGATTTGAATAACAGATGAATGGATGCAATGGATGTGATCGCAACAAGTCTAAAAGATAATGGAGCCATAGCCTTTACAAATGGCATCTATTTGCCATTTTTTCACTATCATACTTACCCAAGGTGCCACCGAAGTGGTTTTCACTGTTTGGATGCATGATTTTTCTTTACCTATTTTCTTGATTTTTTTGTATTTTCTTTAGGATATTTTTCTGAATGTTTTTGGCATTTTCTGATATATTGGAGGAGTCTGATGCTCTGCACGGCTTATGTATGAATCCGTTTGAGGTGCATGTTGTTGATTGGATCTGCTAATGGTTCTCTTTCTGAAGTTGCCAACTGATATGCCCCAGACCCAAATACAACAGTGATAACATATGGACCTAGCTAGTTGGATTCAAACTTGCCCTAATGTTCTCTATTTGGTTGGTTATGAGGATTCTCCCTAAGAACAAGATCACCTACCTCAAATGTGTGAGGTTTGACTCGATGATTGTAGCTTCTTCTCATGTGTTGCTGATAGGATTTTAGGTGGTTGTATGTAGCTTGTCACTTTTCATCAAGTAGTTCCAAGTCTTGAAGACAGGAGACCTGGTATGCTTAATCATCTATCAGATTGTGCAAAGAGACCTATAGAGATGGTATTTCAACTTTAATAGGCAAAATGGCTTCTGCTACATAAACTAGTGAGTAGGGAGTTGCGCCTGTAGGGGTTCGAATGCTAGTTCGATATGCCCATAAAGCTGGATTTAATCGATTGTGCCAATCATGGCCAACATCATTGACTATCTTTTGGAGTATCCTCGATATGTTTTTATTTGATGCTTCGGCTTGACCATTGCCTTGTGGGTAATAGGGGTGGAAAAATGGTGTTGAATGTGAAACTTCTCACAGAGCTCACGGACATCCTGATTTTTAAAAGGAAGATTGTTATCTGTGATGATGGACATGGGTACACCATACTGACAGATGATGTAATTAAGGATGAATGAGGTGATCTCCTTGCCATTGACTTGGGTAAGTGGAATGGCTTCGATCCACTTTGTGAAGTATTCGGCGGCGGTAATGATAAATTTATGGTTGTTGGATGAAGATGGATGGATTTTACCCACAAGGTCAAGTCTCCATTGACAAAAGGGCCATGGTGTTGTGATGCGTTGCAATTTCTGTGTTGGTGCATGTATCAGGTTTTCGTGAACTTGGCACTTCTTGCATTTTGTGACAAAATAGTAGGAGTCTTTTTTCATGGTGGGCCAATAGTATCCAGTGCGCATGATTTTCTTTGCTAGGGAAGGACCGCTTGAGTGAGCCCCACAAACTCCCTCATGTACCTCTTCCAAGGCCTTTGTTATCCCATCTTGTTCCAAAAATCGAAGGAGAGTACCATCAAGACTTCGCATTGTAGCATCGTAAATTGTACGCACTTGCTAGGATGGTACAATTTCACACCTAGTTTAGCACCCGCCTTGGCGCATTTTGCATTTTGCATTGCATTTCCCCTTTAGTACTTAATTAATCAAATTAATTAGGTCTAAGATTCTATTTCATCATCTTCCACATCATAAAGTCGGGCCCTTTCATTAAAGTGTGCCCGTTTCATTTTATTCCTCCAATACATCATTTAATCAAAAACCCTAATTAGGTCCTATTTTGAACTTGGGGGCTTGATTTCGGGGGTCAAAACATCTCGAAATCACCTATAACTTCGGGATTCTCTCTAAAATCATCATATCCAATGGCCCTAAAAATTTGGTGAAAAGTTGTCAGGACCAGGGCGCCCGGAGTGCACACAGTCCTGGACATTTTTCCCAAAATTTTAGGAGCTCAATCCAATCATAAAATAAAGCTTAACCCCAAGAAATTGGTGGGAGATTCAATCTCTAGGTCGGCCAAAAGTTGAAATTAAGACCTAGGGTTTCATATATAAGAGCTCTCTTTCTTCATTTGAAAGGATCCGAAATTTTGGTTTCAGGGACCTTCGATGTAGCAAAAGAGCAAATATTTGAAGACTTCAACAACATTCAACATCCATCCATCAAGAATTCATCAATTTCATTCATCCGTTTAGGGCTTTGAAGGCATTGAAGAGCAATAAGGGATCACTGACTGAAGATTGGCTTGTACCCCTCCCTTGGGGTTGGGTATGATTTCATGTTGTTTTCATGTCTTTGCATAAGCCTCATTATATCACTTGTATTCATGCTTTAGATCTCTTTACATCTTGATTTGGAGCATTTACATTATCATTTACAAGCAATTAGGGTTTACTTTCTAGGTTGCTCTAGTTTGCTTACTTGCATTTTAGGATCTTGCACACACACAAGGTCTGCACACACACTACTTTTACAATACAACTTGGCTATTTGTGGAGGTGGAAATCATCAAAGTGGGGGTTTGACTAAGGCAAAACCCTATATAGCCGCCCACCATACCTTTGCAGATATAAGTGCAGGTTTCGGGATTCGGACGATGCCGCAAGTTGCAGATCCGACGGAAGCAGACAAAGACTAAACTTCACACCAAATTTCAGAGCAAAAGACCAGGACAGGGGCGTGGGGCACCTTGGTCCTGCCAGGACAGGGGCGCTAGGCACCCTGGTCCCTGGGACAGGGGCGCTGGGCGCCCTGGTCCTTCTGTCAGACAACATTTCCGACAGTTTTCCAGGTTGCAAAATAGCAGTTTCAGGTGCAGTTTCAGGAGCAGAATCAGGACAGTGGTGCCCACGCCCCCGTCCCGAACATTTTCACTCAGATTTTAACTCCGGGTATGCATCTGCATTCTTGTCTTGTCCTTGTGTTTGCAGCTTTCCATTGTTCAACTTCAATTCTGCAATTTTGTTATTAGTTCATACTTGCACTTTGAGGTTAGGAATTGAACTTGCATCATTTTATCTTTCAATTACCACAAAGGAATAGAAACCCTAATAGGTATCCCGTGGCTCTCTCTTTCACAAAAAGAAGTAGCCAATTGTGTGATACCTCTAGGCTCTTTCGTATTCCACAATGTGTGTCAAAAGGTAGGATTTTGACATGTTAGCCTAGTCTCGCTTTTTCCCCTACACATTTTGGTGAACCCGACATGAAACTTATTATTGCTTTCTCTTGCATTGCATTTGTTGGATCTAGATCTAGATTTAGTGTGTTTCATTTAAGTTTCATTTTCATAAAAAGAAAAAAAGAAAAAAAAAAGAAGGAAAAAAAAAAAAGGAGAGTGTGTTTCTTTGTTTCTTTGTATTGTGTGTTTAAATTTTATGCAATCTTTATTTCAAAATGTCAGATTTTTATTTGCAAGATGTTCATATTTATGATGAGGTATGCAATTATGTCGATTATGAGTATAGCCAAGATGAATTAGATGAAGCTTTAGATGAATTTTTGAATCCGAAAAATGTCAAACCTTCATTTTACCAAAGACTCATAAACCTTGTTACTATGCCATTTCGTTGTGATGAGAAAGATAAGTCGAATGGTTCCTCTCAAGGGTACATTCCTATCAACTCTTCCATTGAATCTAGTAACATGGTTGCTTTCAATGATCCTCTCTATGAAGAGATGTCTCCTTTTGAATCAAAAGATAAACCTTTTAATCGATATGATCATGCTTTGTTGGATGATTCTCTTGATGACTTTGTGGCTTTATCGAAATCTTTAAACAAGAACAAAACTTCTAAATTAGTTAACATGATAAACCTAAAAGAGCATAATAAGCCTCTCTTTGAAGTCCAAGGTGCTTATCCTTCTCCCACTTTTCAATTTCCTAAATCACCTCCCCTTACTGTCCAAGGAGGGTATGGTCATGATTCCTTTCTTACTCCGAATAAACCTATCATCACTGTGCAAGGAAGAAAACCTATGAGTCCTTATAGTTATGCCAAGCAATTAACTAGAGAGAGTTATCATCCGGTTGCCCATACTTATCATACTAGAAACAATAGGCAGCCTAATCCTCCTCCTGTTACTCTAGTTTCTCTTCCTAATCCTCAACCAATTCTTCCACAAGCTCCACGTATTTCACAAGTTCTTAGTAAGGAATATGATTTCATAGAACAACTTAAAGCTACCCCTGCTAAGATATCCCTTTGGGATTTGATTCAAACTTCTTCCACTCATTACGGGATGTTACAAGATGCCTTGAAAGATTTGAATGTTCCTCCACCAAATACATCTAGTAATATAGTGTCTTTGGTTAACTCTGTGATGAATCCTAAAGCTCAAATTGTGTTTACTCAAGATGAATTGCCTACTAGTGAAAGTCAACATCAATATGATCCCTTGATGATTGTGGTTATCATAAATGACACTTCTATAGGACGAACACTGGTAGATAATGACATCTAACATACAACTTGTTATTAGGGAGACCTTGGATTCACAGTATGCAGGCTATTCCCTCTACATTGCATAGACAAGTTAAATTTATTTATAACAATAAGACATATACCTTGATAGGTGATACTAATTTCCAAGCTTGTTTACAAACATCTACTTCCAAAGGGGGTTCTTCTAAGCCTTCCTCTTCTAGTGGTGACTCTTTAAACAAGATACCTATCGATGAATCTTCACTCTCTGATGATCAAAATTCTTTGGATGAGTCTAAAGTTCCGGAAGAAGATTCTTCTCGACTTGAATCTACACATGAGAAGGCTTTTGATCCTGAGAAGGTTCTCGTAGAAGATGATTGGGGATCTCTTGATTTTAATCCCACCTTTGTAGGTGAGTATAGGGTCCCTTCTAGAGAGCTTAAAGTTGAAAAGAAGGAAGAAGCTAAAAATCAATCAACATTACCTGAGCCTATGAGCAATAATTTTGTGGCCGCCTCTCAAACTTCTTCTCCTCACACCTCTAATTCTGAAGGATTCGATTCTTTGTCTTATGAAAAACCACCTTCTCTTTCTGAAATGGCTGATCGTTATGGTCGTGGTTTTCATATTCTAGCTAAGCATGGGTATCATGGAAATGGTTGTGGCGCTCACGAACAAGGGATAAGGGTTCCTCTCGAGAATAATCTTTATGATGTGACCTTTGGACTTGGTTATAATCCCTACAAACGTACTAAAGCTTCTAAGAGACCATGTATTAGTGTTAATGTTATTTCTATATCTCTACCAATGAGACACCCTGAGTATATTGATGGGGATCCTTCGTGTGCCTGTGCTTTGGATGTCTTTCCTACCGATGATGCTTTAGCTGAGTTTTTAGGAGCATATGATACTCTTCCTCATTATCATCACAATAGGGGATTTCCTTATTGTTTGAACACTGAAGCTTATTTTGGAAAAGAGATTGATAATGATGAGATTGTGAAAGAATTCCCTCAGTTACAAGACACTCCTCAACAAAGTAATCTTCTTATAAGTGACACCATTGATGTTAAGATGGATCCTTGCAATGAAGAAAAAGTTATTAGGATTGGGAAATGTTTGGATGAAGAAGAACAAAAACAATATGCAGATTTATTGCATGAATTCCTTGATATCTTTGCTTGGACATATTCTGACATGCCTGGTATAGATCCTAAGATTGTTACTCATAATATTGTCTTAGTTCCCGATGCTAAGCCTGTGAAACAAAAGATTCAAAAAATGAATCCTAAGGTAGCTTTGCTTGTTAAAGCTGAGATTGAAAAATTATTGGAGGCTGGATTTATCCGCCCTATTGATTATTCCCCTTGGATTTCAAATATTGTCGCTATGGCTAAATCAGATAATAAAATAATAATGTGTACTGACTTTCGAGATTTAAATAAGGCTTCTTTGAAAGATGATTTCCCTCTCCCAAACATTGACATGATAGTCGATTCTACATCAGGACATGCTTTGTTATCCTTCATGGATGGTTTTTTAGGATACAATCAAATCTTCATTAATCCTCAAGATCAATTCAAAACTACTTTCACCACTCCTTGGGGTACGTTCTGTTGGGTGATGATGCCTTTTGGGCTTAAAAACGTCGGTGCAACTTATCAACGAGCGATGACCCTTATCATTCATGATTATATGCACAAGATTTTAGAAGATTATGTTGATGATATTTTAGCCAAATCCATTCTCCGTATAGATCATATTAAGATCCTTCATCAAATCTCTGAAAGAATTCGTAAATATCACATGCGCTTGAATCCCCGAAAATGTGTTTTTGGTGTGGATAGTGGAAAACTATTAGGATTCATAGTTTCGCATCATGGGATTGAGGTGGACACTAAGAAAATAGATGCTATTGTCAATATGCCACCTCCTAGAAATGTGTCTCAACTCAAAAGCTTACAAGGAAAGATTCAAGCTATTCGTAGGTTCATATCTCAACTTGCGGATCGTACTTTTCCTTTTACTCAACTTCTCAAAAAGAATATCACTTTTCAATGGAATGAAGATTGTCAGCAAGCATTTGAAGATTTAAAAGTATATTTGGCTAATCCTCCTATCCTTCAACCCGTCGAACCTTCTAAGCCCTTTCTTCTTTATACAGTTGCTTCCTCTCATGCTCTCGCAACATTATTGGCACAACATGATAAAGATGGTAAGGAGTGTCCGGTTTATTACATAAGTCAAACCTTACTCGATTATGAGACTCGATATTCTACGATAGAAAGACAATGCTTGGCCTTGGTGTTTGCGACTCATAAATTGAGACATTATCTTTTAAATTCAGAAGTCCATGTCATGGTAAAGTTTGATCCTTTGAAGCATCTTTTCTCTAAAACTGATTTATCAGGGCGCCTAGCTAAGTGGATTATGATGTTAACTGAATTTGACCTTAAATTTGTTTCGCAAAGAGCAATTAAAGGGCAAGTGTTGACCGATCACTTAGTTGAGGCCCCTTCACCTTTCTCCTTCCCTAACCCTGAGTCCTTTCCCGATGATTTCATTCTTTGCACAGAGAGAGATGAAACTTGGGAGCTGTACTTTGATGGCTCTAAGTGTCATACGGGATCGGGGGCAGGTGTTGTTCTGATTTCTCCCACAAAGAAATCCATTCCCTTATCTTATCGTCTCAATTTCCTATGCACCAATAACATTGCTGAGTATGAGGCTCTTATAGCAGGAATAAAGGCAACCTTGGCTTTGAATGTAAAGCACATACATATTTATGGAGATTCTCAATTGATTATAAGACAAGTAACAGGACTGTATCAATCAAAACAAGACAAATTATCACAATATAAAGACCTTGCTATCTCTTTGTTACAAAAATTTGATTCTTATACCATGGAACCTGTTCCTCGAAAAGATAATCGACATGCAGACGCAATGGCATGTGTGGATTCTCTTGTATCTTTAGAGGACCCTGTGGTTGATCTTAAATTTGTTATTCACAACCTTATTTCTCTAGCTATTGTAGATGATTCTAGCCTGGTGACATGTTGCGACTTTATAGACTCAGACGAATGGTATTCGCATATCGTAAGATACTTGACTGATGGTACCTTTCCTGATTCCGCCAATAGGAATGCTAGGGCTAGAATTCGCAAGCTGTCCGCTAGATATATCATTCTTTCTAATGTTCTTTACCGAAGGGGTTATAACGGTCTTCTCCTTCGTTGTCTTAACAAATCGGAAATCCCTATCGCTCTTGAAGAGGCACATTCAAGTGCCTGTGGGGGGCATTTTGGAGGCAAATCCTTGGTTCAAAGGTTACTTCGTATGGGATATTATTGGCAAACTATGCAGCAGGATTCTTTTTCATTTGTTAAGAAATGTCATCAATGTCAACAACACAATAATCTGATTCATGCTCCTGCCCAAGAACTTCATTCTCATGTAGCTTCTTGGCCTTTCTCTGCATGGGGGTTGGATCTCATCGGTAAAATCTCTCCTCCTTCATCTCAAGGACATACTTTCATTATAACCGCAATAGATTACTTTACAAAGTGGATAGAAGTTGTTCCCCTTCACTCTACTACTGCTGAAGTGATTTGTCGATTTCTTCTAGAAAACATTATTTCTCGATTCGGGATACCTTCCACTATAATCTCAGATAATGGGACATCATTTAAGAACAAGGACATGAAGAAATTCCTCGAGAAATATCATATCAAACATCGATTTTCTACACCATACTATCCTCAATCAAATGGTCAAGCCGAATCATCCAATAAGATAATTGAACAAATTCTTCACAAAACCATGAATAAGCATGGTAAGGATTGGAGTACTCAGCTAATTTATGCTCTTTGGGCCTACCAAACGAGTGTACGAATTGCTACAGGAACCACCCCTTATAATCTTGTTTATGGTGCTGATGTTATCATGCCTTTAGAGTTAGAGATTCCATCACTTAGAGTTTCTCTCAAAGGTATAGTAGATGATGACTCTTATAGAGAACAAAGACTTCAACAGCTTGAGATGCTTGATGAATAGCGTATAAATGCTCTTGAGCATATTCAAGCGTATCACAAAACTCTACAACGAAGCTATAATGATAAGGTGATTCAACGTTCTTTCTCAGTAGGTGACTTAGTTCTCTATGAGAATCAGCGCAATGTGAATGCCTTACCTGAAGAAAAGGGAAAATTTAGCCCTAATTGGCTTGGACCGTATATTGTTATTGAAGATTATGGATCAGGTGCTTATAAAATAGCGGGTGTAGATGGTACGCCTCTTAAAGAACCTATAAATGCTATGCACTTGCGTAGATACTTTGCTTAATTCCTCATTCCTTATCTTTTATTTCATTTATCTTCTTATCACTTCTTCAAAATTGGATAATATGTTAGTATATCTTTCTTAGAGAAAATAGAATTAAATGATGTTTTGTTTAATCTATATTGCTTTGTTCCTGGCAAGTGTGTTTCTTTATTCTATAGTTTGTCTTGAATTCATTTATGTAAATTGCAAAAGATTTACATTTCGATTATGCTGGCATATTATACAATGTCTTTATGTGTTAGATAGAATTGTATCATGTTGTGTTTAAGTTTAAATTAAACCACATTACTTATATGATTCTTAGGCTTAACACATATTTCTTCTCTATCATCAATGTAGTACTTGATCAAATATTTTAATTAAGTCACACATGTATCAATTTAATCATGGAGCATTGAGAAATCAACCACATGGAAATTAAATTCAGAACATACATGTACATCTACCAAATGTATTAACTTTAATCAAAATACACATTGTTTTAGGCATCAAAGATAACACATTTGAGACAAAGAGAAGCATGTATACATATATATATGTGGATATACAAAAGTAGGTCACTATACATCCAAAATGTGACCTATCCTACATCATGAGATCATCTCCTATCCCTAGGGCTAGTGGCTGGAGAGTGACGACTAGACGCTCCCTCCTGATCCGACCGTGAAGGTGGACCCATAGGTGTATAGCGTGATATAGACCATGAATGACTCCGAGAGGAACTCCTACGATCCCTATCCATAAGGATCATGCGATACGAGGTAGCCTCGGCCTGAGCTGTTGCTAGATCACGCTGTGCCCGCTGAAGGTCCTCTAATAGAACTCTCTCTCTCTCCCTCCATATTTCCACTTGTACTCGAAATGGGGAAAACAAGTCATCATGCCGACCTGCATTCCCTTGAGGTCTATAAGCAACCTGTGAGGAACTAGGGATCTGTGTCGTCATGGAAATATCTGTCACTGCTTGCTGGATCAGGGAACGCCACTCCTGCACATTAGCTGTAGCAGTAGAACAGATTTTGTATTAGTACCATTCTATATCATCAAAACATTAATCAATCAATATAAACCTACTATACCTGGATCTCCCTTGCGCCAATAGGGATCGTGATATGGTAGCATCTGTGACTGGGAACTACTAGGCTCCCCACGCTCAAATGATCTGTGCGCGATGGGTATAGGTCTTTGTATCGCCTCGTGTTCCCCCTTTTGGGGAATATGAGGAGGATCTAAGGCTATGGTATCATCTCTTGAATGGTGGGGAGCTGCATCTGACTCCTCCTCATCATCTCTATCCTCCTCCTCATCATCCTCATCCTCATCCGCATCCTCATTCTCCTCATCATCATCTCTATCTGTGTCATCCTCCTCTCCTTCCTCCTCCTCCTCAGCACTAGGTTGATCTCCTATGGGTGGATCAGGATCTCCTGCCTCCTCACGACCCTCTCCCTCCTCTAGCTCCTTCGATCTGGGTCCCTGATCCTCATCTCAGTCTCCATGTCTCCATGGACCTGGATGGCCTATCGAGTGATCTGGTGGAAAGATAGGCCCTGGGTATGTCCTCACAAACCATGAGAGATACCTGTGTTGTGCTCCGGGATCTGCGGCGTAATCAGTGACCACATCCTGATCGGACCCCTCTATATCTGTGATCTCGATATCATCTATCGTAGGTCTCGCTACTGCTCTAGGTCTAGGAAGGACTCGTGAGTGTCGAGTGTAGATGGGTACATCGGCTGGAACACACTGCTCTAGCCCAAACTGCCTCCGTACTCGGTCAAGGTAGAATGGGACTATGATATGCGGATATCATCCTCTCAGTAGGTGGTTCCTCTGTAAGCATGCTAGTTGCCTCTCCATTCCATCCCATCTGTGCATCTGCAGATATGGTCTCCATACTGTCACCTCAGCTGTCAATCTATCAAATGTCACTCTCCAATATAGTAGATCCCCAAATCTCCACTCGCTGGTAAATGGATAAGCAAACACCCTAGGTCGTTCACTAGCCGCACTCATCAGATAGCCGACAGGCCTGGTGCATGTAAAGTGCTCAAATATCCACACCTGCAGAAGTGTGCATGTCATCAAGCTACAACCCTATCCAAAAACATACTCCTCGAGGTCGTGATAGAGATGTGCAAGCATACTCTGACCCCAGGCATATACTCTCCTATGTCTCTCCATAGCCCTGATGCACCATGTGAGACCCCCATGCATGTGCATACCTCGCCCATTAGGGCAGACAGCTAGTGCAATGATGGCAATCATAAGACGTCTCACGAGGGGCACCTCTCCTGTAGGATGTAAGAGCCAACTGACCATGATGCGACCTCTCATCTTGCTCGGCATGACTCTCCCTATGCAGTATACCTGCTCCCTCTGATGGTCAACCGCTGACCGATCGGTCGCGTATGTCACGGTAGCTCCTCTGATCGGTAGGCGAAGTATGCGGTACACATCCTCAAGTGTAACCATCATCTCTCCTACTGGAAGCTAGAATGTACATGTGTCAGGATCCCATCGCTCCATGAGTGCCATCAGCATCGCAGGATGGAATCGAATTGCCGGCATAAGGATCATATACCACAAACCTACTATAGATAATGTATCTCTCTCTGCCTGAGTCAGTCGGGGAATCTGATCTCGCAAACTGCGAAGAATCTGCCCCGCCGTGTGCTCTCTCATGTATGGGAGACCCTGCAATACAAAAACATCAGTGTAATCAGTACTCAATCATCAAAATCATCTATGCCAAAAACGCAAACTGTCAAACATCGAAAGCTAACCCTTGCCAAGTCCTGATTGGGACCATGGCGCCTTGAGGGGACCATGGCGCCCTGAGAGGACCATGGCGCCCTTCAGGGACCATGGCGCCCCACAGGGACCATAACGCCCTGAAAGGACCATGGCACCCTTCAGGGACCATGGCACCCTGATAGGACCGTGGTGCCCTGGGTGGGACCCAGGGTCAGATTCCAGGGCCCGCATTCGATCACAGAAACTCAAAGTCAACAAAAATGCAGAAATGTAGAAAGTCAAAGTCAAAGTTCAGTCAACTCACCTCATCCAGTGGCTCATCGCCGATCACGGCCTGTCGCATAATCTCTATCCTCGTGGGACGCTTCTCGTCGTGAAGGCATGATGATGGCTATGTGGGCTCTGCTGCAATGAACAATACTCAGAAATCAACAAAGTGACAAATGTAATAGTCACTTTCGAGGTATATACTTTCATTCCTTTGCCTTTACTTTCAAAACCCTAATTTTCCTCTATCACTCATTTCATCATAACTTGAGTTTGGGAGATGCGATTTTCGAACCGTTTGTTGCGTAGGAATCGTATTTTTGTTCCCTTACTCCCTTGATGTTCCAAAATGTTCTCTGATGAAGCCTCTTTAGTGAACATCTATCATCAATAATCTCTCACACAATTTGTCGTAAGTAAACATGCTACCCTATTTCACCTCCCTAATCAGCAAGCCGAAATAGGGGGGGCATATAGCTACTCGCAAATTTCATCACTTTCCTTAGTAAGCATTAGGTGATTTTGTGATCTAACGTGTGTTTTGTAGGGTGCGGTTCCTAACTGTGTACTACAGATACCGCTGGGGGCTTCGTTCGATGGATTTATGGATATATCCTTTTTCAAATAATGTTTACTTTCCTGTACTTTAGCTTGCATATGCATGTAGTACTCATATGACCGCTAAAGTGGGGGCTAAATGTAGTGTCATAAATTGTATGCACTTGCTAGGATGGTACAATTTCACACCTAGTTTAGCACCCGCCTTGGGGCATTTTGCATTTTGCATTACATTTCCCCTTTAGTACTTAATTAATCAAATTATTTAGGTCTAAGGTTCTATTTCATCATCTTCCACATCATAAAGTCGGGCCCTTTCATTAAAGTGTGCCCCTTTCATTTTATTCCTCCAATACATCATTTAATCAAAAACCCTAATTAGGTCCTATTTTGAACTTGGGGGCTTGATTTCGGGGGTCAAAACATCTCGAAATCACCTGTAACTTCGGGATTCTCTCTAAAATCATCATATCCGATGGCCCTAAAAATTTGGTGAAAAGTTGTCGGGACCAAGGCGCCCGGAGTGCACACGGTCCCGGACATTTTTCCCGAAATTTTAGGAGCGCAATCCAATCATAAAATAAATCTTAACCCCAAGAAATTGGTGGGAGATTCAATCTCTAGGTTGGCCAAAAGTTGAAATTAAGACCTAGGGTTTCATATATAAGAGCTCTCTTTCTTCATTTGAAAGGATCCGGAATTTTGGTTTCAGGGACCTTCGATGCAGCGAAAGAGCAGATCTTTGAAGACTTCAACAACATTCAACATCCATCCATCAATAATTCATCAATTTCATTCATCCATTTAGGGCTTTGAAGGCATTGAAGAGAAATAAGGGATCACCGACTGAAGATTGGCTTGTACCCCTCCCTTGGGGTTGGGTATGATTTCATGTTGTTTTCATGTCTTTGCATAAGCCTCATTATATCACTTGTATTCATGCTTTAGATCTCTTTACATCTTGATTTGGAGCATTTACATTATCATTTACAAGCAATTAGGGTTTACTTTCTAGGTTGCTCTAGTTTGCTTACTTGCATTTTAGGATCTTGCACACACACAAGGTCTGCACACACACTACTTTTACAATACAACTTGGCTATTCGTGGAGGTGGAAATCACCAAAGCGGGGGTTTGACTAAGGCAAAACCCTATATAGCTGCCCACCATACCTTTTCAGATATAAGTGCAGGTTTCAGGATTCAGACGACACCGCAAGTTGCAAATCCAACGGAAGCAGACAAAGACTGAACTTCACACCAAATTTCAAAGCAAAAGACCAGGATAGCGGTGTGGGGTGCCCTGGTCCTGCTAGGACAGGGGCGCTAGGCACCCTGGTCCCTGGGACAGGGGCGCTGGGCGCCCTAGTCCTTCTGTCAGACAACATTTCCGACAGTTTTCCAGGTTGCAAAATAGCAGTTTCAGGTGCAGTTTCAGGACAGTGGCGCCTGCGCCCCCGTCCTGAACATTTTCACTCAGATTTTAACTTCGGGTACGCATCTGCATTCTTGTCTTGTCCTTGTGTTTGCATCTTTCCATTGTTCAACTTCAATTCTGCAATTTTGTTATTAGTTCATACTTGCACTTTGAGGTTAGGAATTGAACTTACATCATTTTATCTTTCAATTACCACAAAGGAATAGAAACCCTAATAGGTAGCCCGTGGCTTTCTCTTTCACAAAAAGAAGTAGCCAATTGTGTGATACCTCTAGGCTCTTTCGTATTCCACAATGTGTGTCAAAAGGTAGGATTAGGACATGTTAGCCTAGTCTCACTTTTTCCCCTACACACGCATGTATAGGGTTTCAACAATGATTGTGTATCGAACGATTTGGTGGATGAAGGTTTTTAGTTGGTTATTGGATTGGTTGAGGGGAAGTGTGTGGTCACGTAGGTAAGTGAAAAATTCACCGTACCATGGGGATTCAGAACCGATGAGGTGACATATCATTTCAGTTTTGGGGATATCATATGCGAGGATCCAAAGTTGTTCTACCAAGCACTCGTAGCGTGTTGAATTTTGCGGAAGATCCAGGAGAGATGCAATTATAGTCATTGCATCAACAACTCGATTTTGATCTCTAGGTACTTGTTCAAATATGATAGTTGTAAATGATTCTTTGTAACTATCCACCATCCTTTTATATGGCATGAGCTTATCATCCGTAGTTTTATATTCATCGGTGACTTGTTGGATGACTAGCTGAGAATCTCCATATACATGTAACTCTTTTAGATGCCATTGTATAGCCAATCTGAGTCCTATGATCAAGGCCTCATATTCTGCTATATTATTGGTGCATGGGAAAGTGAGCATGTATGACTTCAGGATGTTGTCACCTTGAGGTGTGGTAAAAAGAATACCTGCCCCCGAGCCATGTCTAGTGTATGAGCCATCAAAATATAGCTTCCAAGGTTGTTTAGTTGTGATCATTAAGATCTCTTCATCTGGAAAATTGGAAACAAGAGGGTGGTCACCTGCAACTAGTGCATCAGCCAATTGATCTACAATAACTTGCCCCTTGATAGCCTTGCGGTCCACATACTCTACATCAAATTCACTCAAGATCATAACCCATTTGGCCAAGCGGTCTGTTAATGCAGCCTTGTTGAGTAGGTGCTTGAGTGGATCTATTTTGGCAATGAGTTGTACATTGTGCGTTAACATGTAGTGCCTCATTTTGGTGGTTACCAATGTTGGCATTTTTTATGTTTGTGTTGTGATTGGCATTGATGGACACACACTTTCATTGAGATCCCCTTTATATGTATGAGTTAGAGCACAACCGGTATTTGTTCCAACCGGTATGTTGAATTATAGTCTTTAGACTATTGTTGTTTTGAAGAATGTGTTTCCCAGTCTGAAGCAGCATGTTGACCCCAAGCGATTCGTGGATCCCAAGCGGTACGAAGGACCAAAGCGGCATAACACATTTTTACCAGTCTTCATTTTTGACAAACCGGAAACCGGCATTTTGTATGAACCGGTAATACTCTATGATGAGTTACCAACCGGCATTTTGTGATGAGTTACCATCCACCGATTGTTTGATGGTGCCGACACATTAACAGTTCTTTTTGTGTCGTGTTACCAAGTTCGTCCAGGTTCATTGAACCTAGGAAATTGTAATGCAATCCTATTGGACGGACATGAAATCAGGTTCCTTTATAAGGACATCATGTTTAGGGTTTTATGTTGTTGATGAGGACGCAACAAAAGTTTATATTGTTGCTAGGGTTTAAGGTGGTTGAGGAGTTGGAAAGAATATGAATGTGTAGAAGACTAAAGTAATGTAGAAGTGCATTAAGAACGAGCTATCAAGGATCTAACCGAGCAGTCTGTGCTATTAGATAGATCAAATGCTTGTTGATTACTCACATCTTTGACAAGTCTATAGCCCTTAACCGGGTAGGCCCAAAAGCCTTTTGTAAATCCTCTAACAAGGTGGTTCACATCTGTGGATCTAAAATCCTCTAGCAAGGTAGTCTTTAATCGGACTTATCTCCTAATAGAGATTGAGATTCCTAACAAGATCTGTTCTAGTAAAGAACATTGTAAGACCTTAACTGGTATGATCTTAACTGGTCTGGTTCCTATTTTGCAGATAGTTACTTGTGAGTTTCATCTCACCGTGGTTTTTCCCATTTGGGTTTCCACGTCAAAATCTATTGTGTTATGGTGTTTGTGCTTCTATGGGTGAATGCATTATTAGCTATTTGGTTTCATGTTTGTTAACCGGTTTGTTTATTAAACTGTTTTACCGGTTTATTGTTAGTCTTGCAAAGTGTTTAAGTGCAAATATTTTTGGTATACTAATTCACCCCCCCCCCCCTCTTAGTATTCATCAACCAAGATAACTACTAGGCAATCTCGCTCAATAGGTATGTAATTGAGTTCATAGCCTATCAATGTGTGAGACATATAGTATACAACACATTCTTTTCCTTCTTCATTGTGATGTGCCAGCAGTACTCCTAATGTCGTATTTGTAGCTGAAATATATAGCAATAGAGGTCTGCTTGGATCTGGTGGGATCAACAATGGTGTATTCATCAGGTAGTCTTTAAGCATTTAGAATGCTTGTTGGCACTTTGTATCCCATTGAAAGTGGATATTTTTGTGTAATAGATGAGTGAAGGGATGACACTTATCAGCCAATTGTGCAATGAATCTTCGAATTGATTGTAGTCGCCCTTGTAGTGTCCTTAACTGACTGATGTTCTTTGGAGGTGGCATGTCCATGATTGCTTTGACTTTCACCAGATCTACTTCAATGCCTTTGCTTGAGACAATGTATCCTAAGAGCTTCCCATAGGTTACTCCAAAGACACATTTCTTTGGATTAAGACAGACATGATATTGCTCTAATCTGTCAAAGATTTGACCTAGTATTGCCAGATGACCCTCTCTTGTTAATGATTTAGCTATTAAATCATCAACATAATCTTCTATTATAGTGTGCATAATGTCATGAAAGATGGTAGCCATAGCTCTTTGGTAGGTTGCCCCTGCATTCTTCAGAGCAAAAGGCATCACATTCCAACAGTATGTTCCCCATGGGCATGTGAAAGCAGTTTTATGTTGATCCTCTAGAGAAATCTTGATTTGGTTGTACCTTGAAAATCCATCCATAAGAGAAAGCATTGCATGACCCATTGTGAGATTGACAATCATGTTGATGTTTGGTAAGGGGAAGTCATCTTTAGGGTATGCCTTGTTCAAATCTCTGGAGTCGGTATAGTTACGGATGCCCCCATTAGGTTTACCAATAGGTACAATATTGGAGATCCAATCTGCATAATTGATTGGTCTGATGAAACCAAAATCCAAGAGTTTTTTGAGTTCAGCCTTGACAAGAACAACAATCTGGGGGTGCATCTTTTTGAGATTTTGTTTGACCAATTTAGCTCCTTCTGCCATAGTTAGGTGATGCATGACCAAATTAGGATCTAAGCTAGGCATGTCTGCATAAGACCATGAGAAGTTGATTTGACGCTTCTTGAAGAATTCCACAAATTTTGGCTCTTCCTCTAGAGTTAATAGAGATGCCAAATGTATTTGGTGAGGAGTCTCAGGGGTCCCCACATTGAATTCTTTTGTTTCTTCGATTAGGATCGTCGATCTCTCCTGATTTGTACTAGAGGGGAGGATGTCAAACCTTTCATCCGCAGGTGCCTCAGAGAATTTTTCACCTTTGAATACGCTCTTTATTTTTACTTTTTTAGGATCAACCAATGCCACAGTGTGGTTTTCACTGGAAGATCCATGTTTTATTGTGATATTTTTGCAGTTGAAAGGTTTGGCATCTGCCCCAAAGTATGTTGCGCTATTAATTTCAATGGCAAACCCAACTTTATGATCCCCATTTGGTATGTTATCCCATATTTCTAAAAATTCTATGAGCACCTCATCGTTTTGGAAGTGATCAAGACATGGGGGATTGAGCTAGTTCTAGTCGATGAGTTCGGGGTGGATGATAGGCATTACCTCATCGATTAAGTTGAGTTAAAAGTAGGCATCAGTGAGGGTTAATATAGATGAGTGAAGTTCATCGATGGTACTCTCCTTGTCAGATTATGGTGTAGGATTTGGCGTAGGGCCTGTGGAAGTTGCTTCTTTCTCAAGAACCCAAAAGGTTTTAATCCATGCATCTCCATAAACTGGGATATCTGTATGAGGTAGTGGCGGTGATGTGTCTTCCTTGTCTGAAGTATTTAGATTGACTGAATCCCATTCCCACTCATGCAAGTTGGTCTCTTAATCACTCTCTAACATCTAATTACTGTACCGGGTTGGGATATCTTTTGAATTGAAGAGTGTATTGGTCACAGGTTTATGCACTTTTGGAGGTGGGATAGTTGTTGTTGTTGGCAGGGTTATTGGTGTTGTTGATGTTGTTGTTGGGAGTATTAGTTTTGTTGGTGCAGGTGGTACTACGACTGCTACTGATGGGATTATCAATACTGTTGACATTGCTGACAGATTTGATGCTACTGATGGGATTATCAGTTTTGTTGGTGCAGGTGGTGTAGGTGGTGTTGCAAATATAATCAAGGATGGCCTTCTTGGAGTAACTGGATGATACACAGGTTTGCTAGGTTTTCCTTTGAATCTAAGCTTAGGAAGAAATTCCTTTTGAAAACCTACTCCAGTTTTATCTTTGGGTTTCAACTCAAGTTTTAAGGGCTCGTGTCGTCCTTGTTTGCAATGTCCCAAAGCACTCTGGCCAGCATAGCCCATTCTTTGCATGATAGTGAGGCCTTTGCCATATTTATTAGTGGGAAACTTATCGTTTGGGCTTTCTATGTTGATAGGGTCTTTGTAGATCCATTCTTCCAGGTCCTCATCCATGGTTTTCTCTTCCTGACTTTTACCAGGGATGAATTGCGCCAAATTGCACGCTTGCTTAGCTAGTGGTGTTTGAAGCAACATTTGAGGTTTGTCATGAGTTATAGGGGAGGTGATTAATTTCCCAACAGAAAAGAGTTGGTTGAGATTATATTCCGCAGGACCTTCCCCGGTCATTTTCATTTTCAACTTCTCTTGCTTTGATATAGGGGTAATTGAGCTGGAAAGAGAGGCTGGATTAACTTATGATGTGGAGGGGATAGCTTCTCTATTGTTAGGTACGGTGATCTCTAGCTAATGGTTAATATTATTACAATACACAAATGGATTTACATTGCTAAGGATTGTGATTTCTACATCGTTATGGGGAAACTTGATACATTGGTGATGCGTGGATGGAACGGCTTGCATGGCATGTATCCAAGGTCTTCCTAACAAGAGATTATATGGCAAAGGAAGGTCTAGAACTTGGTAGATGATATGCTTCACCACTGTCCCCACTCTGATAGGTAATACAATAGCTCCTCTGGAAGAACGCTCTACATCATCATACGCCTTAATGGTTATCTTTTTATTGGCATCCACTAATTCTACAGCAACCCCAATGTTGTGACCAACTATAAGGTGTGTGTATTCAAGCTGGCTCCATTGTCAATCAAGACTCGCTTGATTCTATGTTGGTTTACAAATCCTTCAATGTGAAGGGATACATTATGTGGTTGTTGGAAGGAAGCATTGTCACTTTCAAAAAAAGTGAGGCATGGTGATGACTTGAGACTACCAACTATGGCTTGAAATTTATTTGTGTTGAGGTTGGCGGGGACTGACGCTTCTTGGAGAGATTGATCCAAGATTGTTTTATGTGAGGGGGATAAGCACAAAAGCTCTAATATGGAGATGAGTGCAGGTGTTTTATCCAATTGCTCCACAAGGTTATATTGCTTGGGCATGGGTGTCGTTCCTGGTGGTGTTGCTCGAATGGTAATTTTGCTATGACATGTAACAACATTGCATGCAGGATTTAAATCTTTGATGGTGAGAGTTGCAACTTGTTCATCAGCATCATAGAGGTGACTCATAGTGTAATTATATGCAGCTTGTGTATATTTAGTTGTAGTATCTGTGTTTCGCCCAGAGGTGGAAGGACCCCTTTGATCATGTGATGGAAGTGGATTCTTGAACATTAGATGATCATCATTGGATGTTTTAGGGTGATGTCCTATTTAAATTTCTCCTTTATCAATAAGATCTTGAACAAGATCTTTCAGTCGATGGAAATTGTTCATTTTATGCCCTTTTCCCTGGTGAAATTCACAATGTTCGTTATCGCGCCACCATGGAGGTTTGACCTGAGGTTCATAGTTAGAGGTTTTCGGTAAGGTCATAAGATTGGAGGAGACCAATTGGCGTAATATTATCTCAATGGGTTCCCCTAAGGGTGTGTATGTACATTTTGGCTTGTAGTTTTGTTGCCTTTGTTTGGGTTACTCTTGTGGCGCATTCCGACCTTGATTTTGTGGATGAGTGATGGTGTTGTTTTTAGGAGGGGGATTTTGTCCTACAAACCTAACCACAGGTTGTGCAATTTTTACTGTTCGTGCATCCACTATCCCATCATTGATAACATTCTTGTTCTTGTTTCAAAAATTTTGTTTATCACTATTATAACGTGGATGAGGGCCATCTTTGGGTTCATTGTAGATTTTGATAAGTCCCTTTTTTATAAGGGCTCGTTCACATTTTAGTCCTTGAATGATCATCTCTTCAAAGGATTCAGTACCCTTCATTTCTAAATGGAATTCCATCTCATCATTCAAGTTGGAAATAAATATTTCCAATAGTTCTTGCTTAGGTAAATGAAGAGAACGTGTGCTAGACAATTGCCTCCACCGTTGCAGGAAAGTTGAGAACAACTCCCCTGGTTTTTGTTTGGTGTTGCATAAATTTGCCATGGTAACATCTAATTCTATGTTATGTGCATAATGAGCGATGAATTTTTGAACTAGTTCCTCAAATGTTCTCATAACACCTGGTAATCGAGAAAACCATTGTGTGGTTGTGCCTCCCAAACTCTAAGGAAAAAGGTGCATTAGATAGGTTTCCTCATAGGCCACCTCTAAACAAGCTGAGTGAAATTATCATACGTGATCTATAGGGTCTCCTTTTCCCCTGTACTTTTCAAACTTTGGTGTTTCGAACCCTCGCAGAAAAGTTGGCATAAGAATGTTCCTATCAGAAGGATAGGAACAAATATCGTTAAGTGAAAACCGAGTAGTCTTCACACCACTATTGAGTTGTTGAGAGAGATTTTCTACTTGTTGTCTCAACATGTCTATTTCTGAAGGAGGAAGTGGTGGAGGATTCCCTTGATGATTAAGGTCATAGCGGAATTAATCTCTACCTCTTCCACCATCGTTACGGCTATGTTGTTCAGATGTCTACTGTATCTGTGTGGTGTCAAAGTTAGAGGGTAGTTTAGCACCCTCTTGAGAAAGTCTTAGAAAATGAGCATTTGCATTGTTTCTAAGGATTTCGTCAAAGAGTCTATTGAATTTGGGATTGTGTTGTGTTATTTCTATATCTTTAGGAGTTGGAGTGCTAGGATCCTCATCATTAGTGCCTCCTCCAATGGCCTCTTGAAAATCATTGAGGTTTTCTTCCTCCTTGTCTTTGATCTTTGGTTTTCAGTTTCTCATTGATCTTGTTTGAGCCGTGTTGTTGAAAGTTTGAGGTTGGTGAAAGTGATTATGAGGTGGTGATGAAATGTTCGATGAAAGACAATTTTTTGTGAAATGTTTGTTGGAAGAATGGATCTCTAACACTGAAGGTTGGATGTTAACAAAGTTCTTTGTGAATTTCTCTTGTGTTTTCAATAATTTTGATGTGATAAGGTATAGCAAGGTTTGAGATGTGTTACAAACCAAGCTACCTAGTGATGAGAGGATGCACTCATAAACTAGTTTTAACCTGTGTAGAAATGCCTCTTAGGATGATTGATCCTAGATGTAGAGACACCCTAAAAGTGATTTGTTGGTTTGATTTAAGCAATATTTAAAAGAACTCGGGTCAAGACCTTTTTGTGTTTTGAGAGTTGAATGGTTTTGTGATTTTTGAATGGGAAAGTAATTATGAGGTGGTGATGAAGTTTTTGATGGAAGAAAATTTTTGATGGAAGATAGATCTCTATCACTGAAGTTTGAATGTCAACAAAGTTCTTTGTGTATTGCTCTTGTGTTTTTCAACAATTTTGATGTAATAAGGTATAGAAAGGTTTGAGATGTGTTACAAACCAATCTAGCCAGCAATGAGAGGATGCACTCATAAACTAGTTTTAACCTGCGTAGAAATGCCTCTTAGGATGATTGATCCTAGATGTAGAGACACCCTAAAAGTGATCTGTTGGATTGATTTAAGCAATATTTAAAAAGAACTAAGGACAAGAACCTTTTTGTGTGTTGAGAGTTCAATGGATTTGTGATTTGTGGAAGTGAAAGTGGGTAGAATACAAACCTCAATAAAAACTTTATGTCACAAAGGGGGTTTCTACTTCTTCCTCTCTCTCACGGGTTGGTGGTTCCCCTTGAGCTTTGTTGTATGTGATACATATTTTTTGAAAGAAAGCAGGATTGATCTTGTCCCCTTTGTTTTTTTGATAATCCAAGGCTCTATACTAGGTAAAAGCTCTATTTTTCAAAGGCTCTTTGTCAAATTCGTTGGATTTGCCTTGAAGATACAACTGCATATGGCGCAAGAAGGCTCTATGTGAGAGAAAAATTTGTCTATTGATATAGAAAAACTTCCTTCTTTCGATAAGAGCTTTTGAACTCAATTGTCTCTTTTTCAAAGTGGTATTTTGATGAAGACTCATTTTTCTCAAGATGTGAGTGATGGTCATACAAAACTAATACTTTTTTCACTTTTTGATGTTGTTTTGTTTATCAATATTTGAGGTGGATTGGTTGGATGAATACTTGGTTTTAAAATTTGTTTTGAATTTATTTGACAAGAAAACACAGCAAGCACACAAGCACAATAACCTTTCCCTTTTTCAACAAAAGGCAAAAATAGGTGTGGGTCTAAATCAACCCAATCGTGAACTTTTTTTTGACCCTTTGTACAAATGTATTTTATGTTTCCCAAAGCCTGAAGTAGGCCCAAATTTTTATTGGTCTGACACAAGATGAAGACAACTCAAACACTTTTTTATTCCTAAGGTCAATGGCCAGTTGCGATATTTTCAGCCCACATCTTGATATTTCTTCGACTTTGGTACTACATACCTTATAAATCTCATCGTGGCAGGTAAGGATGTGATTGAATAAGTCTTGCACGAGCATAACAAATAGATGATCCCTATGATTGGGGAGTCGCCACTTTCATCAAGCTACAAGTAGCCTTTCAAAAAGCCCTATTTCTACTCAAGGAAATATGTACGGTGAGTATCTTGGGAGCAAAACCATCTATGTTTTTGCACTGAACTTTTCACAAATATCATCCATCAATAGAACGAGTGGGCTTCTATAATATAAGGTGTCTATTAATGTTCGATTTTTTTGGACGTAAGTTCATTCTACAGTGACTCACTTAAGAGCCTTGTAACTTGTGGTGGGGCCCATATGTCCTTTCGGCAAGTTACACTGTAGAAATAGCTACACCCAAGGTTACAACTTTCTCTCTCACCTTTTCAGTTACATAATTTTTTTTTCAACTCTCTATTACAGAAGCGCTACTCTGTGTAAACATGGAAGTGCCACTTTGATACAAAAGCGTTGAAAGACTGACAAAGGTGCTAAAAGAACAGCAAAAGCGCTACCACATGGACAGGAGCGCTAATTAAAACTGTCAAACAAAATGAAAATTTTGTCAGACAGAGAGCACAAATGCACTAAAAGAGTTACAATAGCGTTATATAACCAACAATGGATCTATAACTCTGACAAAGGTGTTATTTCTCTGACAAAAGCACCAGAACTCGAACCAAAGCGCTAGATTTGTTGGATATGATAGCATATGGTGAACTAGTATGTTGATATGATGATAATGTATGTTGTCATTGATGTCAATAAAGTTGGTGGACCAATATGAAGAAGCATGAAGAGAGGTAGTGAACCAATGCCAAGATTTCACTTAGTGTGACTACAGGTTGGTAGTCTCAACTCTATGGTTATCGGTTTGGCGATCCAGCTTGTGCGATGTAACCAATGATACTCTATGATGAGTTAGCTAAGAGATGTGATCAGGGTGCCACGTTAGCTTTGTGCACGTGAAGGACTTTCTTGACGATCTTGCATGAGAAGATCGACCGCATTTGTAGTCTACCTCGGGAATGATCATTCTTCTTAATGGTATGAGAAGAAAGCGTGATGGGTTATGATTCCCACGAGTGGTGATGAATGAATGATGTGAATTGTCTTGTGATATTGTTTGAAATTGTAATGCTCTATGCAATATGTTTGGATGGTCAGGATTGGACCGCCTGTGTTGTAAACCTAAGATGTTTAGGGTATAGGGTTTATGTTACCGACCTAACTGTTGTCTATAAGGTCGATGATGTTTGTTATTATAAAGTTGTTGGCAAATGTTGTGTGTATGTATCCGAGTAAAGAGATACTTGATAGTTGCCAGACCAGTAAGAGGGAAACTGCAAAGTGTGATTGCAGAGTAGAGGATATGAAAAGGATTTTCCTTGGCATGTAGTGTTGTTATCAGATCAGGAGTTTTACCTGTTGTCTTCTAATCATTTCAACAGTTTGAAAATCCCTTTACTGGGTAGCTTTAACAGGTTTATTGTAAAACCTGTAACCAGGTGACTCAAGATCATTGAGTTCTTTAAATCCTCTAGCGAGGTAACCTTTAACAGGGTTTCAACCTTTAACAAGGTATATAGCCATCCCTTAACTGAGTGATCTCTAACAAGATCATTTCCTAGTAGAACCTTATTGTAAAGTCTCTAACCGGACTAGGCTCCTAACAGGGCGAGCTTCAAAAGAGTTCAAAACAAACTTGTGGGTATTCATCCCCACCGTGGTTTTTCTCATTTGGGTTTCCACATGAAAAATTTGTGTGTTATGTGTTATGCATTTTTCATGTGATCCTTATGAAGTATTTGGTTGAAAGACTATGCATGTAGAATTTATAAGTTATGGTATTTCTAGTATACCACATGCATATGTTTATGGGTGAAATTGAAGTCGAGTACTGATCGTATTTGAAGTATTCAAACTTATCAATTTATGGTGTCTAGTGTCTTACTGTGTTTAACCAATATTGCCATGGTCAAGTCCAGTTATGATGATAACCAGTTGGTATTGTTTTAGTTAGATAAAGTGGTTGAGGAGAGTTTTTATCTGTACTGATTCACCCCCCCCTCTCAGTACCGGTGGGGTATCTGTTGTTCATCATTATTCATCAAGATCCTCTTCTATCAAAAGTGCTAAAACGTGTGTCAATAGCGCTAAAGCACAACCTGTGTGTGGCAGTTTTAGCAATTTTCACAAAAAAAGAGTTTAGGAATCAGAAGGTTGCGTGTTCGATTCACGTCGGGTTCACCAAATGATGCACTGCAAAAAGGACTCAAGAAACACAAGATTCAAACATTAGTGTTGTTAGTATCAATCAGAAATGAAAGAAGAATGAAACTATAATCCTAAGCATGCATATCAAGAGAGATATCAAACAGATTGTAGAAAGCACACAAAAATGGAAGAAAGACACTAAACCCTCCCAAATGCTCTCCAACATGCTCATATATGCTCCTCCCTTGTTCCTCTCCTCTCCAAGTTCCACATGAGTGTAGCTCTCAACTTTTTGCACTATTATGGATATCTTATGGAGATTCAATATTATGAAAAATGACTAATTATGCAAATGCAACAAGTTAAATATGAGAAAGCCTAATTAATCTATGTTAAGTTTAGCCAAAATAACAAAGAGAAGTGCTCCTAGAATGCTCTCTTAAAATTGGTATAAGTTTGATGCATACAAAATTTTTGGATCTGGATTAAGAAGGAATGGGCTCTATTTATAGGAAAAATAGGGCAATGGATGGTTGAGATTGAGTAATCTCAACAAGGGTCAAGATTGATGGGTTTATGATCCATGTGAGGGCTTTCAACCCAACCCCGGAATGACAAATGTCAACATGAGATGGCTTGAGAACAGAGGGAAGAACCATTAAATGCTTGAGATGACTTGAAGGTTACCTTAGGAGGTAAGGTTAGGCTTGAGTTGAATGAATAAAGCCTTTATCCAATGAATAATGCCTTTATTCAATGGATAAACTCTTGTGCAAGAGTTAGTGAGGATAACCATGGTCAAAGCAATAAATGCTTGAAGAGACCCATGAGTCAAATGAGGGTTGAGTTAGAGGGAAAGTTTCTAACCTTGTGGGTGATTTGATTTTAACCATTAATGGTTATGTAAGAGCCATTAATGGTTTTGGAAGACTTTAGGGGTTAACTTGTTGAAGACATAAAGCCTTTAATGCTTTTCAAAGACTTTGAGGCTTTAAGAAGTGACTCCAAGTTGCTTAGGAATGTGACAATAATTAGGGAGGGATTAGGCTAATTAGGAATGGATTAGAAGAATCTAGAATGGGGCAGAAGAGTCTAGAATGGGGCAGAAGAGTCTAGTAGGTGAGAGAAAATAGGATTTTAATTAAAATAAAATTACTTTATTTCAACTAAAATTGTGCAACTTGCATTTGTAGGAGAATGCAAATGGGGGGGTAGTTTAGGGATTTAAATAAATATTTTATTGTTTATTTAAATGAGGGAAGGGGGTTAAATTAAATAAATATGTGCTTTATTCATTAAATTGATTTCTATAGTGTGGCTTAATGAATTAATTTAAATAAATTGAATAATTTATTTAATTAGTAGGAGAAGAGGTTGAGGATGAAATTAATTAAATATTAATATAATTAACTGATTATTGATGGTTAAATAATCAAATAAATAGTAAATATTCATTTAATTAAGTGGACAGATTTATGTGACTACAAATCTTATATAATTACTTTCTAAACATATATTTTTAAAGTAAAATATACTTTATTAGAAGAATAAATTTAGGCCCAATGTGAGTAAGTTAGAAGACAAAGTTCACATATTATTATTTTTATATGTTGACACATAACTTTAGTATTTTGTTTTTTAATATATAAAAATATTAGTTAAAATAATAATTTAAAATTTAATAAAAATAGAAATGTAAAATAATAATAATAAATAGTAAAATTATTAAGTAAATAAATAATTATTATTTTTTTAATAAGAGTTTAAACATTAATAATCTTATATAAATAAATACAGAAATTCAAAATACATAAATTAAATACAAATTCAAAATATATAGAGAAAATAATTAAAATAAATTTTAAACTGAAAGTTAAATTAAAAATTAAAATAAAATAAAATAAATTTGAAGTCAAGATATAGCAAATTCTAAATATTAATAAAAAAATAATAAAAAATAAAAACCTTTAATGAGTCACAAGGATTAATGGCACTACGAGAAGCTCCTGCCACTAGGGTTGGGAAACCATTGTTGTCGCCTGCCTTTGGATCTTCGTGCAGAGCATGAGTCTCTTGGGCCTCCGTTGCAAGGAACGGATTTTGTCGCAATGCTTATGCTGCTGCACCCAATCGTGCTAGAAATGGTGGATTGGGTTTGGTGTTCAACGACGCTTAACATGGTGGAGATGGGGGTTTTGATGTGAGGTCTGGTTTGGGGAAACGACCCCCCACTGGTAATATTGCAAAGAAAGTTTTTGCTAAAGGGGAAAAGAGCGGATTTGGGTTGAGTGGGAAGATGGGTTTGTCCGAGAAGCATGGGGATTTTTTCTCTCACAGAGTCAAGTCTTTGGTTGGGCTTTCAACTTTGAATATACCAAAGACAGTTACACCTATCATATTTAATATGGCAGAGGAGGTAGAGAAGGAGGTGGATCACAATGAAAGGGTTTTTTTGGGGGTTGGGGCTTATATGGTGTTTCAAAGGATTGTGGCCAAGTTTAGGTGACCTACATAAATGGATCTCGATGCATTGGGAACCCATTGTAGAGGGATGTGTGCAAATCTATCTGCATTCTAAAGGATTTTTTGTGGTATTTTTTGAAAATGAGATGGACACGAACAAAATCCTCGGTGACTATCAATGATGTTGGGTGGATAGCCATTTGTTGATGTTGAAACCATGGCATCAGACTTTTAATCCACTTTCAGAATCTTTTGATCGGATCCCTATCTGGGTCAGACTTTTGAATCTTCCTATGCAGTTTTGGTTTGATTCCTACTTTGAGTCTATTAGCAACTATTTAGGTAATTTTCTTATGACTAATGACGATTCTCTTAATTTGTTGCATACTACGTTTGCCCGGATCCTGGTAGACATGGATGTTTCTAAGGAACTTCCTTCGAAGATTTTTCTAAAATCTCTGAAATCATCAAGAGGTAGCTAGGTTCAGTCGGTGGATTATGAAGGGGTCCCCTTTAGATGCAAGAGATGTTTTAAAATTGGGCATGTTGCTACAACCTGTGATAGGCGTAGAGTGGAGTGACTAGCTTCATGGTGGAAGGAGGAGGCTCCTCATCATTACACGGTGGAGAAGGTGGTGGCAAATGATAACATCCCCTAGGATTTGAGTGGTAGACACAATGATATCAATGAAAAGAAGACAAATATTATGGACAATTCAGGTCCTTCAAAGAATGGGAAGGTAGAGCAGAGTAAGTATAGGGTTCAAGAGGTCGTGGTGAAAGATGTTTCTAAGATGGGGTCTACCACAGAGGTAATTTCTATGAGTCAATCTGCTCCACCTCGCCTGGAGGAAGGGGGGAAGGAAATGTTGGGTGGTTCTAATTTAAAGTTATTGGAAAATGCAAGGGAGGAAGGGTGGATTGAGGTGAATTCGACACATAAATTTAATTAACAACAATGTAATATTTATATACTAATCTATTTACTATACTATTAACATTATTAAAATATATTAAAAATTTATATTTCTATAACCTTCAATATATAAAATCTCTCCAAAGAATAACATTATTTTGATATAAATAATGAAATCATCCCCTTGAAAAGTAAGTGTATATAAGTAGAATCCATTTGTTTCTATAAATCAACCATAGTCTTGATAGATTTGACATCAATCGAATTAGATTAAATTTATTATAAAAAATATATTTTATTTTATTTTATAAGATTTGAATTCAACACTATTTAGGTGCCTACACAATAAATTTAATCATTAGAAGGAATATCTTTTGACAATTTATTAAAAAAAAAATTAAAATAGAGTCCATCATAATTATCTCGAGAATTGAATTGGATTCGAGAAAAGTAATTGAATTTTTTTATAGGTTTATTGAGAAACTTAAGAATTTGTATAAAGGGAAAGTTATGCCCGAAGCCTCCAACGATATCAATCGAAGACATTGTCTTCAAATTCAACCTACACATTTTATTTGACCCCAACGTCTTAGGCATTGGTTTCTTTTTCAAGTTGCAAACTCTGCATTTTAAGGAAATTAAAGTCTCTAATTGAGATTATGAGAGGAAGGTATTTCAAAAATATGCAAAATAATCTTTAAACGAAATTAAGCTTAAGAAGAACGAGCAAGGGAAGGCGAGCTTGACTTATGCGGCGTCTATTGAAGCATGTATGTGCCTCTTCAACCTCATGTGTTGAAATATTAAAATTCTTTCTACGACTTACCTATTTCTAGTTCAATGACAACACAAGTTACCATCGTAACTGTCACAACCAAATCACGATGACGTTACTTTAAAAACAAATAGTTGTTCCATTCATCCATCCTCTGAATCGGGGAATGATTGCAACATGCCAATTACAAGTTGCTTCAAAATCCTTTTCCAACATTTGCACGGGGAAGCCAAGTCAATTCATGTGCAGCAGTCGCGAGCAAGTTAACAACTAAATCGACTTGATGAATATCATCATACAATGAATGGTCCACAAATTCGGCGGCCCTTACAATCGCATCTTTTGGTTTTTGCTCAACATTACTGACCTTGTGTCAAAGGGAGAGACACCCCTTTTAACTGCGCAACTTGTGTGATGCGAATGGAACAAAATAAAACTATTAAAAGATTTTACAGTGAGCAGGCACGTTCAGCTCACGAGTCGCTTTCACGACCCAGACTGTATCTCCTCCGCTGAAATCCATGAATCTTTGCAAAGTCGCGCGTGTTAAATCTAATATGATCCTTTTCCTCATGAATTTTTTATGGAAATTAGTTGCTGTGCGTTTCATGCTTTCCATGTCCCATCCGTTCAACAAAGCCTTTATAAGCAACTCCCAACTGCCTTGTTACCCCATCACAGGATTCAAAAAAGATCGGCCATGGGAACCCAAAGCAACACTGGCAGCTGGTTAAGGGGCATTACTATTGGAGCTGGAGCGTTTAGCACAGTTAGCCTTGCCATCAACAACTCTAACGGCGAGCTCTTCGCAGTAAAGTCCATGGCTGCGGGCTCTGTTTCTTGTTTACAACATGAATTCAAAATTCTCGATTCTTTGGACTCTCCATATATCGTGCGCTGCCTGGGGATGGAGTATAGCAATGAGAATGGCGTGGAGATGTGTAATTTGATGATGGAGTACATGCCAGGCGGCAGCCTTGGAGACCTGCTGAGTAAATTTGGCGGACAGTTGGACGAATCAGTGATCAGAAGCTACACACGTGGCATCCTCCATGGATTAGATTACCTCCACAGGCAGGGGATTGTGCACTGTGATATCAAGGGAAAGAATGTGCTTGTGGGAAGCGGTGGCGTTGTCAAGCTTGGTGACTTTGGATCTGCGAGAAGGACAGAGGAAAAGGGGCTAATACGTGTTTTAAGGGGCACCCCATTGTGGATGGCTCCAGAAGTGGTGAATCAGGTAGAGCAGGGGCCGCCTTCAGATATTTGGTCTTTGGGCTGCACTGTGGTGGAAATGGCCACTGGGAGGCCGCCTTGGACCAACGCTTCGAACCCCCTTGCAGCCCTCTATCTGATCGGTTGCACAGACGAATTGCCACAGTTGCCCGCCTGTCTTTCGCCTCAAGGTCGGGATTTTCTAGACAAGTGCTTCCGTAGAGATCCCAAGCAGAGGTGGAGCGCTGCACAGCTGTTGGAACATCCTTTTCTCTCTCAGATCGACTGCTGCTCTGTGACAGAGGCTAAAAGGGCTCCTCTGTCTCCCACCAGTACTTTGAATTTTGGGAGTCCCGATTGGGATTCTTATGCCTCTTCTTCTAGTGTATCAATTCTGTCTCTGCCCATTGCGAGGCCTTGCGCGAAAGCTGAAGCAGAGGAGGAAAAGGAATTTGTGCAGAGGCCTTCATTTTCAGCCAAGAACAGATTGGCGGCATTAGCCGCTAGCGGTGAGAGGCCTGATTGGTGTGCAAACCCCCAAAGTGAGCAGTGGATTATGGTGAGATCCAACTCCCCTTTGTCAAAAACTGGAAATAGCTCCGTCGAAGTAGTATGCAATTACGGTTTAGAAAGCAGGAATCAGGAAATGGAGAACCATGTAACATCAGCCCTGGAGGACTTGGAAGCAGGGGTTCACCGTAAATGTGAGCAGGCTTTTAAGGCAATAACAGGTGTTTTGATTGTTCACCAGTCTAATGAATTGTATAGAAATTCCTCTAAGCACGCTGCTCGCCATCACGGCTATAATAAATTTCATACAAGTGAGAATCTACGCGCCTCTGGTACCAATGGTTGCCGTGCCTGTTGTTTTCTGTTTGCCAGTAAACACTGCCCCAGAAAGTCTGTTAGTTGGCAATTGGGCATCAGCTTTACTACTGAGGCCCCTCTGATTTATGTTATTTCACAATTAATATTAATGCATATGGTTTGGCTACACGTGTGCATTTTATTTTTTTTGTGCCCCAGGAATTCATTTGCAATGTTTTGTATTTCATTTTTGGAGATTTTTTGGGCGAAGATTAAAAATCAAAACAACGCTAAAGTGTTTTAATGATGAAAATTAATCGGAGATTCTAACTAAAATCTAAAGGCAATGTAATTCATAATTAAAAAGATAAAAAACTTTTGTAAGCGCTATAAATCAAGCATAGTTCTATTTTGTACATTAGGGGAGAGGGATCAGTAGTCGTGGGGGCTAACTTCGTCAACATGTAGCCGTCACACGTGAGGGCTAACTTCGTCAACATGTAGCCGTCACATGAAATATCGTAAGAACTCTTTTTTTTTAAGAAATGTAAAATAGACACTTAACTACCTACAATTAAAGTTTGAAGATGCTACTCATCATTCAACTCGTCAAAATAAAGCATATAGTGTGAAGTGTCCAAAAAATGACATTTTAAAGATTCAACCAAAACTTAATCTAAAAATCCCTACTAGTTGAATTAAAAAATATCATTTGTAATTAGTACAATATTGTATTTTTATGTAAAATATAACTTATATGAAACTTAAATGGACCAAATGCCTATTAGTAATCCTTAGTGTGTGTTATCTGTAACTTTTTTATCCAACACCAAAGAACCAATAGTTGAACACAAAAAATTATTTGTTCTTATAAAAACAACATATTATTACATAAAATACAACTTATATTGAACACAAAGGGACCAATTGTTGAAGACTAAAACCTTTGGAAAATCCCTCACATTTCATTGAAAAAAAAGGTATTTATTGTGTTCACCTTTTATATTTGTGATAAAACAAATTATTAATATGAAATAGTCCAATACATATGCATTGCTACCCCAATAGTTGTACACATAAGAATAATATTTTTTCAATATGATAACAGCATTTGTTTAAGCGAGCATCTTATTTCATAAATGACACACTTATAGTGGATAGCTATGAAATTTTATTTGAAACAAAAAATGATTTATTTCACGTGTTAATGAATGTATGTATGCCTTTTTTATATAACATTTATAGGTTCTCTTGTGTTCAAGTATTGGTCCATTTTGACCAAAATTTTGTAATTTTTTAATTAACATGTGGATTATTTATTTACAATATATAGTATAAATATGTGGCAAGACTAGATATTATAAGCACAATTTCTATAATCACTATTGGCCCCTGTACAACTATTGGCCCCTCTCCCCTAGTGTCACGACCCGACTTAGACCCTAGTTAGATTTACTTTACTATGCCAGATACTTATATTGTTGACATTTTACACATAATTATTTGATTAGCTTTTTCATGATCTTAGATGGTATTTTGTGGTTTAATAACATTAATGGTGGTCAGTTATTTTATAATATCGTTATTTAATGATGATGAATTATTATTTTCAATTATGATCATTAATGATATTAATGCTTTAATTAGATTTTAAACCTGATAATATGAATAATGCATTTTATTATCGTGATCTGGCGACCTTTTGTTGAGCTGGAGTAAGTTGCAGGTTAATCGTCGAAGGCAGACATATGACCGAGGAGGGGTTTTTCTAGCTCGCCAGTAGCAACCTAAGTATTGGAACCTTGTGCAAAGTACCTAATTAGATAAGCAATTAGTAAATTAAATTAGGGAGTTTAATATAAAATGATAAAATAATATTATTAAAATAATAATAAGGATAAATTATTAAACATACAAGTATTTAATATTACAATCAAGCTAGAAATTAATTATAATATAATTATTTAAAAGTGAGTAATTAAAAAAATATAAGTTATTTGATAATTAAATTATAAAATCAATAAAAGTTATTTAAAGAGATAACATCTTGTAAATAATTAGACTAATTTAAAAAAAAAGGGATTAATTCAAGGAATTTATTAAAATATTAATTAATAAAATAATATTATATGTATAATCAAGATTATAAATTATATTTTCGACATGCAAGATACAATGCATGAGTAAATAGTAAGATACTAAATTTAGGGAAAATAATGTGCTAAAAATATAGATGACATGCAAGGCATGATGAAAACTAAATAATTAAATTAGTAGATTATTTTCTTTAAAACTAAATCTTTAAAATCATGCTAACAAATTTGTGATTTAATTCAAGAATTATTTTGTGAGTTTTAATCATGCATTTTATAATTAAAATTTTGGTTTTATTTTTAGAACTTAATCATGCAATCAGTTAAATTTTATTTTTAAAGAATTTAATATTTATAAATATAGGGATAAATCTCTTATTTGATTCATTCCAATTCCTTTTGAGCTTCTTGATTCGTGTGATTTCTATGAAGTCGACAAGGTAGATTGAAGAGATTGTCTGAAATTGGGGAAACGCCTGCGATTTTTCTTTCTCACAGCCAGGTTCATTTATTTTACATATTTTATTTGAGTCTTAATTTGATCTTTTCCTTTAAAATTTGTTCTTCTTGTCATAATTTCTGATTAAAAATTTAAGTACGGGAAATAAATTTGTTCAAGGTAGGTTTTTAATCTCTTCTTTACCAGAAGACTTCTATCTATGAAATCGATTGACTGGTATTGTTTTGTTGCTGAAAGTAATTGGAAATTGAGGATTTAATGCTAGTTTGTTTGATGGGCCAGTTGTGTTGTCAATGCCTTATACTCCATGTATCTTGAAAAATAGAAACTGAGTTTTTAGGAAATTTACTGGGTTTTTGCGTTTCAAAGATTTCAAAGTTTTGCGAAAATTTCAGAGAAATTGAGATCTGGGTTTTTAAGAAACGACTGAAACATTACGACTGTATCATGACTGAATATGATATGTGCTCATCACTGAAAGTTGACCGCCTCAGATCATAATTCAGTTTCTATGCTTCCACACTTGCCTAACTTAGAATTTTGGAAATCTCCATAACACATTCCAAACACTGATTTGAGTTTATTTCTCACTAAGCATTTTCTCTTTGATTTCTAGAGTATTTTCTTAGTCGACTTAAATGTCAAGCTAAGTATTCCCACCTGTATCCTCTTTAATCATTGCATTCCTCTGTAGATTTATTCCATTAGGTATGTGAATCTTGATTACTTTTTGATTATTTTCTTTTATTTTTATCATAGAATATGTATTATTTTAACTGCTTATGAGAGTACTAACAAAATATGGAAAAAAATTGATAATTGAAAATAAAATAACTTTCAAAAAAATGTTGTGTTTGGAAAGTCTTGATAGTGGTAAATTCTAACTTCAAGATTGATTTAAGAATTTTTAAGAAAAGAATAAAAGCAATAAATATTTAATATATATATAAAATTCTCTGACATTAATCCGCGGAAGGTTAATTATTTTTCTGTCTATGAGGGATATTTATGGAACGAGAGTGCTTGTTATGGGCTAACTAGGGAAGGGTGATTTTCATCACCTCCCGAATAGGGTAATGATGGCCATCATATTTATTTATTTATTTATTTCCTTGCCATAACACATGTAGTTAGTTCAACCAGGATGGGTTGTTAGTTCTACATGATTGCACAGGATTCTTTTACTGCTAGTTGGTACCGGCTTGCTAGGATACTCCGTCCTGAGGGACAGGAGCTTATTAAGAGCACCGGGAAGCTTATGCTTCATTTGGTTGGGCGGATAAAACGCCCGGGTCATATGTCTGTCATCCGGTTTGCGAGAGGAGGTTATCTAGGTCAAATGGAGGCGACACATCCAGAGACAGAGAAAGTCAGAGATTCCAGATCAAATTTTATATAATAATTAAAGATGTATATTTTATTTCATTGTAAAGACTAGAATGGTCGCATGTAGAAGTTATGAAAAAGGACCTGATGTAAAGCGACAGGAAGTCGCCATGCAATGTAACTAACAAAAGAAAAGAAGAAAAAAGGCTACTAACATACTAACCCACTAACATGCATGATTTACTTTCTTAGATTAGTTTTCATGTACGCATGCATGCATGGTCATATTTAATTATCTAGTAGATTATTTAATTATGAGTTTTTGCATGTTAATTTAATTTGTAATAATTTCATGCATACGATTTACGCTACACATGCACACACATAACTCGACATCTTAACTAATTATGGTTTGCATTCTATTCAGTCCTCATGCAAAATTTTAGTTTGTTATTTTTCTCATGCACATTTAATTTCTACATGTTATTTATGAGTTGCATGGTTGTTCAGTTACTTATCTATTACTTGCATGTGATAATCATTGCTTTTGCATGTGCAATAATGGTTAATTTAATTTTTAATTAAACAGCGAGTTTAAGTTTGGTTTAACTAGGGTTAGGACAAGTGGGTCCTTACACCTAGATTGTGGGCTTAATAAGTGATAAGATGTGTTGTCTATCCAGATAAATTTGACATTTGATATTTTTAATTTTAGTTAATTAAAAATACGATTAGGTGAGTATCTTATTGTTGGATAGATATTAGGTGGTTGAAAAAACTTTAACCAAATTATTCCCTCTCATATGAGACATACACACAGATGGCAATTTGAATTATTTCCAACTAAACAAAGATCAATCACCAACCCCATTCTATTGGGCTTAATGCTCAACTAATCACTGTCGAGAAGGTATAAGTGCATAAACACCATGGTAGGCTATGAAAAGTGTGCTATATATGATAAATAAAAGGTTAATATCACTAGACTAAAGTGGTAAAGAGTCAATTGATAAAAAAATAAGCTATCAATTGCACCTTGGTGTGCAATGGGTACACTAGAGAAGTTTGGAAGGTCAATTAGGACAAATTTTGGTCTATTAGTGCATAGATTTGTGTAGTGCATGTGTTCAATTGGTAGGCCATTTAGAAAATGATAATGCTTGCACAACAAAGGGTTCAACGAAGAGGTGATAGAATCAAATAAACTATACAATCTAAATATTATTGAAACAATACCTTTCAATCAAGAAGATAATCAGGCTCCATTATTAATAGGGTCGCTATATATATACACACACACACACACACACACACACAGAGGGGGGGCAAGGGGACGTGAGGAGAGATAAAGGAGGGAGAGAAAGAGAGAAAAAAAGAGATAGGAAGTCTAAGAGAAATAGATAGAGAGATAAAGAGAGGTAGCAAGAGAGATAAAGATAGGGAGATAGCAAGCAAGAGATAAATAGGAAGAATAAGAGATATAGAGTCAGAGTGAGAGGTAGAGATAGAGAGAAGCAAGATATAACTTGGAGATACAAGAAGATATTGAGGGAGGTAGTGAGGGGGGAGAGAGATAGAGAGATAGATAAAGAGACAAAGAGTAGATGTAGATAAATAGAGATGGAGAGAGGGAGAGCTAAGGAGAGTGAGAGAGAAATCAAGGGAGATAAAAAGAGGGAAAGATGAGATATATGAGAAGAGAAAGAGCCCAAAATGTAGAGAGGGAGAGGGAGAGATAGACCAATTTATAGAGAGGAGGGAGAGATATAGAGAGATAAAGAGATAGATATTAGGAAAGATAGATGGGTGAGAGAGAGATAAATATATAAAGAGGGAGAGGTGGAAGGAGAGTGAAAGAGGGAGAGAAAAAATAGAGATAGAAAGGTGGAGACACTCAGAGAAAGATAGAAAGATAAAGATATAAGAAGTGATATATAGAGAGGTAGAGAGGGATATATATATATATATATATATATATAGAGAGAGAGAGAGAGAGAGAGAGAGAGAGAGAGAGAATCCTTTATTTTGTATTATATTAAAAATATATTATATATATCAACATAGCCATTGCACCTCCTTTTTGTATAAGTGTTAGTAATATTCTAATATCAAAAGCTTGTGACATTGTTTGGTGTCCTTTTTGTTGGCAATTGAAAATCACCTGGTGGCTTCTAATGATTTATTGTTGGTTTAGGGTTGTCATTTATGGCAACTCTTCATAAGATTCCCATCCAGTAATTACGAATCTTGATTTCTGGAAGTGGACATCAACCAATAGCCAGTTAACCGTTATTCCAGGATGGACAGAGCAATTTTGGTCGGGAACCTTTTTGGTGATTGCGGAGATATGAATCGTGTTTGGGATGATTGGGCTGACATAGAGACATCATTTTATTGTTGTTTTGGTCATCTGCATTTATCTTTGGTGATCTGGTCAAGCTAACATATGACTACATGTTACACTAGCAGGCCGACATGATAAATGATCTATTCTATGATTGTGGATATATAAGACCGGTGTAGATGATCTTATTGGAAATGATATGGTTGTATGCGAGCGAGTGGTGATCGATAATCCATTTTGGCGTAGTTTCACGTGTGCATTCTTGATCTGGTAGCTAACTGAGACAAAGAACAGGGCAGAACATAGCAGAACAACAAAGGTGATTCAATCAATGTATTTGGCACTTAACTGGAACTCATATAAGCATTGTAGATGTTATTTTGGACTTTATTTTGTTGTAATTAATCAGTAAGGCAGTGAGCCTTCTGGGGTTGTAGCCCTTATTGTATTTGAGCAATGAGCTCTAGGCAATGTGCCTGAATGTCTGTGCATTCCCCATATTTTAACATTGTTTTGTTACTAGCCATAGTGGAATAATATTGTGGGTTCAAATCCCTCCATGGTTTTTCCCATTTGGGTTTCCATGTAAAAATCCGGTGTTATGATTTTGTGGTTGATTGTTTTATGTTCTTGCATTTCAGTTTCATGTTTATGCTTCCGGTGGTTTAAAGTTAAGTCTGAAAATTTGCTAACCGGTAGATCACTTATTCACCCCCCCCCCCCTCTCAGTGATCCCTGATTCTGACAATTGGTATTAGAGCCTAGTGTTGGAAATTGACACTCATTTGGTAAGGCAAATGGCATTTAGGGTTGTCATCAAGATGGCAACTCATCTTCAGGTGCAAATATTTTCTATTAAGATTCATTGATTTATCATTTTGCTTTGTTTGGGTCAACCGGTATTCACTACACTCAACCAGTACATACACTTTGATTTACAACAAGTTAAATCTTGATCCCGATAACATGTTTTTGGAACCCGGTTAAGGATAGGACCCGGCTAAGATATCTTGTGGCCCCGATTATTTCTTTCATGGAATTTTTGATAGTGTGTGAAGGTCGACATGGTCATCAGGATTATGCATGATATACCTTGTGATCTGGCAACCGACGGGTTATAATTCTTCATTGAGGCTGACATATTCAAAAACTTATAAGGGTATTTAAGGAGATCTTTTAGCAATGGAAATGATGGATGTTTGAATGTGATTTTTCTTAAGAATTAGTCAATGATTGATGGTATGATTTTTGGTCAGCGAGAGGAAGTTTGTGTGTGCATTTTCACGTGCACAGTCTCAACCGGTAGTAGAATAGAGTATCAATGAACCGATATACAAAGAGGGTTAACAGAGCTTGAACCGAAACTTATCCAACATGGTCAAATGCATTTTATGAGTTCATTTCTATTTGTAATCACTTTGTAATGTTGTGTAAGTTAGTGAGACTTCCATTTGAGCAGTGAGCTCTAGGCAGTGAGCCTAATTGCATGTGCAAACCCCTCTATGTAATATTTGTATACCTTGATCAAGTATATAGATATTGTGGGCATCAGCCCCACCGTGGTTTTTCCCTTTGCAGGGTTTTCCACGTATAATTATTGGTGTTATGGTTGTGCTTCTTTGTGTGTTATTTGGTTTATGCATTTTAATTTTACTTATTGTTAACCGGTTCATAAGCAATAAGTTCAGAATTAGTTTTATCGGTAGAACACTGATTCACAACCCCCCCCCCCCCCCTCTCAGTTTTTTTGGATTCCAACACTTAGTTCCTCTGAGGAAGCTTAACCGCTTGAGGAAGGTCTGGGAGGTTGACTCAATGGATTTTGGTTTTCAGAGACAACTCAGTGTGGCACTTAAGGATCTTGATGCCGCGAGAAATGAGATCAGTTCCTTGAAAAGAAACTTGAATGCTAGTGATGATTTGATTAACGACTTGAAGGATCAAGTGAGCACTTCAAGAGACAAGAGGAAAGAATTGATGGACAAGCTGAAGGAGAAAGAAGATAAAATCATGGAAAATCAGGGTAAAGTTGATGAAGTTGACAAGCTTGAGAGAGAGAATGTTGCATTGAAGAATGAGATACAATCCATCGTGATGAGGCTGACTAAGGAGATTGAGGATCAGAAGAAAAATGAAGAGAATCTGGCACAATCATTGAAGGAAAGAGTTGATGAATGCTTCAGGCTTACCTGTGAGAATGATCAATTGAAGCGTGAGTTGACACAATCAAGGAATAATGGTCAAGAAATTGAAAGACATATTGTTGCCTTAAGAGATGAACTTGCTACTGCTAATGATTACAAAAGAAAATTCAAGGCTAGCTCAACAAGGCTTGATGAGATACTGGATAGTTAGAGACATGGAAAGGACATGCAAGGACTTGGATTTGAGAAAGGTGAATCCTCTTAATTTGGACAAGGAAATGCACAACCTAATCAAAAGAAGAGCAAGAATCCTCTAGTAAGATAGTCCAATGCCCTTAAATTCAATGGTAGATACTTTGCTTGCAATAAATTCAGTCATATGGTGAATCAATGCAGAAGTGGGATGAATAATGGAATGAACAACAAGAATAATGTTTCTACCTTTACCAGTCAGTGTTTCATTTGCAATAATTTTGGTCACAAGTCAAATATGTGTAGAGCAGTAATGAATAACTTCCAAAACAAGAGGTGTTATGCTTGTGGGATGTTTGGACATATCTCTAACCAGTGTGGGATGAGACCAAATCAGATGAACTTCAGACTTATGCAAAATATTGTTTGTCGTGCATGCTGTTGGTGTAAATAATTATTCATCATGGATATTATTACACTTACTTAAGTTTACTTAGGATAATGCATTTCATAGTAGTTTGGATATGAGACACTTGGGTGTTTGTGCCACATTGGGATAGTGTGTGTAGGAGAAATTCCACCTCTTATGGTGTTGATCTTGTTATTACACTATCATATCCACTTATTGTGGAGTGATAATTCCACCTTCGGTGGGTGATCCACCTCATGTGGAATATTATATTATTTCTCCTACCTACCCACACCTATTTCCTACCTACCCTTGTTTCTTATTGAGCCACATGTCATGTTTGTGTGCTCATACATATCCCTAGCCTTGCCTATATAAGCAGGCTCATCTACATTGTATGTAACAACAACAATTATTGATCATTTTCTATTGATGAGAATACAGTTTATTCTTGTCCCATATTATGTTTCTATCTTGTACATTTCATTGACCTCTTGATCTTGGCAAAATCCAACATGGTATCAGAGCTATTTGGGGCTTCATTGATTCGTCTTGAAGAGACATTATTGTGACGTCAAGAGGCAGATCTGAGGAGCAGCATCATTTGGAGGCATCCTAGACCATATCCGACCTCGCCATTGCGTCCAGAAGGCCATTTCCATGAATTTTGGTTATAAAGTTGGCCTATTTTGGTGAGAAATTTTTTTTTCTCCATTTTTGCCTATATCGTACGGATTTCGAAATTTTTTTATTAATATTCGCAAAAAAAAAATTTCCTTTTCACTGAAAATTGTTTGAAAAATTGAAAAATCAAAAAAAAAATTTGAAAGATCAAAAAAAAAAAAAAATCAAAAAAAAAATTTGGTTTTTGGGGGGTCCGCAGACCCCCCCTCCGTGTCGATTGTACCTGCGTTTCCGCAGGTTGTAGGTTTGTGTGCAGAGTATGTACCTGACCGCCTACCGCCGATCGTACTCTGCTCCGTCTGTCGTGCCGCGTCCTTCCCGCCGTCGCCAGACTGTCCTCACCGCCGCCCGAGCTCACGACCGCCGGTCCCTGCTCCACCCGTCCGATCTCCGGCTTCCGCGACCTGCACGAACTCCTCCGCTCGGCACCGCGCTGGCTGTGGCCCCCGGCACCGCTCCCCGCTTCCTCAAGCTCCCTCCGGCTCCGGCAGCAGCGCCTCCTCTCCCGCCCGCCACACAGACCGGAGGAACCTGCGCCCGCCACGTGGCAGGCAGCCACTGGCCCGCGAGAAAACCGTACAGACAGTCAACCATTTCCGTACGCCACGTCAAACGTACGGACTCCACGTCACTCGCCGAATCAGCTCGCCCAGTCAGCAATTCCGTACAGTACGGAACATACAGTCAGCTTGCCACGTAATCTGTCCGTATGGTACGGACGTCCAGTCAGCAGGGCGAAGTTTTGGCGACGGTTATACGACCGTCAAATTTAATCCAGTGAATTGTTGACGTCAGCGCCACATCAGCAGGGTTTGAAAATTTTTTGACCCCCTCTCATTTGCATTTTTGATTTTGCAGTTCAACTTCAAATGGCCATAACTTGCTCATTTTTGCTCCTTTTTGGGTGCAATTTTTTTTGAAATTTGCTAGAATTTCGTGCTCTCCACAGTGGTGAAAGAATTTTTTTATTTTGATGCACGGATTGTTCAGAAAATGCAATTTTTGGTGACTGTCCCTGAGTAATCCAAGTTTTTGCAACTTCAGAGGCTTCGTTTGGGGTCATCCGACCTCCTTTTTAGGTGTCGTTTTTTTTGAAAGTACGTATTTTTTCATCTACTTTCATATGATGCTATCAGATTGATGTCATTGTAAGTAGAAATTGTACTTTCAGATCTTGGCCATTTTTGGCTCTCTTGGTACTTGTATATTTGCTTGAATCTCAGTTAGATTCATTGCACTATTGATTGAAGTCTCTTTTATCTCATTTGAGAAGTTGTAAAATTTGCATCATAAGTCCACTTTGTCTTGTTTTGCAAGTGGCTCATTGTAATCGCACTAAGTATAAAGTGCTGAAATCATCACTTTTGGGGGGGTACTTTGATTGATTGAATTTGGGGGGGTGTCTCTTGTGCTTTTGTGCTCTTGTGTTCTTTCTTTTTTGCTGCTATGGGTTCTTCTAAGTTTCCTCTCTTAACTCCACATAATTATGCTACTTGGAAAATTGATGCATGGAGTAAACTTATGGAAAAAGGACTCACTCATTACATTGATGGAACTATTGTTGCTCCAGCTGATCCTAAGGCTGATCCAGTTGGTCACTTAGATTGGCTCACTAAAAATATCATGGCAATTGGTACCTTAAGAAAGTATGTATCAAAGGATCTCATATTTCATATTGAGAAATGCACTCTAATCAAGGATGCTTGGCAAAAGTTTCAAGACTTGTATGGTCAAGTTGATGAGATTAGGGGATATCAAATTGATAGTGATCTCACCATGTTAGATCCCAAGAACTTTGATACTATACAAGATTATGTCACTAAGGCAAATGAGTTGAGGGCACAACTCAAAGATTGTGGCATTGATAAGAAGGATACTCAATTGATATTCAACTTGATAGGGAAGCTTCCACAAGAATATGCAGCATTTGTTTCTAGTTTCCAAACTCATAGAATGACAATGGGTTCAAGCTACAAAATGCCTACATTTGATGCTTTCAATGAAATGTTGATGATGGAACAAACTAAGTTGATAAGCATGGGCATTCTTAAGGCTTCTTCTAAGTCTCAAGCATTAGTGGCAAATCAAGGAAACAAAGGAAATCAAGGAAAGGACAACTCAAACAAGAAGAAATGGCAATCAAAGCCTAAAGAAAAAGCACCATCTTCTCCACAACAAGGAGATTCATCCTCTTCCAAGAAAGATAATTCACCAAAGAGAGAGAGACCTACTTGTGCTTATTGTAAAAAGATTGGTCATGAGGAACATCGTTGCCATTCTAAGAAGATTGATGAGCTCACACATATCATCAAAAAGCATAACATTGATTTGCCTAAAGACTACAAGAAGGATGATTCATCAACTTCCACTTCCTCACATTCAAAAGGAAAAGGGCAAGCATTCATGGCTTCTACAAGTGGAAAAACTCACTCTTTTGGAACAAGAAAAGGAAAAGCTCTATGTGCTACAACAAATCATACTTCAGAGAGATGGCTTCTAGATTCAGGGGCTTCTCATCATATGGCATCTTCACAGTCTATGTTCTCTACATTTGAGCCTTGCACCATGCCACAGATTTTGATGGGCAATCATACATACATGGATGTGATTGGGAAAGGATCTATTGACATTGGGGATAAGTCCTTCAATGATGTGTTGTGTGTACCCCACTTGACAAACAATCTCCTTTCTATCTATCAAATCACACATGGCACAACTAAGAGAGTTGTGGAGTTCACACCTGACTCAGTTTTTATTAGAGACATGGAGACTAGAGCTATCATTGCAACTGGGGTGGTTGATCATGCATCTCGGTTATACACCTTTTCAGATTTTGTTGATGATGATGATTTCACATTTGAGGATTCTACACATGATGATCACACATATTGTGATAGTTCAGATTTTGAGGAGAACTTTGGACACTTAAACATGGGGATTCTCACATGTGAACCCGTTCTTGAGTCTTGTATTTCATCTTCTCATATTGATATCACATCACCTATTGCACCTGATTATGTGGATAGTGCGACAGTTTTGCCTTTATGTGATTCAGTGCAGCAGGATATACATTGTCTTCCAGCTTCAGATTCATGGGATGATTACTTGACAGATATTGCAGGTTTGTTTATGGAATCCTACATTGCAGATTTGGGAGACATCATTGATGACATACATCTTCTCTTTGATGAAGATGATCCTTCTTCGATTGTTGCGAGGGCACACTCTGACCCTCTTGTTCATTCTCTACATGATCATTCTTTTGAGGTTGACATGATTGTGGATACTTATGTACAGCAGTTGGAGGAGGTCTCTTTAAGCTTTGAGGAGACACATGAGTCTTTGGATATTGTTCTACATCCATCTCCACTAGATCTTGGAGTGCCTTTTTCAGCAGTGTGGCACAGTTTACCACCTTTGGAGGGGGTATCTTTTTGCATCGACATGAGGACACTTGAGCAGTTTTCAGAGATTCCTTTCATCATGAGTTTTCTTCATACATCTTCCCTTCATGATTGGGGAGACTTCATGGATACACCTTTGGTTTTGTTTCTTCCTAAGGGGAGGAATGTTGTTCGACGTTCGTGGAGCAGTTTCTTCATACATCGAGCTTCTATCATTGGTGCAGATTCTTCACTGAGGGAGGATCACAGTTTGACTTCTCTTCTTCTCTCATATGGGGGGGACTATTTCCTCACATGGGGTTTTGTTCCTCAAATGCTTCTTTGAGAGTTCTCTTGTATAGCTTTCATCTCTCTTTTGGGGGAGGGTTTTTTCCCATTGGGTTTTTCTCTCTTTCCCCACTTTGTGAGAGATTTCATTGCATTGGTTTGCATGCATTTGCATTTGTTCATGGGTACCTAACATGGCCTCATAGCCGGGACCCATCTTGCATTGCTTAGTTGCATTGTAGACTTAAGTGCATTCCCCTAAGTTGCACTTAAGGGGGGGTGTTGGTGTAAATAATTATTCATCATGGATATTATTACACTTACTTAAGTTTACTTAGGATAATGCATTTCATAGTAGTTTGGATATGAGACACTTGGGTGTTTGTGCCACATTGGGATAGTGTGTGTAGGAGAAATTCCACCTCTTATGGTGTTGATCTTGTTATTACACTATCATATCCACTTATTGTGGAGTGATAATTCCACCTTCGGTGGGTGATCCACCTCATGTGGAATATTATATTATTTCTCCTACCTACCCTTGTCTCTTATTGAGCCACATGTCATGTTTGTGTGCTCATACATATCCCTAGCCTTGCCTATATAAGCAGGCTCATCTACATTGTATGTAACAACAACAATTATTGATCATTTTCTATTGATGAGAATACAGTTTATTCTTGTCCCATATTATGTCTCTATCTTGTACATTTCATTGACCTCTTGATCTTGGCAAAATCCAACACATGCAATAAAATCGGTCACATTGCTAAGTACTGCAAAAGCATGAATAGTGCTCTAGTAGACAAGAAAAAATCAGATGAGAAGGGCAAGGCAAAGGTAGAAGAGATCAGAGACAAACATGAGAAGATGTGGTTCAAAAAAGATGAATCTAAAGTAGACAATAGATATGCACCTGAATCCGGTGCAGGATCTTCATCTGGTAACTAGGGCTTTATGCCTTAGGGGGAACTTTTCATGCGGATTCTAAGAACCCCCTCTGCGGTGATCTGCAATCAATTCTGGAAGGTTGCAGAAGGCTTAAATCTTATACGTAGATGTTATCTAAACATTTCAGAGAAGATTTGATGCTCCGATAAGCAACTCTATGAAAATCAAGGTAACCAGTTGCAGCATTTATTGCAATGAATACTTAGGTTTTCAAAGGTTAAAAGAGCATTTCAAAGCTTCATTTGTCATAATGCGATCAAGAAAATAGTGCAAAGAAGAAGAGTGAAGTGATTTCGCGATCTCAATAGTGATTTCAGCGATCCTAAAGAGGTTTTCAGCACCCGATTACGAATTAAGGTATTATCTATTTCAAACTATTAGTTTTTGCAAACCCTAAGTTCGAAATAGCTTCAGCTTCTAGTATTGCTACCCCATTGGTTGTCAAGATTCAGGATAGAGTCAAACCTGTTTTCAAGAAACAGTGCCCTTTCAAGTCTGTTGAAGGCGATCTGGAAGGTGCAATTTCTTTGATACCCTATGACGTCCTTCATAATGAGGATATTAGGGAATACATCCATTGTGATCTTGAGGAGCTTGGCAATGTTGACATGTTGAACCTGTACAACAAACATTTGGGGGCAGTTTGGGAAACCTCAAACCAGAATATAAGGTTATTTAGGACAAGGGTTTTACACAATTTGTCCATTTTCCATTGTTCGACTAAGCAGAGTGGATCCAGTATATTCTCAGTCAAGTCCATGATGAGTTCATATGGCTTGATAGGCCTCACAAGATCACCAAACAGGCAATTCAAGTTGTGACATGCCTCAGTGGAACCGGTGAAGTACCAGGTCTAAGAAAAGTATCGAATAACATAGTGATAGCAACTACTAGTTCCAAGTTTGACAACAGAGCAATGACTATCAGTGACATTCTGGAGCATGTTATGAAGTTTGCATCAATGGTGGTCGGATATAAAGTTTACCAGTCAAGCAGACACAAGTACGTCTCTGGAACTGTCATATATACAGCATATCAGATGCTTAAGAATGACATGAGGTATGATCTATGTACAATCCTTCTAAATGAGTTGATGAGTAATTTTAAGAAAATTAAGCAAGACAAGAAGCACACTTTTTAAATATGGAACTCTTCTTATTTGATTGGCCTTATATCTCTTGAATGAGATACCCGGTGTAAATGGAAAGGTCCAATGGGCCGATGATAGACCGGTGGCAATGCAAATCAAAGAGGGATTGTGGGAAATAAGAGATGCCACAATGGGAATATTTTCTCTTTGGGGTTATTTCAAAACTTTCCAAGCTGTAATGAAGAACAGAGAAAGAATCCCTAAGGAGATTGCAGAGAAGTATGAGCAAACTATTTGCTTCATGGTTGATAAGGATCAATGTCAAATGGAAGTCGTGGAGCCTATGACAGTTTGGATCATGCCCATGGGGTATGAAGTTGATTCTATCATGCTTGAGGCATATGCTCAACATCTATTGAGCCAACCAGTTGATCCAAAAGAAGGAATATTTGGAACATTCAAGGAGAAAGATCTTGAATTGCACAAACAGTTCACTGCACCTACTAGAAAAAGGAAAGTTACAAAGATGGCTGAGGAAGTGGTTGTTAGGTCCCAGAGACAACTAAGAGGGGGGGGGGGGGGGGGTGAATCAGTTGTCTAATAAATTTAAACCAAAAACTGTTTAACCAACTTAATGCTTAATACCGATAAACCAGTTAAGTATGCTGGTAGACAGTGTTAACAGTAAATTGCTATACCAGTAAGGATTAATGCATGAAACATAAACATAAAGTCATCCACAACACATAACACAAATATTTGTACATGGAAACCCTGTAAGGGGAAAAACCATAGTGGGAAACCTTACCCACAATCAGATGATACTATTGCAGATAGTAAGTGTACATAAATGGGGCCTGCACATGCAAAAAGGCCAACAACCTAGAGCTCGCTACTCAATCACAAAATGGGAGTCACACTAACTACAGTTGGATGGTTAAATCCAATAAGAATGTACTGCACAAAATAGCATCTTCATATGCTGGATTCAGTGCCGGTGTAATGCTGATATGCTTCTACAAAAACCTAGCTTCACCTTCAAATGATGTCTTCGTGTATACCTCTGCTTAATTTCGCATATACCTTCACACAATTCTTTTTCGCATTCCACACTTTGATCTTACAAATAAGATCTTACATTTATACCATAACCTAAGACCAATTTTAGTAGGTCGACTCTACAAGATATTACAATAAAAAAATTTACATACAATATAATATCCGATGCAATAACCGATTAAACATGTCGGCTTAATGCATTTACATCAATAATAAATCATCTCCATAGCATGACATGTTGATCTGAAAAAGATAAACCTGCTGGTGTAACCCTAAATAACCTTGGACCTATTTGTCGGTAAAAGAAAATATGCAAATATGAATATACCAATGATTAATTCTTCAAAACAAAGTGTCCACACAATGTCTTCGACATTACCAAGTGTCTTCCATATCATTCCAAGTGTCGGTGAACATTATATCCTGCCGGTGAACCATATACCAGTAACTGTGCAATAGTTGCTTGCTAGTGAATGTTGTTGGATCTCCAAAGTGCTAGTTTTTAGTAGGTGTTGACATCAATGACAAAACCATAACAAAATACCAACAATCTCCCCCTTTGGCATTGATGGCAACACAAGATGGAAAAACCATCAAAGTGCCAAAACAAAAATGCCAAATACCAAAAACCAACAATCTCCCTTAGACAACAATTTCTCCCCCTGGGAGCAACATATGTTTATGCAAAGATTTATTTTTCAATACCAATCTCTCCTCAAAAGATAATGTCTTTTTCCATAGATATCTCTCCCCCTTTGACATCAAATGCCAAAGTTACAAAAATCAAGTTCATACAAAATATCAACTACTCCCCCTGAGAAGTAGCTTCCTCATCAAAGACCGGAGTAAAAGATTTGTCTTTCTATTCTATCGGTTGATGACAATCATCAACTGTCTAAGTCTCTACTGGTGGTGGTATGACTCCAAGCTGATCTTTGAGATATTCAAAGGTCTCCTTAGGCAAAGGTTTTGTGAAAATATCGGCAAGTTGTTTTTTAGTATTCACATAAACCAGTTTTATCTCTTTTTCTTCAACTTTTTCCCTTAGAAAATTCAGTTTGATAGAAACATGTTTTGTTTTAGAATGTAATACTGGATTCTTAGATATATCAATTGTTGCAGTGTTATCACAATATATAGTAATGGGTTCCTTGCATTTTACCTTTATGTCTTTCAACATTTGCTTAAGCCATAGTACCTATGTACAGTTAGTTGTTGTTGCAACATATTCTGATTCTACTGTTGATAAAGATGTACAACTCTATTTCTTACTCAACCAAGAAACTAATCTCTTTCCAAGAAAGAATGCTCCTCTAGTATTGCTTTTTCTATCATCCATATCTCCTACCCAATTTGCATCTGTGTATGCACATAGGTCAAAATTTTCATCTCTAAGATACCATAATCCAAGATTTGTTGTGCCTTGTAAGTATCGGAAAATCTTTTTTACTGTTGATTCATGATTTTCTTTAGGATTACTTTGAAATCTAGAAACAATACATACTGCATTCATAATATTAGGCCTGGTTTGTGTCAAATACAGTAAACCTCCTATCATAGATTTGTATCTAGTTGGATTAACAGGTGTAGATTCATCCCTTTGAGATAATTTGTCATTTGTAGTCATAGGTGTGCTTACCGGTTTAGAGTTCTCCATCCCAAAAAATTTTAGTAATTTTTTCAAGTACTTGGATTGACTCAAAAATATACCTTTATCAGTCTGTGAAATTTGCAATCCTAAAAAGAATTTTATTTCTCCAATCATAGACATTTCAAATTCTTGCTGCATTTTAATAGAAAATTCTTTACATAATCCATCTTCTCCTCCAAAGATTATATCATCAACAAATACTTCAATAATCAAAATGTCATCATTAGTTATTTTGTAATATAAATTGCTATCTGCATTTCCTTTAGTAAAACCAATCTTTAAAAGATACTTATCCAATCTTGCATACCAAGCTCTTGGGGCTTGTTTTAATCCATACAGAGCTTTTCTTAACCTGCAAACCATATCATTGTCATTTGTCAAGGAAAATCCATCAGGTTGTTCAATATATACTTCCTCTTCAAGATCTCCTTAAAAAAATGCACATTTAATATCCATTTGATAAACTTTGTAGTTCTTGTGAGTTGCAAAAGCCAAGAATAATCTGATTGCCTCAATTCTGGCTACCGGTGCAAAGGTTTCATTATAATCAACTCCTTCTTTCTGAGAATATCCCTTACACACTAGTCTTGCTTTATTTCTAACAACCTTACCATCTTCATTAAGTTTGTTTCTAAATACCCATTTGGTTCCAATTACATTTTTAGCTTTAGGCCGGGAAACTAATGTCCAAGTATTATTTTTCTCAATTTGTCCTAATTCTTCTTCCATAGCTTTAATCCAAAATTTATCTTCATATGCCTCATTGATAGATGATGGTTCAATTTGAGAAATAAGACATACCTCTTCATTTGCCAATCTTCCTCTTGTCATGACTCCTTTAAATTTGTTTCCAATTATCTGATCTTCAAAATGATTCAATCTTACATACCGGGGTGTCTTAGTTTGTTGTTGTTCTTCAATTATTGTGGAATCCTCTGATGATACCGGGGTAACTGGATCTTCATTCTGTACCGGTGGATTTAGTGTAGGTTCATTTGTCACAATTTCTGTTGTCGGTTCAGAGTCTATATACCTTGAAGTTCCTCTGAATTGTTCATCAATCTTTACATTTGTACTCTCAACAATTTTCTGCAATCTCTTATTAAAACATCTATATGCCTTGCTCTTAGATGACTAACCAAGAAATATTCCTTCATCACTTCTAGGATCAAATTTGCCAATATACTCATCTCTTCTAATATAACATTTACTTCCAAAAATTTTGAAATACTTAAGAGTAGGAGTATTACCAAACCATAGTTCATGAGGTGTCTTACCAGTTTCACCTTTGATGTGAACTTTGTTGAATGTATAGACAACAGTGCTAACTGTCTCTCTCCAATATACATGTGGTAGATTTGCTTCTGATAACATACTTCTTGTTGCATCCAAGATAGTTTTGTTTTTCCTTTCAACAACTCCATTCTGTTGTAGTGTCCGAGGTGCTGATAATTGTCTTCTGATTTCATTCACTTCACAGAATGTATTAAAGTCCTTAGATGTGAATTATCCTCCTTGATCTGATCTTAAACATTTGATTTTCTTATCGGTTTCATTCTCAACCATTGCTTTGAATAATTTGAACTTTCCAAGTGCTTCTGATTTTTCTCTGAGAAAAGTAACCCAACACATTCTAGAATAATCATCAATAATTAGCATGAAATATCTATCACCTTGTAAGCTTTTAGTTCTAGCTAGACCACATAAATCTGTTTGAATTAAATCAAGAGCATTATTGGATTTTTCTAGAATACTTTTGAAACTAGCTCTAACTTGTTTTCCAAATTGACATTCCTTACAAATTGTATTCTGAGGTTTCACAATTTTAGGTAGATCTCTAACTGCCTTAGAAGTACTGATTTTTACCATGCAATCAAAGTTTACATGACATAGTCTCTTATGCCATAACCAACTTTCATTTATATGTGCAATCAAGCATGCCTTTTCACTGTTATTCAAATGAAAGATATTACCTCTAGTCTGATTACCGGTTGCAATTTTCAAACTAGTTTTATTCATAATTTTGCATTTTCCATTTTTGAATTGTACCTGAAATCCCTTCTCAACTAATTGACCAACACTTAAAATATTATGCTTTAATCCTTCAACATAGTAGACATTGTCAGTGTTATGCTTACCATCAAGAGATATTGAACCCTTACCTTTGATTGAACAGGCTTTGTCATCTCCAAATCTTACTAAACCTCCATTGTATTCTTGAAAGTTCAAGAATTTGCCTTTGTCTCCTATCATATGATGTGAGCATCCTGAGTCAATTATCCATTCATCATTTACTTCAACTTTAGTTGCTAGGGCTTGTTCTACTAGTTGAGTAGTATGTGTCAGTTGATCCTCTGTTATAGCAACAAAAACCCATCCATTGTCTGATATTCAGGATTAGGCTTGTATGTTCTTCTAGCTTCTTCTCTTAGTCTAGCATGTCTATCAGGGCATCTCAAAGCCATATGACCAATCTTATTGCAGTTAAAACATTTAAAGGGTGCTTTACCTTCATACTTACTTCCAACTGGACCTTTTGGCATTTTTCTTGCAAATAGTGCTTCAAGTTCTTCAAGCTCTTCATTCTCCTTCCTGGTTTCTTCAAGTTCTCTTGCATAAAAGGCTTTCCAGTCTGATTTGTCAAATGATGGAGCAAATTATGTTGATGCTTTAAAGGTCGAATCAGTTTTTATAGTAGCAACAAGACCAAATTCCTCAATTTCAAAGGCTGAAAGTTTTCCAATCAATGTATCACTAGTTACTGATGTATTAGGAATTGTTCTCAACTCATTTATAGTAGTAACCTTCATTTTATATGTCGGTGGCAATCCTCTTAAGATTTTTGAAACAATTTCATCCTCACTCAAGGTTCCTCCACAACATTTAATACCCAAAACAATTTCATTTACTCTTTCCATAAAAGCAGAAATCCTTTCATCTTCTTCCATTTTCAGATGTTCATACCTGACTTAGAAGCTTTCAAGTTTTGCAATCTTGACTGTGGAATCTCCTTCATTTAGTGTTTCCAAATGATCCCAAATAGCTTTAGCAGTAGACCTATCTGATAATCCCATGATTTGTTGATCTGATAATGCGCTCAAAAGTGCTTCTCTTGCTTTGTAATCATTCTCTTCATCTTTAGCTAAGGTAGTTGGAGTAGTCTGACCAGCTACAACAGTAGTATAACCATTCTTTGTAACTTCCTAGATGTCTTTACTGATGCAATTCAGATGTGTCTTCATCCTAATCTTCCATATCCCATAGTTGGTTCCATAAAGTTTGGGACTATCCTTCCTGAAATAATTAGTAGACATTGGATCTCCTCAAGTTGTTAAACTTTTGCAAAAGAGGACTAGGCTCTGATACCAATTGTTAGGTCCCGGAGATAACTGAGAGTGGGGGGTGAATTAGTTGTCTAATAAATTTAAACCAAAAATTGTTTAATCAACTTAATGCTTAATACCAGTAAACCAGTTAAGTATGCTGGTAGATAGTGTTAACAGTAAATTGCTATACCGGTAAGGATTAATGCACGAAACATAAACATAAAGTCATCCACAACACATAACACCAATATTTGTACATGGAAACCCTGTAAGGGGAAAAACCATGATGGGAAACCTTACCCACAATCAGATGATACTACTACAGATATTAAGTGTACATAAATGGGATCTGCACATGCAGAAAGGCCAACAACCTAGAGCTCACTACTCAATCACAAAATGGGAGTCACACTAACTACAGTTGGATGGTTAAATCCAATAAGAATGTACTGCACAAAATAGCATCTTCATATGCTGGATTCAATACCGGTGTAATGCTGATATGCTTGTACAAAAACCTAGCTTCACCTTCAAATGATGTCTTCATGTATACCTCTGCTTAATTTCGCATATACCTTCACACAATTCTTTTTCGCATTCCACACTTTGATCCTACAAATAAGATCTTACATTTATACCATAACCTAAGACCAATTTTAGTAGGTCGGCTCTACAAGATATTACAATAAAACATTTTACATACAATATAATATCCGATGCAATAACCGATTAAACATGTCGGCTTAATGCATTTACATCAATAATAAATCATCTCCATAGCGTGTCATGCTGATCTGAAAAAGATAAACCTGTCGGTGTAACCCTAGATAATCCTGGACCTATTTGCCGATAAAAGCAAATATGCAAATATGAATATACCTGTAAAGCGGAAAATAATCGAACCCTAGTCGTTCTCCCCTCCCCAACTCCGAGGAGAGAGAAGGGGGAGTCACTAGGGTTGATGGTTTTCACTTAGGAGAGACTTTACATTCAAAAGAGGGGTTGAAACCCACAAGATCCAATCCCACACAATGCAAGATTGGATGCTAAATGAGTTTCAAGGGTTGTGATAGCAAGGATACCCTCTTTTGTAAAGAATGTAGATAGAAAGATTGAACTAGGAATGCATGCAAAGTAGGAAAGATTCACTTATAAACAGAGATAGGAATATGATATGAAGCTGCGGACCTGGAATTAGCAGTAAAATGTCGATACGGTGCTGTCCTGCAAATTTGAGCAAAAGTTGTCAGGACGATGGCGCCCGGTGCCATGGTCCTCCGAAAAATCCGCGAAACGAAGGGGGATCTGTTCGTCTCTGCACAAGGATTCCAGATCTTCAATTTCAGCCGCGTACCTGCAACCTTGTTGTAAGGATGTTTGTATCCTTATATGCGAAGGTATAGATGTTGTTGTTTGTTGTATGTTGCATGTTGTAGCATGTAATGTGTTGTAAGTGATCTCCTCTTCAATGGTTGAATCCTTGTCTTGAATGCAACACTTAGCCTTGAATGGAGACTTGAAATGATCAATTACTTGAAGGAATGCTTGAATGCTTGAATGCTTGAGTATAGTTTCCACGCTTGTACACATATGTCCTTCTTACCCGAAGCCCCATAGGAAACCGGGCCCAAAATAGGGCCAGGGACCAGGGCGCTGGGCGCCATGGTCCTGGGGGACCAGGGCGCTGGGCGCTCTGGTCCCACCTCCCGGGACAGCAGGGTGCAAAGGAGGTTCAGGCCAGGGTGCAAGAAAATGCAGTTTTCAGTGTCATGAGCAAGTTTCGGGGTCTCCATTCAGGTTGTGTGTTGCGTCGCCATCGTGAAGACCGAAATGTAGTTGAAATTGCAAGTGTCACAATTTTAGGATGCTACATTTAGCCCCCACTTTAGCGGGAGTATAGGCGTATGCTCATACTTCCGGTAAAGTACAAGGAAACAACATTGAAAGACTTTCACCACGTCAAGGAGGCAAGATACACCAAGCCCCCAGTGGAATTAGGATCTTACGACTTCGATTGACAAAGTAAAAGGGAAGATCACGAGGGAGAACCATGACTGTCAGTAGTAAGGTTCCCTCACTATGAGTCATGCAAGAAAGATATCAAAAATTTTCAAGGCAAGGCTAAATTTGCCAAGAAATTTTCAAGTATCTTGAAAAGATATGAACGGGATGTATGCCTCCCTACGTTAAAGCGATCGCACATGCCTCACCAGGGGTGATTGCTTTAAGGTAGTGATACATATAAGAATGAGAAGGGAAAGGAGCACGTTATCACAAGGATTTAGCCCCCAAGTGTGAGATAAGCCCAAGGATAATAGACACAAAACACAAAGCACAAGGTGACTTCGCTTTCCTCGGGGTCAGTATGCTGTATGATAATTCATGTATATCATATGTATGTATGCATAATTGTTCTTCATTCCCCAATCAAGGAAGGTCACCTAGAAGAAGGGAACACATGTGTCTTTTGAGTCAACATGAGAGAGATCGAGAGATCTCAATGCTTTGCATCGTCCTCAAGTAGACAACACCAAGGACAACAAATAGAAGAATGAGAATAACATATAGAAGAAGTAACAAAAGAGAGGGGGAGAGAATCTGCTATGCTAATGAAACTAGTCTAGCACGTCATCTACCCCCCGATCTTGCTGATCAATGTTTCGGGAAGGTAGGAAACATGCTAGAGGAGGAACATCCAACACAGCAGATGGAGCTATCACAAGATCCAAACAAGGGCTATGTTCATATCCCAAGCCGCGGTGTTCTTGTCTAGGAGCTAGGATAAGTGCTTTAGAAAATTCGTTAGATAAATGGTTATCAATATCACCAAGTTCATATTCACTATCAGAATGAACAGGAGAAGTAGCATTTTCATCGTGAATAACATTTTCATCTATATCATCATCAAGATTTATAAAAATAGGATCTTTAACTCGCACAGGATCAAGACCATCATGCATCTTATGTTTAGGAGATTTCGGCTCAATCGTCGACTGAGGAGAAAATGGAATAATGCTTGTTGAAGGTGTTTTTGAGGATTGCAAAGTTTGAGAGGCAGCTGCCTGAGCTCTAAGACGACGCTTTCGTCGGCGTTCATGTGCAGAACGATTTCGTCTAGTGTTAGTAGGAAGATTAGGAGATTGAGGAGGAGGAATGTTCTCATCCTTAGCACTTGGGTGTTTAGGTTGTGGTCTCTTAGGTTGAATAATAGGAGAAGAGGAAGGTCTCTTCTCTCCATAAGAGGAAGGAGGAGGAACTGCTCCATATAAGGGAGGAATATTTGGTTTAGGAAGGAGACCAAGTCCATCATGACGAGGAGGGATAGGTCTACTTTTAGGAAGTTTATTAGATATAGGCATAGTCACATCCATAGGAATGGGTTGGGAATCTTCTTGAGGAAAGACTTTAGTTTTATCTTTCAAAGGAAGAACTTCCTTCTCAAGAATGATAGGAATGTCAAGTTTGGGTGTTCTAGGTTCACTTAGAGATAGGATCATATCTTTTTTCCACTTTTGATAAGATTTGAAAAGATGATCACTTCGCGGAGGAAGAGATTGGAATTGTTTAGGCCAAAAATAATCAATAGGAACACTATAGGTTCTTTCAGCTGTTTTAAAGAGACTATAATTGACAGTAACAACTTCACCATTATGGGGAAATTTCAAACACTTATGAATAGGAGAAGCAATAGCTTTCATGGAAGATAGCCAAGGATAGCCAAGCTTCACACGAAATTGTTCGGATGATGGAATAATAGCAAAGTTCACATCAAGGGATTTGTTATGAACTTCAATAGGTAATGTAATAGAACCAATTGCAGGAGAAGAAAATGCATCAAATAATTTCACAATCACATCTGTTTTGTCATAGATCACTTGATTCAATTGCAAAGTAAAAAGAAATTCTTCAGTAATGACATTAACCATGCAAGAAGGATCAATAAGCACTCCACGGCAAGGTGTATTTTTGACTTTTGCAACTATATATAAAGGACCATCAGGTGCCCTGATAGTTTCACTAGAATCAAAGGTGATGGAAAGTTCTTTAGGGATTTTCTGCTGCTCCACAAAGTTAATCACATTAGGAGTCATAGACACAAGATCATCAGGTGAGACAGAGGAATCAGTAGTATCAATTGCATTAGAGGTATGAGAAGGCAATGGATCAGTAAAAATCTGAAGATTTTGGTTAGGAGGAGCTACAGATGTGTTGCTTTTATCATTCACTCCAGAAATAGAGATAGTATTATTATCAATCAAATCTTGAATTTTCCCCTTTAAAGAAAAACATTTTTCAGTATCATGCCTAGGTTGACGATGAAATTGACAAAAAGATTTGTTATCAAAATAAGGTGAAGTAATCTTTGCAGGATCAATTTGCCTTATAGGAGGAAGAGTAAGCACATTTTGTTCCAATAACTTATTCATAATACTATGCAATGATTCATTCAAAGGAGTAAACTTTCTTTCTTTCTTGAAAAACTTAGAAATAGGGGAGACACCTGATGCTGCATTCACATTGTTGTTGATGATGTTGTCATTGAATTTAATGGACTCTCTGTTCGGTTTAAACTTCCCAAATGGTTGTTGACTACTATCACCCTTATCACTCGGAGCCATAGGATGTGATTGTTCCATTTGACTCACAGTCAGTTGATAATTGTGAAGAGTTGCGCACAACTGTTGGAAAGAAGTAAACTTAGAAAACAGGAGTTTTTCTCTAATGTCTTTTTGTAAATTAGAAATAAAGATTCTTTGAATATCATTGTCAGGCACTGGAAAAGAAATTTGAGCATACAAATGCTTATATCTACCAATGAAATCAGTCACTTTTTCTTTAACACCTTGTTTACAATGCATTAAATCAATCAAAGTAACTTTAGGACTTATATTGTTTTGAAATTGTTGAATGAAAGCATTTGCAAGTTGTTCAAAAGAAGTAATAGAATAGGAAGGCAACGAGCAATACCATTGTAGGGCTTTGTCTCTTAATGTTCTAGTAAACAGTTTTGCAAGCAACCTTTGGTCATAAGCAAAATCAGTACATATTGTTTGAAAGGTCTTAACATGTGTTAGAGGATCACCCTTACCATTATAAAGCTCCAAATGTGGAATTTCAACATGTTTAGGGGGAATAGCTCGAACAATATCAAGAGAAAGTGGGCTTGCAACATCAAATGTGGGCACACTAAACTTAGATTGATTCATAGAGGCAATTTGTTGCTGTAAAGAAGAGACAGTTTGTGCAAGATTGTTAATGGTCGCTTCAGTCGAAGAGTTCATATTAGACGTGTTAGATTGTGATGGAGGTGTTATGTTATTAAAAGAAGGTAGAGAGTAAGGTGGTGGGACACTATGATAGTTAGTCATAGGAGATGATTGGAAAGGAGGAACACTACAAGGAGGAATGGAATGGTTGAATGAATTGCCCCCTTGTGTCATGTTCATTTGTGGAGATGTAATAGGAACACTCACTGAAGGAATGAATGAAGAAGTTGGATTGAATGAAGGAAGAGGGTTAATTGAAGAAGAAGGATTGCCCCCATGATTAGTGATCATAGGAGGAGTGTCTTGTATTGAAGTAGTCATTATGTTTGATGTAAAAGTAGGTATACTAGCAATAGGAGTCGTCAAAGGAATAGAATGATTGTCTTGAGTAGGAGGTTGTGTATAACCTAAGGTTTCGGCACAACTTTTCATAGGCATCACATTTGAATCCACAATGTGTGCAATACCACGCAAAATATCAATTCCATTCTTATCACTTTGAAGCATACGTTTTAGACCCTCAATTAAAGGAAGAGCTTGACTATCAGGGTATTCTTGAGACATCCACTGTCGAAAATCATCAAATTGGTTATCCAATTTTGAAAGTTGTTCTACAGAAACCTCATGGAGAGCTTCTTCATCATTAAGAGGATTAGAGGAATTACCCATGTCCTCGTTAAAAAGACCATTCAAATTAGGTTCCATCTCCTCAGTAATTAAACCTTGGAAAGACTTAATTCTAAGGCTTCGTCTAACGGGAATAGTGTAGGTAGGGCTTATTGTTGTAAAACTCATGCACTAAAGAAAGAGAGAAGATTTTGAATTTTAGAGGTAGCAAATTTAAGTAAAACCAGCCAATCTTCCAGATTTAAGCTGTTAAATACAATCAGGACAATCTCCCAAAATTTCGGAAAAAATGTCCGGGACCGTGGCACTCGGGGTGCACACAGTCCTCGCAACTTTTTTCGAAATTTGCAGGGATGAAAGTAATGATGATTTTAAAGCTAATCTGAAAAAATTGAGTGATTTTACGATCTGTAGATAGGCCAAATTAAAGTTGCAATTTCAAAATTGAACCCTACCAAGATTGTCAAAAAATGCAAAATTTGAATTTTGAAAAAGAGAGGGAAACTGAAATTTTGAATTTTATGATTTTAGAGGGAATACCAAAAGCAATGTAAGTTTTGAAATTTGAAAGTTGACTCAATTTCACGCAAAATTCAATTTTGAAAGTGGAAATCAAAGTTGTTGTAATTAAGCACTTAATTTCAAAAGTCACAAATTGCAAAAATTTGAATAAATCACTGAAATTTCGAATGAATGATAACACACTTTTCAGATTTAGGACTGTAAGAAACACAATTTTGACACAAATTTCAATTTCAACAATTTTTGAATGATTAGAAGCCTCAATCCAAGCAATTGCTAGACCAACTTTGACTTTAATTTTGAAAGTGTTAAAATTGATAAAATCAGCCAAAATCTTGGATTTTAGCAGAAAAATACAGTAAGATCTAGCTCCCGAAATTTCGGAAAAAATGTCGGGGACAATGGCACTCGGGGTGCACACGGTCCTCGCAACTTTTTTCCAAATTTTCAGGGATGAAAGATATTGTGATTTTATTGCGGAATCCAAAGTTACAGCTAATTTGGAAATGTTTTGATCAGTGAAATTGTCGGACAAAGGTTGAATCAAGAGGGTTTCAAAAATTAGGGTTTTGACACTTAACCACTTAATTTTCAGAATTAAAGCACAAATATGAATTGACAATTTGTAATAGAAGGGCAGATCTGAAACAAGCATTTAACAATTAAACATTTCACAAGTTTAATTACTTAAAAAGAAAATTTAGGGTTTTTATGCAATTAACCTCTAAAATTTTGCAAAAGATCAAACATGGAAATGTAATCAAGGAATCCAATTTTCAAATCTAACTATGAATAATCAGAAAGGATGTTCACGTCAGGTTCACCAAAATGTAAAGCGGAAAATAATCGAACCCTAGTCGTTCTCCCCTCCCCAACTCCGAGGAGAGAGAAGGGGGAGTCACTAGGGTTGATGGTTTTCACTTAGGAGAGACTTTACATTCAAAAGAGGGGTTGAAACCCACAAGATCCAATCCCACACAATGTAAGATTGGATGCTAAATGAGTTTCAAGGGTTGTGATAGCAAGGATACCCTCTTTTGTAAAGAATGTAGATAGAAAGATTGAACTAGGAATGCATGCAAAGTAGGAAAGATTCACTTATAAACAGAGATAGGAATATGATATGAAGCTGCGGACCTGGAATTAGTAGTAAAATGTCGATACGGCGTTGTCCTGCAAATTTGAGCAAAAGTTGTCAGGACGATGGCGCCCGGCGCCATGGTCCTCCGAAAAATCCGCAAAACAAAGGGGGATCTGTTCGTCTCTGCACAAGGATTCCAGATCTTCAATTTCAGCCGCGTACCTGCAACCTTGTTGTAAGGATGTTTGTATCCTTATATGCGAAGGTTTAGATGTTGTTGTTTGTTGTATGTTGTATGTTGTAGCATGTAATGTGTTGTAAGTGATCTCCTCTTCAATGGTTGAATCCTTGTCTTGAATGCAACACTTAGCCTTGAATGGAGACTTGAAATGATCAATTACTTGAAGGAATGCTTGAATGCTTGAATGCTTGAGTATAGTTTCCATGCTTGTACACATATGTCCTTCTTACCCAAATGGGAGAGGCAAATGTAGTTTATATACTTGCCAATTAGGGTTAATAGATTGATTTTCCCGACCTTAGGCCGACCAGGAAAGTTTATTTTCCAAATTGCAAACAAAAGGACCCGAAGCCCCATAGGAAACCGGGTCCAAAATAGGGCCAGGGACCAGGGCGCTGGGCGCCATGGTCCTGGGGGACCAGGGCGTTGGGCGCCCTGGTCCTGAAGGACCAGGGCGCTGGGCACTCTGGTCCCACCTCCCGGGACAGCAGGGTGCAAAGGAGGTTCAGGCCAGGGTGCAAGAAAATGCAGTTTTCAGTGTCATGAGAAAGTTTTGGGGTCTCCATTCAGGTTGTGTGTTGCGTCGCCATCGTGAAGACCGAAATGCAGTCGAAATTGCAAGTGTCGCAATTTTAGGACGCTACAATACCAATGATTAATTCTTCAAAACAAAGTGTCCAAACGATGTCTTCGACACTACCAAGTGTCTTCCATATCATTCCAAGTGTCGGTGAACATTATATCCTGTCGGTGAACCATATACCAATAACTGTGCAATAGTTACTTGCTTGCTGGTGAATGTTGTTGGATCTCCAAAGTGCTAGTTTTCAGTAGGTGTTGACATCAATGACAAAACCATACCAAAATACCAACAGTGGTATTGCAGATGGGATTCACCTAGGAGGGGGTGAAGCATGCAAGAGAAAAACATGCACAGATAGAGGCCAAAGAGGAAACCAAAAAGCCTAAGGTCAATCTGGTTCCCTCTAAGGCTAAACCAAAAGAGACCAAGTCTTCCCCTGCTCCAGTGGCACTATCTTTAGGACAGAGCCCATCCGGAAAGGGAGTGTTGAAGAAAAAGGAGAAGTCTAAGTGGACTTATGTTGTTGTGTCTTTGGTGGCCTCTGAGATAGAATCTGATGAGGACGCAGGCAAGGCTAAGGAGAAAGGTGAATTTGTAAGAGTGGTGAGGAAGACGCAGTCCAGTGGATCCCAACAAAGCAAGAAAGCCAAATTTGATCCTGCCCCTACCAAAAGACCCAAAAGAGGTAGACAGACCAATTAATTGATGACGTAATTGTGGATGGTAATTTGAAGAATATTGGAGTGTATTATGAAAAAATAAATGAGGTTGATCAGAGAAAAGTAGAAGAAGTTGTTGTTTTATACCTGCACAATTTTAGTAAAACATTGATTGAGATGGAGAAGAGAATTCCTAAATACCTATAGAATCTTATTGATGCAAGGAGACTAACTGCTAGCACAACGGATAAGGATATGAAAGAAAGAGAGTTGATAAATGTTTGCATTTGTATCACCTGAGATGAATTCAAAAGACTCATTGAGGAAGACAATAAGAAAAAATTTAGAAGAAAAAACAGGGTAAACAGATTGATGATAGGAAAGGTGGAAGAGGTAAGAAAGGAGACAGAAGATATATGGAGAAAAATAATTTTGAATGATCCTTTGTATAAAGATGCATTTAAGTCTTCTCAGTCAAAATAAAAAGAAGGTATTTACAATGATCAAAAGGATGAAACTTAGATTGAGGGACATTCGGAAGATCAAGGCAACACAACTCTTAATGCTAAAATGGGTGATAATCCTTCGGTGGTTAACAGTTCAACAACCCCCAATATTCAAAAAAACAATACTATACCAAGTGGAAACACCAGTACACAAGATAAAGGGGATGAAGCAGAGAAAAAGGAATCTGAGAGTACAGAGGTATTGGTTGTTGAGATAAACAAGGGCAAAGGAGGTTTTGATCTAGCAATTGACACTCCTGCATTCTCAAGGACCCCACCTTAAATCTCCATTAATATAGATGGTCCTCTTAACCTTGGACAGATGTCTCCTGCCGAGAAGCTCGTGCTTGCAACAACTATTCAAGCTTAGGTCAGTCAGGATCTGGTAAAGTCTAAGTCAGAAGATAAAATGCTCTTTTTGATGTCGGTTGATGTTTTGCAGAAGGTGGCTCCAAATGTACAAATAGATTCTAATGCTTGCCCCTTTGGTAAATTGTTACAATTGATTAATAGTGTAAATACCAGTTTTGATTCTTTAGAAAAGTCTACTACTAAGAGATTTTTGGATAGATTTAAGGATGTAAGAATGCAGACATTCTGAAAGATGATTGAAGATGATAGAGTGAGATTGAATAAAGGTCTACAAGTTATTTCAGATACATTGATAGAAGGTGGTAAATTGTATAAGTCTTGTCTAATTTTGCCCAAATTCACTATAGATATAGACAAGCAAATAAGTGTTTGCCAAGGCAAACTTGCTAGTATTTCACAGTCCTTTGATCCCAATGTAACTCTAACCAGTAATGTTGAAGGACAGATTTTTGCTCTAAATGATCAGATCTCAAGCCTCAATGCAGATGAAGACAAAATTTTGAGGAGAGTTGGTGAACTCTAAAACTTGATTGCCCCTCGGTTGGACACCATGTTAAGCAATAAGGTAGACTGCATGAAGGCAACGGCTCAACCTGTGTCATCTGGTCTGAAGGAAGTACAGATTCATGGAACTATATTTAGTTCATTCATTACAATCTTGGATAACTTGAAGAACGAGTGAGACACTCACCTAGGATTTTTTAAGACCATTTTTCTTGACATCTTCAAGTATTTGTAAAGTCTCCGATAGGTATCTTTGTATATAAATTTTGGACAGCACCCCATCTTTGGCATTGTTGTCAAAGGGGGAGAGAAAAGGTGAAAAATATATAGTATAGAAGAGTGTAATTATAGGTTTAAGAATTATTTTTCTAAGGGGGAGCCTTAGAAATTCTTTTTATCTGATGTATAGTTCTCAACACTTAGCCATTTTTTCATGAGTGTTGCCATCAATGCCAAAGGGGGAGATTGTTGGCAATTGACACTCATCTCGTGGCTTTTGATGGTTTATTATTGGTTTAGGGTTGTCATTGATGGCAACTCTTCATGATATTCCCATCCGGTAATCACAGATCTTGATTTTTGGAAGTGGACGTCAACCGGTATCCAGTTAACCGGTATTCCAAGATGAACAGAGCAGTTTTGGTCTAAAAGCTTTCCGGTGATTGCAGAGCTATGAATCATGTTTGGGATAATTGGGTCGACATAGAGACATAATTTTATTGTTGTTTTGGTGATCCACATTCATCTTTGGTGATTCGGTCAAGTCGACATATGACTACACGTTACACTAGCAGGCCGACATGATAAATGATCTATTTTGTGATTGCAGATATATAAGACTGATGTATATGATCTTTTTGGAAATGATATGGTTGTCTGCAAGCGAGTGGTGATCAAGAATCCATTTTGGCACAGTTTAACATGTGCATTCTTGATCTGGTAGCTGACTGAGATAGAGAACAGGGCAGAATAGAGTAGAACAACAAAGGTGATTCAGTCGGTGTATTTGGCACTTAACCAGAACTCATCCAAGCATTGTAGATGCTATTTTGGAATTCATTTTTCTATAATTCATCATTGTAATTAATCAGTAAGGCAGTGAGCCTTCCGGGGTTTTAGCCCTTATTGTATTTGAGCAGTGAGCTCTAGGCAGTGTGCCTGAATGCCTATGCATTCCCCATATTGTAATATTGTTTTTCTACTTGCCATAGTGGAATAATATTGTGGGTTCAAATCCCACCGTGGTTTTTTCCATTTGGGTTTCCACGTAAAAATCTGGTGTTATGATTTTGTGGTTGATTGTTTTATGTTCCTGCATTTTCAGTTTCATGTTTATGCTTCCAGTGGTTTAAAGTTAAGTCTAAAAATTTGTTAACTGATAGATCACTAATTTGCGCCCCCCCCCCTCTCAATGATCCTTGATTCCAACACTTTTACTCTCCTTCAACTTCATTTATATCTTATAATTTTTTTAAATCATTTATATTTGGTTGATAGGCTATATTGCGTGGTGTTTTCATGAAAACCTGTCTCACAAAAGAATCCATCTTTCTATCTGGCAAACTGGACCAGAAAATAGAAAATAGGTTTTCCTTAAACAACTTATCAGTCCAAAAAATGAGATTCATTGATCCAAAAAACCAAGCTCCAAGGAAATTATTAATTCAAGTTATTTATTATTACTACAAGTTGTTTGATACTTGCACAAAAAAATCATTCAAAATCAAATCTCCAACAATAATAATCAAATCCTCCAACGGTAAAAATTAAATTCTGCAAAATCAAATCCTCTAGCTATAGAATATCAAATCAATGCTAAAATATCTAAAATACTAGCTGGAAAGCATTCCCACTTTCCCTCCCACCACCTTGAATTTCATTAAATATAGGTGGAAGCAACTATCTATAACATTTGGCCCAAACAAGAATCCTATGCTTCCCATACAAGTTCCAAACTCATTGCACCACTCTAGAATTGTTTTCAGTCGAGATCCAATATGTCAATTTTCTTCCACATGAAATTTCCAAAGTGAGTGATCCAAAGTTGGATACTTCAAACCCTCAAGTGGCCTTTCCCATTGTTAAATTCTCTAGTGCCCATGCACTTATGCTATTAAAATTTGAATGAAAAGCAACCTTCGTCTACCTAGATAGATTTTTTTCAAGACTTCTATTTTTTTGGTGGGTAATATGATGGTTTATATTCATTTTTAATGCATACTCATTCTTACCTTGATCATTCATTGGTGGTATTCTTTTCATCGCCACAACCTTGTTTGTATCACAACCACCCTCTCCAATCTTCTCATGCTAGCTGGAGTTGTTAGTAGCCATGTTGAGATCAACATATTCAAATGAAATAGTATGTAGAACATGTAGTTGAAGAGATGCATTCAGCTCCTCGTTACTCTTCTTTTTCTCACCTATACAATTGTAAATGATCTAGCAGTACATATGAAGATTTAAAAATTGGAAGTAGGGTGAGAGAATCAACACGTATTCAAGTTGCAGAGAGAACAATATTTAAGTTGCATGATGTGTTGGTCAATGCATGATATGTGGAGACTATGATTTTGGAAGCATGCTAGCAGTTAGCAAAAATCAAGGACATAGGTGGCAGAAGTAATGGAGATAGCTTTTGCCAAGATTAGCCTACTACAATACACATAATTATTTACCATGGCATGCAACAAATTCTAGTGGGTAATAAGAATGAAAACACATATTACCCAATTGGGATCAATGGTATGTCATGTTCCCTCTTTCTTTGAACACTCCTATAGAAGAATTTAAAGCTATTACATAACCTAAAGATTCACTATAAATACTAGCAATTGCACCTTGGTGTGCAATGGGTACACTGAAGAGATTTTGGAAGGACAATTAGGAATTTTTTTGTTTTATTATTTGCATACACTTGCACAACACATGAGGTTAGTGGAGAAATTATAACTTCAAATCAATTGTTTGTTTATTACCAAGAGAGAGAGAGAGAGAGAGAGAGAGAGAGAGAGAGAGAGAGAGAGAGAGAGAGAGAGAGAGAGAGAGAGAGGAATGAGATGGAGATGGAGAAGGAGATGTATATGAAGAGAAGTAGAGCTAGAGATAAAAAGAGAGAGGAGATGGGGATAGATAGAGATGAAATAGATAAATATATAGAGGGGGGGAGATAGAGATGGATGAATAGAGAGAGGGAGATATGTCTAGAAATAGATCAAGATAGAGAGGGAGAGCTAGAGAGGAAAAGATAGAGAGACATAAAGGAAGAGGGAGAGTGTTGGACATTGTTGTTGCTAGGATTGTTTTTGGTGATCTGGGAAGCCTAATTGATCATATCATATGATCTGGTTTTGCAATTTGTTTTTCTGATCAGTGCTTTGTAGAGTTCAGTATTTCCTCTGGTATATTTTGGTGTGATCAGATCTTGATCTGAAATTTTGGGATATTGTTTGGGATGGTCTTTTGTATCTTCATTTCAAATGGTTCATGATTTGGTACTCTGCAAGTTAACTTTCTTCGTGATAGTTATTGTTGCTTGAGTATTCTTGAGGTTCAAATGTTGATTGATGAAGATTTGATAAGTGGTGTTGGTGCAGCTGTCTTCGATGATTCTAATGTGCTTGCTGGTGTTTCCTAATTGTGTCCTATTTTTTTTTATGATCCACATTGATTATTGTGCGAGTTCTTGGTGATTTTGTTGAGCTAGTGATTTTCTTCGTATTATGCAATATTTTTGGTGGTGTAGCGTGTTGCGGTTTATCTTGGCGAGATTTCTGGTGGTGCTGCATGTTTGGAAATTTGAATTAGGTCCATGTTATGTCATGTATATCATTATATTGGTCTGGTGGTTGATATTTATATCATGTGATGTAATTTTTTAATTATGAGTTGAGGGTTTAGCCGACCTTGTTATCATGGTTGATGAATTGTATAAATAGGTGATATTGTTATGTAATTTAGGTATCAAGGTTATGTCTACATTATCAGAGAGTGGTGTATGTGCGAACAAGGATTCATCTTTCAGTGTTGTGATTGAGGAGATATTGGTGTTGCAAAGAATAAAATTATGCTTAACCGAAACTGTCATCAGGCATTTGGATGCTATCATTGCAGTTCATTCATTTTGGATTGTAGTCTGAATCTTGTTGTAATTCAGTGAGACTTCCCTGAGGATTGTAGCCTTTCATAATATTATCTTTTTAGAAGTGATCTCTAGGTAGTTTCCATTGTAATATTTTCACATACTACTGCAGAGTATCATCTTATTGTGGTTATGTTCCCACCGTGGTTTTTCCCTTAACCGGGTTTTCCACGTCAAAATCTTGGTGTTGTGTGTTGTGCTATCAATTTGCTTGTCTCTTTTATTGTTACAGTTTATCAAAATATTTTTTGTGATTAAGTTTGTAGATCCGATGAAAACTGATTCACCCCCCCCCCCACTCTCAGTTTCCCTCCATTGTTGCTGCTAACAATTGGTATCAGAGCTAGATCCTCCAGAAGAAGCTTAATCGCTTGAGGAGATCCGGGATGGCAACTGGAACTGGAGGTGTTATCTTTAAGAAGGATAGTCTGAGATTTGATGGAAATAACTATGCTATATGGAAGAACCAAATGGAAGTGCACTTGAGATGTCTTGGAGAAAATTATTGGAAGATTACAAAGAATGCCTATTCTGCTCCTCAGAATGGACCGCTTGTAGAACACAAGATACCTCTGAGAGGGGGTGAATCAGTGGTTATCAATATTTTTAACCTTTTAATCCTAACTATGTGTATCGGTTAGAAGATCTAAACACTAAGTGAGTATACTAGTGAGTTAAGGGAAGAGATCAAAAAGAAAACACACAAAGGCACATCACATAACACCGGATATACGAGGAAAATCCAACATGGGAAAAACCTTGGTGAGAAATGTTGTTGGAGTCTGCTACTCCAATCCAACCTCACAATAAACAATTGAATACAAAGCTTAGGGCACCAACCCCTATTGATTTAGGGTACCAACCCCTAACTGTTTATGGGCACCAACCCAAAGGAGCACCAACTCAGTCAAATACAATATGATAAATCTTAATACAATAGTTATAACCTGGTTATAAATGAGTTCTATAACCTCTACAACTAATCTCTCTATTGATTTCACTTCATCTCTGCTTTACCAGTTGAATCGTCTTCCTGTCACTCTACCTCTTCTATGTCGGTTCACTTTCTTTCTGACTCACTACTTCTATTTTCTACCAGTACTCTTCTCTCCCTCTTTGAATCTTCTTCCACTCAGCCTCTGCCTTGTCCGACCTTGCCTGATTCTCAATTTGTACTTCTTCACAGTTTGCTACCTCCTACCAGTTCAAACACTACCGGCTCACTTCACTAATAACTTTGTGTCAACTTATCGGTGACTCTGTCTCTAACCGGTCAAGCTCCTCTTACCGGTTAAGCCCTTCTTACCAGTTCTTTCTTCAACACCCTCAGTCACTTCTATGTTTTTTTATGGACTCTTTGACTGACTGACTCTTTGATTGCACTCACTTCACCGGTGTCACTCTCTCATGCAGCAACAACTGATCTAGTCTTTGATCTACACATTTATACTAGTGCCTCCCTGCCAAAACATCAATTCAAACTTGGCATGATACGGTTTTTTCTATCGACCATGAGACGTATCAGATCAGATTGAATCTTGTCTATGGGATGGATAACTTGCCACAAATCATGCAATAGATTAGATGACACCGCCAAATCTTTTCTTCCAAATCACGCAATAGATCATATGACACCTGCAAACTGATCCCCCACCCTCCATTTGTCAATCATATTAAATGATCTCGTTGTTTCCTACTCCAAAATAGATCGGCATACTGGACATCCTTTATTGATCATTGCATCACTTAGATCTTTAGTTTGCATCGAGCCACAAACCCCTGCACTTGACCCGTGAATGTCACAGTCGACATTTAATATCTAACCAATCACCAACTACCTCAACAATACACAATTCACCTGTTACTACCCATTTGCCACCTGGAGTCCACATGTTCTCTCTGTCAGCATCCAACTCACTTGTTTGTGTCGGTTTCGGTCCAGTCATCGACTAACCACTCAACCGATGTTTACCTACCAGTTCTCATACCCTACTGGTATATCTTACCTTACCGGTTAACCTTCATGTCATGCAGTCTCCTATTCTGTCGATGGGATCACATCATCTCGATCACCAAACTTGCCAATCCACCACATGTATCTAGAGTGAGTCATTATGCACTTCTTCATCTGATGAGAGTCCTTCACTTGGTCTCTTGTTGGCTAACCAGTTGCCTTTTCTATTAGTTAAAACAATACATCAACAATTTTCAATGCAAACCATCCAACCTACCGGTAGATATGTTTACTGTTTGACAATACTCCTGCCTGCACACCGGTAGCATGATAATCTCAAACATCAAACATCAATAGGAATTCTTATTGATATTAGTATCTCGAAGTAGATCCATGTCTGCAAGTGTTGATCTTTTCCTCCTCCTTCATGAGGCAGGTTCTCATCTCAACCGGTTTGTCAAAGCGACAAACTCATCACTCCTTAACTATGCTGGTAGCTCATCATGCTTACTCTTATTGATTCAATGCTCATTTCTAATTTCATAAATTAAAGGCTTATAATGTTTCACTTTGGTCATCTGGTATGTGCCTTCAACCACCTACCTTTAACTTCTCTGGTTGTCTTATCCCAGAGGGTTATAATGCATTCTATGCATATTGGGAGATAAGCTAAGTATTACCACTTACCGGTGGGAGTAGATGGACCGATGCACATAATCTGCCAAACACCTAGAGGGAGTGGATCCTTGTCACCTGTTGGCAAACAATTGGTGGGAACTGGTTGTGATTACATTGTGCACTCTGCTTCTGATGTTGCACCAATGTGACTTCCATGGGATTTCTTCTTCATCGTTGCAGTAGTTGCTAACTGATCTATATTTATCATCTACATCTTCAAGTGTTCCACTTTTCTTCTTGATTTCACAAATCGGTTTTGCAATGCTAGGTTCATTTTCATAGAGCTTCTTCAATCTATCCCATAAACTTTTTGCAGATTTGCAATTATCCACTTTTGAAGAAACATCATCAGAAAGCACAGTGAGTACAGTCTTCATTGCTTCAGCGTTGTATTCATATCTTCTTTTTCTTCAAGGTTGGTAGGAGGACTAGCAGGGCTAGAGTAACCATTTACAACTGACATCATAGCCTAAAGAGGACAGGTAGACTTCCATTCTACAACTCCAAATAAAATAATTTGAACCATTAAACACCGAACTAGGGATTGACTCAAAATTAACCATTGTTTTCACACACCAGTATCTACCCAAGCTGGAGAAATCTTATCTAATCGGGAACCTAGGCTCTGATACCAATTTTAGAATAGAAGATGCCACTGAGAGGGGGGTGAATCAGTGTATCAATATTTTTAACCTTTTAATCCTGACTATGTGTACCGGTTAGCAAATCTAAACACTAAGTGAGTATATCGGTGAGTTAAGGGAAGAGATCAAAAATCAAACACACAAAGGCACATCACATAACACTGGATATACGAGGAAAACCCAACATGGGAAAAAATTTGGTCAAAAATTTTGCCGGAGTCTACTACTCCAATCCAGCCTCACAATAAACAACTGAATACAAAGTTTAGGGCACCAACCCAAGGAGCACCAATCCCTAATTTTAGGGCACCAACCCCTGCACCAAGCACCAACTCAGTGAAATACAATAGTTATAACCCAGTTACAAATGAGTTTTGTAACCTCTGCAATTAATCTCTTTGTTAGTTTCACTTCATCTCTGCTTTATTGGTTGAATCAACTTCCTGTCACTATACCTCTTCTTTGAGGGTTCAATTTCTTTCTAACTCGCTACTTCTATTTTCTATCAGTACTCTGCTCACCCTCTCTGAATCTTCTTCCACTCAGCCTTTGCCTTGTCTGACCTCGCCTAATTCTCACTTTGCACTGCTTCACACTCGATTGCCTCCTACCGGTTCACTTCACTGATAACTCTGTGTCAACTTACCGGTGACTCTGTCTCTTCCCGGTCAAGCTCCTCTTACCAGTTAATGTTGGCATTATAGTAAGAAAGATTGTTGCAATTTCAATATCAGGAGATTGTTGATATTCGTTAAGGATATTGAGAAGGTTGTTAAAGATTATTGATATAACTGAAGAAGGATGGTAACTATCTTTATAACATTATTTTGTCATTGATGTCAAGAAATTGATTATCTAATTCAGTATGATGTTGCCATATCTTGAGAAGATTGATTAGAAGAGAATTAAGATGTCGGTAAAAGACACAGAAAGAATGTGATGAATAAGGGGAGAAATAAGTTATTCAATGGGCAACTATTACCGAGTTAGACAATGATGAGATCATGATGTTTAGATTGTTTTGATGTCCTACATATGTTGTTGATTGTAAGGTTAATACTATACTATGTAACCGAGCAAAAAACCTAGTCGGTAAACCCTAAGGTTATTGATATCGGTTAATGAAGGCGGAATGTCTACCGAGTAAAGTTTAGTATTTACCGACTTATGATAGTACGCATTGGATGGATAAAAGCATTATTTAATGAAGGACAATGATTAGCTGGAGATGTATAAATGATTGGTATGTCATGCATGAAGTTTGTTAAGGATCTATGGCAAAGGAAAATCGACAGGAAGATCTACAGTGCAGATTGAACCGCAATAACCTTGTGCAAGTTCCTAGAAAGGACTGCAAGTCCTGAGGCAAGGTAAAACATTTTTAGATCAAAAGGATACATTGAACCTGGTCAAGTTTAAAGATTTGATGGCTAAGATTGATCATGGGAAATATGATCAAGGAGATTTAGCAGTTAGCAATTGTTTATAAATAAGGAATTGTTGATAAACAATGTATGCAGGCAAGTGTATGCACAGGGGATGCTACATAGTGATTACCGAGCACAGAAGCTTGAAGACCTGTTTGAATAACAGAGTAGAGAGCCCAGAAGAGGGACAAGATAAGTCCTATGACTAGATTTTTTTGAGCAAATAAGAATCTGCTTTAGCATTTCAGATGTGAAGTTGCAGATATATTTTTATTACTGTTATTTTGTAAGTGACAGGAAATCTCTTAACCGAGTGGACTTAACAGTCTTATTTGTAAACCCTCTAGCAAGTTAACATTCTAGTTGAGTGTTTGAAATCCTTTAACAAGGTCACTTCTAACAAAGTGAAGATCCTAACAGATCTGAAGGAAATCCCTTAATCGGGTCACATCTAGCAATGTGTTTGTAATCTTTAACAGGATTTGCTTTTAACCGAGCATACTTTAGAAGAGTATATCTCTTAGTGGGTCCAAAATCCCACAATGGTTTTTCCCTATTTGGGTTTCCACGTTAAATATGGTTTTATGAGTGTTATGATGATTATGTGTTTATGAGTTTGCATGTTTAGCAGTTTTTGGTTATATTGCTGGCGTATAAGTTATCGAGGTTGAATCTGTTGTTTTTATGGAAGAGTAAGTTTGTATGATTCACACCCCCCCCCTCTCATCTTGTTATCTATTGGCATCTATACTTTACATTAAGTATCAGAACTATCAATTGGTATCAAAGCTTTGGACTTTGGAAGAAAAGTTTAAAGGTACTTGAGGCAAAGATCCGAAGATGTATAAAAGGGATGCACCGAAGCTGGACAAGTCAAGTTTCTCCACATGGCAGAAAAGGATGAAGCTGCATTTATCAGGAATTGGGGAATATGCAACATATTATCTGGAGAATGATTATATTGCACTGAGCACCAACCCTATGACCTTGGAAGAGATAAAGGCAAAGCAAGAACATATTCAAGCTATGATTGAAATCACATCAGCATTGACTGACTCAGAGTTTAATGATCTAGAAGGTTGTAATGATGCAAAAGCAATGTGGACTAAGCTCATATCTGTGTATGGAGGTGATGAACATGTTCAAAGAGCAAAAGTAGATAGTCTAAGAGGACAACTTGAATCCATGAGAATGAATGAAGATGAGAACATAACCCAATACAGTACAAGACTAAAGGAGATTGTCAATCAAATTAAAGGAGCAAGTGGAACTATTGAAGAAAAGGATATAACAAGTAAGTTGCTGAGAACCCTTCTACCATCTTATGTTATTAAAGTCTCTGCAATCAATGAATTGAGGTCTGCACCTAACATGCCAGTTTCTTTGGATGCTACTATAGGTAAGCTACATGCATTTGAGTTAAGTAATTTTGATAACAGTGGGTCTTTGGTAAATAAAGTAGAATCTGCATTCAGTTCTTTTCATATTGGTGAATCTGATGATTACAATGATAGAATGAGTAAGTATTCTGAAGGGAATCACAGTGGAGCAAGTGAAAGATTTCGTAAGAACATGGAAGAAGTGCACAAACTATATGAGGAAATCAAGAAGCAAGAAGAGTTTGAAGCATTATTAGCCAAAAGGTTATCGAGAGGAAAAGGTAAGTATAAAGGGAAGCTACCTTTAAAATGTTTCAATTGTGATAAGATAGGACATATGGCTTCTAACTGCCCTAACAAAGAATCTAGTGAAAAGAGAGAATACCGAGATAACAGGCAGAAAGACTACCAATATAGAGGACACCGAGACTTCAGAAGAAGAGATAGAAAGACATGTCTAGTAGCTGATGAGGAATCCAACGATGACAAATCTGATGAAACTGATACTAAGGAAGCTATTTATGTGGCTATTAAAGATGGATCTGATGAAGATGAAGAAAGGTATGAAGAAAAAGCTCAAATATCTCACATAAATAATAATGATTCTTGGATCTTAGATAGTGGATGCTCACATCATATGACATGTGATAAACACAAGTTTGCTAAATTAGAAGACTATGATGGAGGCTATGTAAGATTTGGTAATGATGCACCATGTTCGATGAAAGGTAAAGGATCTATAGCACTTCTTGACAATGCTAAATGTGATGATGTATAGTGGGTTGAAGGATTGAAATACAATTTGTTGAGTGTAGCACAGCTAAATAATACAGGATACCAAATAGAATTTCTGAAAGGAATTGTCAAAGTTCATGACAAGCATGGAAAGTTAGTTGCTACCGGGACACAAACAAAAGGTAATACATTTCATCTTGACTCAACTAGGAACAAGTGTCTTTATGCAAAGATAGATGATACCTGGTTATGGCATAAAAGGTTTTGTCATGTAAATTTTGATAATCTGATCAAAATAAGTAAGAAGCACCGAGTAAGAGGTCTACTGAGTCTGGAAAAACTTGAGAATGCTATGTGTCGAGGATGCCAAATGGGTAAGATGACAAGATCAAGCTTTACAAGTAAGTCCTACACTTCTAAACGAATTTTAGATCCAATACATATTGATATTTGTGGTCCTATGAAAGTTCAAAGTTATTATGGTGATAAATATTTCATATTATTTGTGGATGATTACTCAAGGATGATGTCAGTCATGTTTTTAAAAGAAAAATCAGAAGCTTTTCAAATGTTTAAATGGTACAAGGCAAGAGTTGAAAATGAAACAGGAAGACAACTGAAATGTCTTAGATCTGATAGAGGAGGAGAGCTCACTTCTGATGAATTTAACTTATTCTGCAATGATCATGGTATAAAGAGGCAAGTATCTGCACCGAGAACACCTTAGAAAAATGGGATAGCCGAGAGAAGAAACAGATCAAGTGTGGATTGTGCCAGAACTCTGATGATAAAAAAGAGGGTACCTCAAACATTTTGGAGAGAAGCAATCAGCACTGCAGTTTACACCCTGAACCAAGTTCAACTGAAGAAAGGAACTATGAAGACACCATATGAGATCTGGTATGACAAGAAAACTAATGTAAGTTATTTTAAACTCTTTGGAAGTAGATGTTATGTTCACAAAGATGACAGAAATGGAAAGTTTGATCAGAAAAGTGAAGAAGGAACATTTCTTGGTTATTCTTCTAGAAGTAAAGCATTTAAATGTCTAATCAAATCATCTAACAAAATAGTGGAAAGTGCAAATGTGAAAATTGATGAATTTGCAGAAAGAAATGATGAAGGAAATTCCAAAGAACCAGAAGATTATGAAGAATTTGTTTATGTTCAACCGAGAAGTCCTACCGAGAAAGTTGCTGAAGAAAATGAAGATAATGTCCAGTTACCTAGTGATGAAGAAGATCATACAGAACCTACCGAGCCTATATTAGCCAAGTATGTCAGAAGACATCATGCATCAAGTCAGATTATAGGAGATAAGGATGATCCAGTGATGACAAGGAACAAACTAAGACAAAATACATGTCTAATATCTGAATTTGAACCAAGAATAGTGAAAGAGGCATTTAACAGTGAAGATTGGGTAAATGCTATGACAGAAGAGATTGATCAAATCAAGAAGAATGACACATGGACACTGATCCCAAGACCGAAGGACAAAAATGTAATCGATACAAAGTGGATTTTCAGAAACAAGCTAAATGAGAAAGGTGAGGTCATTCGCAACAAAGCAAGACTAGTTTGCAAAGGTTATGCTCAAGAAGAAGGAATAGATTATGGTGAGACTTTTGCACCTGTGGCTAGACTTGAGGGAGTAAGAACATTGTTGGCATATGTTTCTTTCAAAAATTTCAAGATATATCAAATGGATGTTAAATTTGCATTTTTGAATGGTATACTAGAAGAAGAAGTTTATATTGAACAACCTGAAGGATTTGTTGAAGACAAGAGTAAAGATCAGGTATGCAAACTGAACAAAGCTTTATATGGTCTGAAACAAGCACCTAGAGCATGGTATGAAAGATTGCACTCTTACTTAATCAAGATTGGTTTTATAAGGACAAGTGAAAACAACAACATGTACATGAAGAAAGATGAGGACAATGGAATACTGATCTCAACCATATTTGTTGATGACATTATATTTTGTGGTAATGACTCCTTATGCAAGAACTTTGGAAATGAAATGTGCAAAGAATTTGAGATGTCACTAATCGGTGAGATAAAGTATTTTATAGGTTTATAGATACTGCAAATGAAAGATGAGATTTTCATTACTCAATCCAAGTACATAAAGGAAATCTTGAAGAAATTTGGAATGGGGGATTCTAAACCAGTAAGTACTCCTATGACTACTAACTATAAACTATCAAAGAATGATGAATCTGCATCTGTTCATGAGACACTTTACCGATCTATGATTGGAAAATTGCAATATGTTGTGCATAGTAGATCGGATATAGCACATGCAGTAGGTATTGTAGCAATATTCTCTGTAGATCCCAAGGAAACACATATGACAGCAATCAAGAGAATTTCTAGATACCTAAGAGGCACTGAAGATTATGGCTTAGTATATGAAAAGAAGAATAATTTTGATTTTAAAGTTTATACTGATGTTGATTGGGCAGGAAACATTGATGACAAGAAAAGCACAAGTGGTGGAGCTTTCTTTTTAGGAGAAAGACTAGTGAGTTGGCTTAGCAAGAAACAAGGATGTATCTCATAGTCAATAGTAGAAGTTGAATATGTTGCTACAGCATTGAATTGTACCAATATAGCATGGATCAAACAACTGTTGGAAGGTATAAATGAGAAAGTTACCGAGCCAGTAACTATATTTTGTGATAATGCTAGTGCCATTAACATTTCAAAGAATCCAGTAATGCACTCTAAAACAAAGCATATATCTATAAAGTATCATTATCTCATAGAAGAAGTTCAAGAGAAGAAAGTTGCGCTGGAATATATCAGTTCAAAGGAGCAATTAGCAGACATCTTCACAAAGCCATTGCCAAGGGACACTTTTGAGTATCTCAGAAGCAAGTTAGGGGTCCTACCCCTATCTTCTACTCACTGACCAAGTTCGGTGAAAGCATCAATTCGATGAATCTATAGAATATTATGTGTGGATTGATGTTGATTTATGCACTTTAGAAGGTTTTCTAAAGTTGTGCAAAAATAGTGAATAAAGATAAGTTGCTCTGACCGAGACTGAGATGATACATAGTAAGGCAAATCACTTCACAAAGGAAGAAATCATGATTTAGTTCTTTTAATTTTTGGCATTGTTGTCAAAGGGGGAGAAGACTAAATGGTTGGAAGACTAAATGGTTGATTGAATGGTAAAGCCCTGAATGAAGAAAATAACACAAAAGACTAATGACAGGGGGAGAAGATTGAAAAGGGAGAAGACTTTAGAAGATTTTAACAGCTCAAGGATAACAGGAGAAGTCTAACAGCAATCTGAATCCAAATCAATTTGAATATCTTGTTGGTATTACCATTTAATTGTTGGTTTTGCCATCAATGCCAAAGGGGGAGATTGTTGGCATTGCAGTAAGAAAGATTGTTGTCATTTCAATATCAAGAGATTGTTGATATTCATTAAGGATATTGAGAAGGTTGTTGAAGATTATTGATATAACTGAAGAAGGATGATAACTATCTTTATAACATTATTTTGTCATTGACGTCAAGAAATTGATTATCTGATTCAATATGATGTTGCCATATCTTGAGAAGATTGATTAGAAGAGAATTAAGATGTCAGTAAAAGACATAGAAAGAATATGATAAATAAGGGGAGAAATAAGTTACTCAATGGGCAACTATTACCGAGTTAGACAATGATGAGATCATGATGTTTAGATTGTTTTGATGTCCTACATATGTTGTTGATTGTAAGGTTAATACTATACTATGTAACCGAGCAAAGAACCTAGTCGGTAAACCCTAAGGTTATCGATATCGGTTAATGAAGGTGGAATGTCTACCGAGTAAAGTTTAGTATTTACCAAGTTGCAACCAAGTTATGACAGTACACATTGGATGGATAAAAGCATTATTTAATGAAGGTCAATGATTAGCTGGAGATGTATAAATGATTGGTATGTTGTGCATGAAGTTTGCTAAGGATCTATGGCAAAGGAAAATCGGCAGGAAGATCTATAGCGCAGATTGAACCGCAATAACCTTATACAAGTTCCTAGAAAGGATTGCAAGTCCCGAGGCAAGGTAAAACATTTTTAGATCGAAAGGATACATTGAACCTGGTCAAGTTTGAAGATTTGATGGCTAATATTGATCATGGGAAATGTGATCAAGGAGATTTAGCGGTTAGCAATTGTTTATAAATAAGGAATTGTTGATAAACAATGTATGTGGGCAAGTGTATGCATAGGGGATGCTACATAGTGATTACCAAGCACAGAAGCTTGAAGACCTGTTTGAATAACAGAGTAGAGAGCCCAGCAGAGGGACAAGATAAGTCCTATGACTAGATTGTTTTGAGCAAATAAGAATCTGCTTTAGCATTTTAGATGTGAAGTTGCAGATAGATTTTTATTACTGTTATTTTGTAAGTGACAGGAAATCTCTTAACCGAGTGGACTTAATAGTCTTATTTGTAAACCCTCTAGCAAGGTAACATTCTAGTTGATTGTTTGAAATCCTTTAACAAGGTCACTTCTAACAAAGTGAAGATCCTAATAGATCTGAGGGAAATCCCTTAACCGGGTCACATCTAGCAATGTGTTTGTAATCTTTAACAGGATTTGCTTTTAACCGAGCATACTTTAGAAGAGTATATTTCTTAGTGGGTCCAAAATCCCACAGTGGTTTTTCCCTATTTGGGTTTCCATGTGAATCTGGTGTTATGAGTGTTATGATGATTATGTGTTTATGAGTTTGCATGTTTAGCAATTTTTGGTTATATTGCTAAAGTATAAGTTACCGAGGTTGAATCTATTGTTTTTATGGAAGAGTAAGTTTGTCTGATTCACCCCCCCCCCTCATCTTGTTATCTATTGGCATTTGTACTTTAAATTAAGTATCAGAAGTATCAGTTAAACCCTTCTTACCGGTTCTTTCTTCAACACCCTCAATCTCTTCTATGTTTATCGATGGACTCTTTGACTAACTAACTCTCTGATTGCACTCACTTTATTGGCATCACTCTCTTATGCACCAGCAACCAATCTAGTCTTCGATCTGCACATTTATACTAGTGTCTGTTGACCTCAATGTTTTGTCCTTGATGACAAGTGGATGTTACATGTTTTTTAACCGAGTTTATTATTTAGCTTTTACATGACAACTTAACTATGCACCGTGGTTGAGTAAGTTTGGAAAGTAAGTTGAGTTAAGTGTTTCGGGCGGATTCGAAATAATTATATGATTGCATTGAGGGAATGTTTAGTTGTTAACAAATGACAAAAGACTTCATTGTTGGTTAATTATTAGTTTTTCACATTGCTCACTTGAAAACCTAAAAATGGGTCAAGATGTAACCGGAGTGTGTGTAATAGATGGTTACCAAAACTATTTTTCATAATAACTAAGTTGGTTAAGAGTTACAGAAAGTAACCAAAAAAAAAAAATCTACCGGTACATAGATATTATATAAATATGTGTAGAAGGTTTGGAAGACATGTGTTGAATTGGTTCAGAATTTTGTGGCAAAGAAGATATTGAAAATCTGAAGAAGTTTTGTAATAAATTGGTTTATCAAAATATAGTTGCAAACATGTGCAACTGTATCTTCATGAACCTCTTTCTGATTTTGTAAGGTTGAGGGGTTGAAGCTCCTTGCAGCAGGGCTGCTAAATTGGATGTATTGGGTTGATATGAATAAAAGGATTGGAGTGGTTTTCTCCCTATGATGAGATCTATTTGGATCTTAAGGGTTTCCACTCAGCACAAATGATGTGTCATATTTGTGGTCATTTCTAGATTATGCTATGTTATTTATATCTTGTTCAATCTATTCAGTTTTATTATATCAGTTGTCCTTAAATTGTTTCGGCAAGATAACTATTTATTTCAAGCTTTCCTAGCTTCATATCTTTGTACAACCATTCTGTTTTGTAAATGTAAACCAGGTTACCATTTTGTGAGTTTTATCTGGTACTCTGATTCACCCCCTCCCCCTCTCAAAGTACATCTACTTTCAACAATTGGTATAAGAGCGTAGGAGTCCTCATAGGTCTATCCCATAGGTTTTTCTTAGGACTGATCCTGGTCTTTTGAAAGTAAGATGTCTCAAGCTGAGGGAGCCTCGCTTACTAGAGCACCTTTATTTGATGGCACTGACTATATGTTTTGGCAAGTTAAAATGGAAGCATTCATTCATTCACTTGATGTCAGAATGTGGGAGGTAGTTTCTAACAAGTATACTGTACCATCTGTTGTGCCTACTAATGCAAATGAGAAGACCAAATATGAACTAGATAAAAGGGCACACTTTGCAATACTATGTGGGTTATCAAAAGAAGTATTTGTTAAAATAATGTACTTCAAATCAGCAAATGAGGTATGGACAAATCTTGAATCCATTTATCAAGGTGATGAAAAGGTTAAAGAATCTAAATTGATTACATTAAAAAATCAGTTTGATGCTTTGAAGATGAATAATGATGAAACAGTAGCAAGCTATTTTCTTCGTATTGATGAAATTGTAAATGCCTGAAAGGGCCTTGGTGAGGAAATTGATGAACATGATGTGGTTGCCAAAGTAGTTAGAACATTATTACCAAAATTTGAAACTAAAATATCTGCTCTTGAAGAAAAGAAACTTTTTTCTAAAATGACCGTGCATAAGCTTCAAAGTATACTTACTGCCTATGAAAGTAGAATTGGTAATACCCCTTCTACCTCTAAGGAACCAGCTTTTAAAGTTGAGAAACGGGAAGATAGTGAATCTGAGTTATCTGATGTTTTTGAAGCTTTACTGGTTAGGAAACTCAAGAAAAAGTTTCAAGGAAAATTTAAATGTTTTGGTTGTGGTAAAACTAGACATTTTGCAGCGAAATGTCCATATCTAGATCTAAGTAAAGATGAAAACAAATCTGAAAAATTATTTAAGAAACCCTGGAATCCTAACAAAAGGTTGAACAACTTTAAAAAGAAGAATCTTATGACAAAAGAAGACTCTGAAGATGAATCAGATGAGTCAAATGGTGATGCTTGTGAAACACTATTTATGACTAAAGTTGAATTTGAAAAACCAAAATCTGAAACAAATTCTGACTTTGAAATAGAAGATGTAGATCTTGAAGAAGAGCTTCTTTGTGCTCTTCAAGAGGTTAAAAGACTTAAGAAACTTGTAACTGCTTATGAAGATTCAAAACAGATTTTGCAACTTGATCTAGTTAATGCTAACAAGGTCATTGAAACTCAGAAAAGCCTTATTGAAGACAAAGAACAAGAAATTAGTAAGTTGCAAAAACAAGTATATACTCTTGAAAATCAAAAACATTCTGAAGTTGCTACTGAAAAGGGTGAAATTTCACATCAAAATTATGTAGCAGCAAACAGAAATCAGTTTCCTAATAACAGGTTTTTTCATGGCTATTGTCATTTTTGCAATCTGTTTGGGCATAAAGTAAACACTTGCAGATTTACCAAAACTCCTACTTTTGGTCATAAACAATTTTTTGGTGCTATCAGAAACATAAGATGCTTTACATGTTTTCAATATGGCCACACTTCAAATTACTGCAAAATGCTACAAAGACCTGCAAAAGTGTGGAGACCAAAACTTGAACAATCTATGCTTGTTCAAACAACCCTGATATCCACTAAATCTACCATTTGGGTTTTGGATAGCGGGTGTTCCCATCATATGACAGGGGACAAAAACAAATTTTCTATTTTGGAAAATCATCCAGGGGGTTTTGTTAAATTTGGTGATAACACAGGTCTATACATTATTGGAACAGGAACAGTTATGATAAACAAAGACACGCCTATTAATGATGTCTACTATGTGGAAGGATTAAAATATAACTTGCTAAGCATTAGTCAGATTTGTGATAGTGGACATCAAGTTGTGTTTAACTCTTATGGTTCTGTTATTAAGCAAAAGTCAGGGAAAATAATAGCTAATGGTTTCAGGACACCTAGTAACTTATATAATTTGTCTGACTCCACAAGTCAAGAACAAAGTGCAGACATATGTCTTATGAGTCACATAGATGAAAACTGGTTATGGCACAAGAGATTTGGTCATGTAAATTTTGATAATATGAGCAGAATCGGCAAACATAAAAATGTTCGAGGTCTACCTCTAATTAGTAGACCTACAAACTATGTTTGCAGTGAACGTGTAAAAGGCAAACAAACCAAGTCATCCTTCAAATCTAAGGAGTTTTTATCTTCAAGGCCATTAGAATTAGTCCACACAAATTTATGTGGTCCTACTAAAACTCAGTCCTTGAATGGAGAAAAATACTTTATGTTGTTCGTAGATGACTACACCAGAATGGTATGGGTAACCTTTCTCAAATATAAATCAGACGCTTTTGAGAGGTTTAAAATCTTTAGAAAAATGGTTGAAAAAGAGTCTGACTTGAAACTAAAATGCTTAAGATCAGATAAGGGAGGTGAATTTACTTCTCAAGATTTTATTGAATATTGTGAAAAACATGGTATCAAAAGACAATATTCTGTTGCTCGTACACCTCAACAGAATGGGGTGGTAGAAAGAAAACATAGAACTGTAAAAGAAATGGCAAGAACTATGCTTAATGAATCTAATCTATTTGATAAATATTGGAAAGAAGTTGTTCACACAGCTGTGTATATACTAAATAGGGTTTAGATTAGAATAAGGACTGCATGTACTCCGTATGAACTCTGGCATGGAAAAACAGCATCTGTTAAGCACTTTAGAATTTTTGGATGCAAGTGCTACAATAAAAATGATTCTGATAATCTGGATAGCTTTCAGTCAAAATCTGATGGAGGAATCTTTCTCAGTTATTCTTCAAATAGCAAAGCTTATAAGTGTTTCAACAAACACCTAAAAAGGATGGTTGAATCTATAAATGTGATATTTGATGAAAATTTGAATATGTCTAAAACTCAAGTTCAAAGTGTTGAAGAGGAATCTGATCTAGAACTTAGAAATGTCTCAGCTTCAGTTGAATCTATTGACACTAGACTAGTAGCAACAAATTCAAACAAAGAAGAGGAAATTTTAGATTCTAGAGTAGAAATACCTCATAAAACACCTTCAAGAATAATCACAAAAAGGCATCCGGAAACTCTGGTTATTCGTAATAAAGATGCAGGTATATTAACCCATGGAAAAGCCAAATAGGTAGAGCAAGCTCAAATGGCTGAGCATTTCTGTCTAGTAACAGAATTTGAACCTAAAAATGTTTCAGATGCATTAAGTGATACATTCTGGTTAAATGCTATGAAAGATGAAATTGGTCAAATTGAAAAAAATGAAACTTGGGAACTTGTTCCTCGCCCTGAAGGTAAAAATGTAATAGGAGGCAAATGGATTTTCCAAAATAAGTTAGATGAATCGGGAAAAGTGGTAAGAAACAAAGCCAGGTTTGTGTGTAAAGGATACGCTCAACAAGAAGGAGTTGACTTTGGTGAAACCTTTGCTCCTGTAGCTCGGTTGGAGTCCATTAGAATGTTTCTTGCTTATACTTCATTTAAAAAATTTACAGTCTATCAAATGGATGTTAAAACAACATTCTTAAATGGCTATCTGGAAGAAGAAGTTTACATGGAGCAACCAGAAGGTTTTGAATCTTCTGAACATCTAGATCATGTGTATAGGCTAAAAAAGGCACTCTATGGCTTGAAACAAGCACCTCGTGCTTGGTATTCTAGACTTGATTCACATTTGATTTCAAAAGGTTTTACTAAAGGTAGTGTGGATAGTACATTGTATACTAAAACAATAAATGATGATCTCTTGGCTATTCAGAGTTATGTGGATGATATCATATTGGGGTCAACTAATGATGAATTGTCACAAAGTTTTTCAGTTATTATGGAATCTGAGTTTGAAATGTCTATGTCAGGACCTCTAACTTTCTTTTTGGGCATTCAAGTATCTTAGCTTGAACAATGTTTGTTTGTATCCCAAATTAAATATGCTAAAGAGATGTTAAAAAGATTTCAAATGGACCAATGCAATCCAGTTGGTACACCTATGGAAACTGGGTGTAAGTTAGTCAAGGTTGATGAATCACCTCTTGTTGATCAACATGAATATCGGTCCATGATAGGCAGTTTGCTATATCTTACTACATCTAGGCCTGATTTGATACAAGCTATATGTTTGGTTTCACGCTATCAATCTGCTCCTAGAGAATCTCATCTAAATGATGTAAAACGAATTTTCAAGTACATTCAAGGTACTCTAGATTTTGGGCTATGGTATTCCAAACATGATGATTTCACTTTAAAGGGATATACTGATGCTAACTGGGGAGGTTGTGTTGATGACCAACGCAGCACTAGTGGTGCAACATTCTTTCTTGGTGATCATTTGGTTGCATGGCATAGTAAGAAACAAGAGTGTGTCACTTTATCAACTGTTGAATCTGAGACTATTGCAGCCACAGCTTGTTGTACTCAGATGTTATGGATGTCCTATCAGTTAGTAGATTTGGCTATTAAAATTTCAAAACCTATGTCTATTTTTTGTGACAACACCAGTGCTATTCAAATATCTAAAAATCCTATGATGCATTCTCACACCAAGCATATTGCAATTAAGTTGCAATTTTTGCATGAACAAGTCTCCTCAAATGAAGTCACGTTGATTCATGTATCCTCACAAGCACAGGTAGCAGATATATTAACTAAAGCTCTACCAGAAGAACAATTTGAGCAATTGCGTGGTTGATTGGGAGTTTACTCTCAATCTTTTCTCCCTATCTAATTTTTTTTGCAAGGGGGAGCTTTCACACATGCTCCCATTTTGGCCCTCTTTGTCCTTGATGACAAAAAGGGGGAGAACAGGTACACTGGAAAAGGTACATTGGTATTTCTACATAATGGACATATTTTTGGATAGGTATTCTTGCATACTGGACACATTTTTGGACATTGGAAAAGGTACATTGGTATTTCTGCAAAAAGGTACATTGGTATTTCTACATAATGGACATATTTCTGGATAGGTATTCTTGCATACTGGACACATTTTTGGACATTGGACATTTTTTGCTAGAATTTTTGGCATTTTGTCTTCCTACATACTGGGATACACTGGGCACCTTCAAAACATTTTGGTTTGATGAGATCCATTGGTACTTTTGTCACCTTTAGAAATTTGATACACTATTCATTGGCTCATTTTCAGACATATTTCTTATTGGCATATTTGGGTTTTATATTGGCATTTGCATCATATTGAATTGAGCATATTTGGCTCTTGACATGTTTTGATATTCTTTGATCTCCTTCAGCACATTTTGGAATCAGTTGGTACAAGTATTATGTTTTGGCATTTGGTACAAACATTTGGCAGCATTAAGATTCTTTGATGATAGGTATTGGCATTGTGTTGTTATTCACTGATATAGGTAGTATTCTAGTACAATTGGTTACTATAGAAAACTTTTTCAGGATTAGTACAGGTCTTTTTCTTGGCACTAGCATTTGACTTATTGGCAAAGACATCTCACTGGTTCAGGTTATTGGAATAATTTGCATCAAGCATTTTGGCAAAACAGGTGGATAGAGTTTTTGCCATCAAGGACAAAGGGGGAGTTTGTTGACCTCGTCTGTTAATGTTTTGTCCTTGATGACAAGTGGATGTTACATGCTTTTTAACCGAGTTTATTATTTAGCTTTTATATGGCAACTTAACTGTGCACCGTGGTTGAGTAAGTTTGGAAAGTAAGTTAAGTGTTCCAGGCGGATTTTAAATAATTATATGATTGCATTGAGGGAATGTTCAATTGTTAACAAATGACAAAAGACTTCATTGTTGGTTAATTATTAGTTTTTCACATTGCTCACTTGAAAACCTAAAAATGGGTCAAGATATAACCGGAGTGTGTAATAGATGGTTACCAAAACTGTTTTTCATAATAACTAAGTTGGTTAAGAGTTACAGAAAGTAACCCAAAAAAAAAAATTCTACCGATACATAGATATTATATAAATATGTGTAGAAGGTTTGGAAGACGTGTGTTGAATTGGTTCAGAATTTTGTGGCGAAGAAGATATTGAAAATCTGAAGAAGTTTTGTAATAAATTGGTTTATCAAAATATAGTTGCAAACATGTGCAACTGTATCTTCATGAACCTCTTTCTGATTTTGTAAGGTTGAGGGGTTGAAGCTCCTTGCAGCAGGGCTGCTAAACTGGATGTATTGGGTTGATATGAATAAAAGGATTGGAGTGGTTTTCTCCCTATGATGAGATCTATTTGGATCTTGAGGGTTTCCACTTAGCACAAATGATGTGTCGTATTTGTGGTCATTTCTAGATTACGCTCTGTTATTTCTATCTTGTTCAATCTGTTCAGTTTTATTATATCAGTTGTCCTTAAATTGTTTCGGCAAGATAACTATTTATTTCAAGCTTTCCTAGCTTCATATCTTTGTACAACCATTTTGTTTTGTAAATGTAAACCAAGTTACCATTTTGTGATTTTTATTTGGTACTCTGATTCACCCCCTCCCCCTCTCAGAGTACATCTGCTTTCAACAGTGTCTTCCCACCAAATCATCAACTCAAACTTGACGCGCTATGGTTTCTTCTACTGACCACGAGATGCATCAAATCAGATCGGATCTTGTCTTTGGAATGGAAAACTTGCCACAAATCATGCAATAGATTAGATGACACTACCAAATAATTTCTTCCAATATATGTTTGTTATACTTAGCGACCTACAAACTGATCACCGGTCTTGCATCTGTCAATCACATTAAATGATCTCGTTGTTTCCTACTCCAAATCAGATCGTCATACTGGACGACCATCAATCATTGCATCACTTAGATCTTCAGTTTGCATAGAGTTGCAAACCCTTGCACTTGACCCATGAATTTCACAGTCGCTATTTAATGTCTAACCAATCACCAACTACCTCAACAATACACGGTTCACCTAGTACTATCCATTTGCCACCTGGAGTCCATGTGTTCTCTATGTCAGCATCCAGCTCAATTGTCTGTATTGGTTTCAGTCTATTAACCAAATAACCACTCAACCAGTGTTTACCTACCGATATATCTTACCTTACCAGTAAACATTGTTCGACTAACCTTCATGTCATGCAGTCTCCTATTCTGTCAGTGAGATCGCATCAGCCCGTTCACCAAACTTGCCAATCCACCGCATGTATCCAGAGTGAGTCACCATGCACATCTTCATCTGATGAGAGTCCTTCACTTAGTCTCTTGTTGACTTACTGGTTGCCTTGCCTATTGGTTAACACAATACATCAACAATCTTCAATACAGACCATCAAGCCTACCAGTAGATATGTTTATCAGTTGACAATACTCCTGCCTACACACCGGTAGTATGATAATCTCAGACATCAAACATCAACAGGCATCTATGATGATATCAACATCTTAGATTAGATCCATGTCTGCAAGTGTTGAAATTTTCCTTCTCCTTCATGAGCCAGGTTCTCATCTCAATCGGTTTGTCAAAGCAACAAACTCATCACTCCTTAACTGTCCTAGTAGCTCATCATGCTTACTCTTATTGATCTAATGCTCATTTATGATTTTATAAATTGAAGGCTTATGATGTTTCACTTTGTTCATCTGGTATGTGTCTTCAACCACCTTCCTTTAACTTCTCTGATTGTCTTATCTCAGAGGGTTATAATGCATTTTATGCATGTTGTGTGATAAGCTAAGTATTACCACTTACCGGTGGGAGTAGACAGACCGATGCACTTAATCTGCCAAACACCTAGAGGGAGTGGATCCTTGTCACCTGCTAGCCAATAATTGGTGGGAACTAGTTGTCATTACATTGTGCACTCTGCTTCCGATGTTGCACCAATGTGACTTCCTTGTTTGAGTAGATACATCTTCAATCAAAACTCATAACCTAGTAGACATCCCTTTAGTCTACCTTACTATCTACCAATCTTCTCTTCATATGGTGACAACATCTTCATCCGACGGGAGTTCTATTGTATGACATCCAACTACATACCAGTTGCCTTCACTTTCTCCATTTGCTCAACCTTGCTTTCTTACCGATCACATGTTTACTGGTTGGCAACAACACACTACCAACATATCACTCACCGGTAGATACTAACTGTATGTCAGGTACAAGTCTATTCTTCCCAACACTAACTTGTATACCAGTGACTCCAATGACCACAATGTCAGTTGACATCCTCTTCTTACCAGTAACAAGCTATATCAGTTGACATCAATGACAACACAATGCCAACACCGATTACTGTTGATGAGATCAAGGAAGCTAAACATAACATTAGAGCAGAGGAAGCATTGTTGAGTACCCTGACTGATTCGGAGATGACAAATGTAACGAGACTTCAGACTGCACATGAGATCTGGGAGAAGCTTGAGACCTTGTACGAAGGAGATAAACAAGTGAAAGTTGTTAAGTTGCAGAGTTTGAAAGGAAAATATGAGATGCTAAATATGGGAGAAGATGAGAACATAAACACCTTTATGGCTAAGGTGAATGATCTTGTCATGGTGTCAGATGTGCCAGTGGAACCCTTGAAGAAGATGAAATTGTTGCTAAGGTGTTGAGATCGTTGCCTCCTACTTACAAACATAAGGTAGCTTCTATTGAAGAGATCTGGAGTGGACTACAGTAACAAGAGATATGTTGGTTGAAAAGATTGATGCTTTTGAGATGAGCAAATTTGGTGAATCATAAGGAAAGTCTAAGACGTCATTTAGAGAATCTATATCTGGTAAGTAGAAGTATGATCCTAATGAATGTAGAATATGATAAACTTATAAGACACTGAGAGGGGGGTGAATCAGTGCAAGCAAAAACCTAATAAATCTGATAACAACTTTCACCAACTTGAAAATCAATAAGCATGCAAGAAATATAACCACATAAGCAAACATCCAACAAAGCATGCAAACCATAACACAATGATTTTTCACATGGAAACCCAAATGGGAAAAACCATAGTGGGAATTAGTACCCACAAAGATATTCTAACTGCAGTATAGAAATTTGACCGGTTAAGGTCATACAACCACCCTGTTAGGGGCACACCCAGTTAAGAGTGTTTTAGCCCGGTTAAGAACTATACAATAAGGCATGTTAGGACCTAGCCCTATTAGGAGATACCAACATTACTGGTATTTACAAACACAAGCTAATGTGTCACCTTGTTAGAGGAATTCACCTTCGGACCTATTGGGATCCTACCGCATCCTGTTAGGAGTGACCTTGTTAGAGGATTTTCTTGTTGCAAATATTAGGAAGACAACAAGTTCAACTAATCTGAAGTTACCACTTCTATGCCTAATTAGATGTGCTTCTGCTCAACCTCTATCATTGACTAAACATCAAACCCTAACTTTTCCTTCCACCGCACGATCAAATTCTCACTCTAGATCTAGGAAATCATACAATTTTCATCTTCTTATAAAGAACTTTGTTAAGTCGGTTGAGAACCTTGGAACAATTCCCTAGGTTCATTGAACCTAGTCACCTTATACATTTTCATGCTCATTACACTTTTCTCATGTCGGCAAAACAACTCATAACTTGAAAACATAGCAATAAGTCTACCGATTACCGATCAAAGTAACTCTGCTATACCGGTTCTTTGTTCTTCCTGACTGTGACTAGAAAATCCATCATAAATCGCTCAATACACTGAATCAGTTGATGCGGTTTGAAATATAGGTGAATGTTCCTATCTCTAACACTCCTATAAAACCATAAAGTCTAACTCTTCTCCAATCGTCTATACCGATTGCTTGATCATCACTTTGTTCCTATTTACCGATTGACAACAACTTAGCAGTTTTGTTCTCTAACTGATTACACTACCGGTTAGGCTATACCGGCTGGTCTAGATGAGCTAGATGACTAAACAAATATGGTTGCCATCAATGACAACACAAATAAAGTCATCAATTAACCTATTACAACTATATCATCATCATCAAGCCAACAATCTCCCCCTTTGGCATTGATGGCAACACTTAGGAAAAGTTTTGTCTAAGTGTCACATTACAACAATAATGATTCAATGACTCAACTCAAATACATAATACAAAACTCCCCCTTAGCAATTACATGCTATTACAAAATTTTGACTGACTTATACTACTCCCCCTTTGACATCAATGACAAAGGTAAGCAAAAACATTTTGAAACAAATGAATACAACATTCCAAAATTTGCATTAACAAATATATAAGAGTTCAAAAATTTACAATTACATTTTGAGAAAACTATCAGAAAAATTAGTCTTCAAGACTTTCAAATCATTCTCCCATGTCTCCAAAAGAGTAGATGTAATCTCAATGTGTGTTCAGATCTGGTATGCAAGCTCTTCCATAGTATCAAGTGTACTCATTTCCAATGTAGTCAAAATTGCCTTTGTCTCTTTGTATCCTCTCTGTAAAATTTGTAATTTGGGGACTAGATAAGTCTGTAACTCCTGCAATGATGTAGTCATCTTTACCTGTTCTACCTCATATGCCTTAATCTTATGTTGTACCAATATGAAAATTCTACCCAAAGTTGTTGTTGAATCATTTAAGGGATCAAATAATTCACTCAAACTCTTTAGCTCATGTTTAGCTTCCTTTCTCTTCTTATCAATATCATCAAAGAACAATGAAAAGTTGCAGATTGTAGAAACAATTTTACCTCTACTCTTCAATGCTTCTTTGATTTGGTCCATATTCATAGTAAGACCTTCTCTGTCTTTGTCAATTTTCTTTATTAGCATCTCAACCCTTTTCTTTTCATATTCTTTCTCTACATTGTGTAGAGCAACCTCTCCAAGATTCTTCATTTTCTACCCTGCTGATGTGACTAAGTGGTCCAGCTTTTCAATGGGAGTTGTGAGAATATCAGTATCAATCTCTGGTAATAGACTAGAAAATATATCAACTGCATTTTGTATAGTTTGAGCTTCTCTCCTCTGAGCTCTCATCATCTTCTTGGCCTTGGATTGCATTGCAGATGCAATCTCCATCAGTTCAGTTGGCCTCAACATATCCATATTTATTGGTCCTTGGATTGACATTGTATCATCATCTTCATCATCATTAATGATCATTCTTTGAAGTAAGTGACCGGGGAGTCACTTTCTGCTCTTGTTCTTCTTCTTTCTACTTCTATTTTGCCTTCTCCGATGACTTTGTTGTTTGCTCAACATCTATTTGCATAATTTCCTATGTGTCCTTCATTTCTTCATCTTTCTCTGGTGGCTCTGTGATTTGCACATCATCTCTTTGTGCATTCTCTTGTGTATATGTCTCCTCTTCATCCTTGTCGGTTGGAATCACTTCCGGTATCACTGGTTCTTCTATTGTAACAGTAGGACAGATGTAGTATCACCTTCCGGTTCTATCTCTGTTTGAGTAACATCTGGTATCTGATCAACTTCAAACATATCTGGTAGTTCACCTTCAATTACCAGTGCTTCAGAGAGTTCTTCTTCCTCAGAAGAATCTATCTTCTCTAGTTCATCTTGTTCAATTCCTAAAAAAAAATCAAAATATCCTCAGTCTCAGCTTGCACAAATTGGGACTCACCAACAAGCAATCTTGTTAACCTCTTTTTGATGCGAAATAATGGTTTTGAATTTAAAAGAATTTCATGCACTTCCTCCTTAGAGGTTTCCGGTTGTAAATGCATAAGTACATATTATAGTTCTTTATCCTTCCTAATTGCAGTCTTCCATCTAGCTTCCAATTTGCTATACAAAGAATCAGGTATTTGTCCTTATAACTCAATCAATGCTTTGCTATAATGATTCATAAACCAAACAACTGAGTCCTCAATTTGTTCCCGCTCTTCCTCATCAAAATGATTATAGTGCTTATGTACACCAATAAATATACCTTACTTCCTTATATTCTTCAACAAGTTTTCAAGTACAGTAAATTTAGTTACTTGTGGCTTAACTGATTTGACAGTGGGTGAACCAACCACTTTAGACTTCTTGCCACTTTCTCTTAATTCTTTATTGCCACCTTCTGATTTAGTTTTCTCCGCCTCTTCCTCTGCTACAACCCTAAAAACTCTTTGTGCTTGTTCTTTTTTTCTTTTTCCTATAGTAACTGAGACTTTAGGTGCTTGAGGCTCATCTTGTTTTGCTTTTCTCCTGATTTGTATCTTTGGAGAAGGAGGGGGCTTCTCCTTCTTGACATTTGTACTCCTAGTTTTTCTACTAGTGGAGACACGGGAGATTCCTGCCTTCCTTTCTTCAAATCTAGTTCTTTCTTCATCAATCATCTCCTTTGTGAAGCCTTGTGCAACAACAAATTCCTCAACCTCTTTCCTGATCTTTTTGGCTATTACCGGTGTGGCCAATTCAGCATGTACCTGTATTGATTTCTCTTTAAATGTTCCAAACCTAGGTACATTTGGATCTACCGGTTTATATAGAAGGTGGTCGGCATAAATAGTCAAGATATTTGCTTCTACCTCATACCCCATAGGCATGACCCATGAAGCTCTTGGATCTGCAGCCTCTATCTAACAGGTATCTGTATCAACCATAAAATAAATGGAGTCTTCATACCTTTTTAAAACATTCTCCAGTATCCTTTCTCTGGCATGCATTTTCTTCTAGAAATCCTTGAAGTATCCCCAGATAGTCTTTGTGAATTCATTTCCAAGCATCTTAATGTTGTTGTTAATCTGCAAGACTGTCGGTGTATCCTCAGACCATTGGATATCACCTATAACAAGAAAGTAATTTTGAAAATAGAAGAATAATCCAATAATCAACTTACCAAACTTGAACTTTTGTCGCTTATCTTTCTTGATTGATTCAAGATTCAACATCAATTGGGTTGTCAAGGCCTCTGCTAGGTCATAATTAACATTCTCTTTCAATATCCAGTAAGATGTGTGGATAGCATCTCTGGGAATGTTGTTCATCTGGCTCAAATGGTATACTCTGTAGCCAATGACCATGGATGAAAACTTCAATTCTAGATATTCAATATCATTCATCGTCATAGCACGACCATCCCACTTAGACTTTGCCAATCAGATAACCTCATCCTTCGGGATTGACCTCAAGACAGGGACTTGATTGGTGGCCCATAATCTGGTGACCATGGATAGGCTCTTTTGTGATCTTGTGTGGTCTAACCACATAAACTGGTCGTGAATCCTGTTCAAAACATATCTCATGTGCTCTTCTTCAAAATCATCTATAAAGTTCACACCATGGTGAAAACCCTTATCGGATACCCTTCTGAATTCATCCTTCGTCACTCCTTTTTTATCACACAATAATAAGTATTGATAAAAGATGGAAAATGTGCCCAAATCCTCTAGTTTGTAATGGATGTATGATCGAATGTCTTGAACATGTAAAACACCATAGGATACATTGGATAGGGCTCCAGCTGGATCTGTCTTCATGGACTTATGAGGATGTCTTTTAAAGTCTAGTCGATGTCTTTCGGTAATATCAACAATATGTGGTGTATCCATTGTGAAAATTAAAACAGAGACTCAAATTCACAGAGAAATACCTTTAGACTTCTTCGCAACTAGGGTTTTCGGTCTGAATGCTCTTCCACCGATTCACTTTTCCACAAATCTTCAAAATCCGCTATCAACTTTGCCAAAGTAGAAATCAAATTCTCTTCTATGTTTTTGTCGCTCTCCAAATGTGCTCTTGAAAATTCTAAGTGAAAAATGAAACTATAAAACACCTTTTTATTTTCCTTTTACCAACTGCATTTAATGCTAAACCTGTTGAACATGCCCTAATCATTGTTCAACCCTAAAACTTGCTTCTGGTTCATATAACACATCCAATTTATTGATTTCATCTCAAAATCACTTCATAACATCATATTGCATCAAAATTTGTAGATTTGACTTACGCACACCATTTAGGGGGTCCAGAAATGGATTTGACAATATGCTCCCCCTAGGCTTCATACATAGCTTAGTTTACCGGTGAGGAATTCTCAAGACCATGTGAAGAATTGGAGTCCTCTGATGGTTTCTCCTCACTTTTCTTTCTCCATATCTTATTTATCTCACTTTTGATTTCTTCCACATCTACCTTCTTCTTTCCTTTCAGGTCAACAAATTGATTAACCGGTTGGTTCATTCTAGCTCTACAAAACCTTGCAAGTGTCCCAATTTGTGACGGTGGAAACATGTCATTCCAGATGCTCTCCAAGGTCCAACATTACCTCTACCAGTTCTTCTCTAGAAATTCAAAGCAACATGACCATAGTTGTGACAGATTGAACATGTCACATTCCATCTATTCTCCATTTCATATGGACTAGACCAATTACATAAGGGCTCTGCCAAGTAGGGTTCCTCTGGTCATTGTAAGATCTTTGTCATTCACCATTAGACCTTTGATCCATGTAAGATCTTTGATTGTTCACTTTTGAGCTGCACTCAATAGCTCTATTCCCATACTTTTTGCAATTGAAGCAATATCCATCAAAGGTACTAGGCTTATATCCTTCATATGCATTAGGTCTATATCCATGCAAAGTACTAGATATACTTCTACAAACATTTGTAGTATGACCTACCTTATGACAATTACAATATACTAGTTTGTAGGTTTTCTTACTGGTATTCTTCTTGGTCTTAGGTGCATATTTGGCTTTATGCATGGTGTCCTTGGTACCAGATGGCTCTCCTTGTTCAAAGGTTGTGTATCTCAAGCCATGTGTATCTCCTTTCTGCCTTTGTATCTGAATTTTCCCATCAAGAATAGCAATGCTCTTGTTGAATTTATCTAGTAACTCATTTGCATCAACCAACTCCTTGGTAAGCTCTTCATTCTTCTTTGTGAGACTTTCTCTAAGATACATATCTATGTCTAGATCAGCTTGTATTTCCTCTTTTCCCTCTTTTTCCTCATGAAGATGTATTGCATTCTTGTATGATTTCCCTTGTTAACTGACATTAGGAAGGCATTTTCATACTGTGCTTTCCTTACAAGTGGTATCAGAGCTTGGCCCGTTTTGTTATCCTTGTTGGGTAGGGTTAGTTTTTGTGTCAATTCTATTTCAGTGGGAGTCTTGTAGAGTGTCTACTTGTTTGTTTTATAGGTTAAGATGGCAAGCACCTCAGGGCGCATAAACATGGAGAAATTTAATGGTTCCAATTTCGAACTGTGGAAACTCAAGATGGAAGACTTGTTGGTCAATCGAGATCTTTGGATTGCTATGTCTGGGTAGAAACCTACAGGCATGAAGCAAGGGGATTGGGAATTAGCCGACCGGAAGGCAAGGGATCTAATCAGGCTATGTCTTGCTGATTTTGTTCTGTTAAACATCCATGAGGAGAAGACTGCACATCTTCTTTGGAATAAGTTGGGAGATATTTATCAAGTAAAATCCTTGGTGAATAAACTTTTCTTAAGGAAGAAGTTGTACTCTCTGAAGGTGGATGCAGGAACACCATTGGTAGACCACTTGAATGCATTCAACATGGTTCTTGCATAGTTAACTTATGTTGGTGTGTCCATTCAGGAAGAAGAACATTGCATGTTATTGTTGTGTTCATTGTCTGACTCTTGGGATCACTTAGTGATGGCTATCGGTAGTGTTGGCATTATGTGAACCGGCATGAGCCTTATGTAAACTGGCATGAAGACATAATGATATTGTATGTTGTCATTGATGTCAATATGAGACATGGTGAGAACCGGCACATGTGATAGGTGAAGAGAGAGGAACCGGCATATGTATGAACCAGTTTATATGCCAAAGTGAAGCGGCACATTTGTTCAAAGTGAACTGGCATGTAGTTATGTGAACCGGCAAATGGAAGCATTGTATGGTTACCAGTTGGTAGGTAGCTTCCACTTCAGGGTTTCCGGTTGGAGCAACTCAAGTGACTCAATCGGTAATCTTCGTGTGATGAGTTAGCAGTATGATGGAGGATAGATCGTGTTGCCACGTAAGCTCTATGCGCGTGAAGGATCCTGCATGAAGAAGACTATTCCTATCCACCTCGAGAAAGTGCGAAGTCTGTCAAATGGTGATAATGCGTGATGGGTTATCAGTCGCCATGAAAATGGTGGATAATGGACGATGGAGAATGTCTTGAGATCGATTCAAGATTATTGCATTTAATGCAATATGATTCAACGGTCAGGATCGAACCGTTTGAATTGCTTAACCTAACAAGTTTAGGGTTTAGGGTTTTTGCTACCGACTTGTATGCTTTTTATAAGGTCAATGTTGGGTTTCTATCTGAGGTTGTTGGCAAAAGTTGTGAGTGTGTATCCAAGGAAAGTGATACGTGATCCTTGCCAGACCATAGGAGAGAAGAGATACCTGCAAAGTGAATGTGCAGAAGGAAAAGAGGAGCCTAAACGGATCTGCATTAGCATTAAGTGTTTTAACAGATCATTGTAATACCTGTTGATCTCTAACCACTTCAACAGTTGTAAAATCCCATAACAGGGTAGCCTTAACTAGCTTGATTCAAAATCCCTTAAATCGGGTGGTCTTAACCGACTTGTTTCAAATCCCTTAACCGGGTAACTCGAGGCTAATGAGTTCTGAGAAGCTTGAGAAGCTTAGGAGATCCTTTCAGCTATTGGGTTCTTGAAATCCTCTAACAAGGTGACCCTACCGGGTTTAACCCTTAACCGGGTATTCCTTAACCGGGTGATCCCTAACAGGATCGGTTCCTACCAGAACCTATTGTAATGTCCTTAACCGGACAAGGCTCCTAACAGAGCGGACTTCTAAAAAGTTCAAAAGCAGCTTGTGGGTATTCATCGCCACCGTGGTTTTTCCCAATTGGGTTTCCACGTGAAAAATATGTGTGTCATGTGAAATGCTTTTGTCTTGTGATGCTTTTTCTTACCTGTTAAGCATATGAAGGTTCTATGTTTTATGCCTGTCTATAAAACACATTGAACTCACTGTTGTGAAGATCTGATGGTTAAGTTTACTTATTTATGCATGAGAATATAATGATATTGTGGTATTGAGCCAAGAGGAAAGCTTATTGAGTGACTGGTTCATGACTGGTTGAGCTATACTGGATGTTGCCGGTTGCACTCTGTTTTACCGGTATCCCTGTTTGTTAGTCTTTTGGAGTATTTGTTGTCAAATCAGTTTTGGATGATATTGGTGTTTGTACTGATTCACCCCCCCCCTCTCAGTACTGGTTTGGTACTAGTGGTTCATCATTAAGTTATCAATTGGTATCAGAGCACTCCAGGTCCTTTGTGTTGTAAGCTTAACCGCTTGAGGAAAAGATCCTAGCCAAATGATTAAGAGGGAAGGTCCAAAGTTCAACAGGGAAAACTTTGGTATATGGAAGGACAGGATGAAGATATTCATCAAAAGCATGGGTGTTCAACACTGGAGTTATGTTGAAAATGTATATGTTGTTCCAACCGGTACTCTCACCGATGACCAAAAGAGAGAGATACAAGAAAATGGGCAAGTCATGGAAGCCCTAATCAGTAGTCTTTCTGACATTGAGTTTATTGATGTTCAGGATAAGGCAAATCCCAAAGAGGTATGGGATGCTCTTGAAAATATCTATGGTGGTGATGAGCATGCAAAACAGGCTAAGGAAGAGAGCCTAAGAGGAAAGTTTGAAGACATGTGAATGGTTGAAGGAGAGACCATTCAGCAGTATGGAATAAGAATCAAAATAGTTGTTGGAGAAATAAAGAGTGTAGGTGGCAAAATAGAAGATTCCATTGTGGTAAGTAAAGTCCTGAGATCCCTGTTGTCGGTCTATTCAATAAGGGTTGCTGCTATTCAGGAGCTGAGATCAATAGACAAGTCTAAGGCGTCCTTGGACTCCATCATAGCCAAGTTGATAGCCTATGAGCTGAATAGCTTTGATGGTAGGTTCAAAAGTTAGAATTAGCTTTTAAAGCTTCGGCTATACCATCTAGAAAAGGAAAAGAGGCTAGCACTAGTGGGGAACCCAATCAGAATAGAGAAATGAAGGATGAAGAGTTTCTGATGGAATTTGAAGCTCTTCTTGCCAGGAGGTTTTCAAAAGTGACTGGTAAATACAAAGGTAAGCTTCCTTTGAAATGTTTCTCTTGTAACCAGATAGGACATATTGCTATGAACTGTCCTATTAGTGACAACAAGGACAAACCAGAAAGGTTCAAGAAATTCAGAGGAAACTGGAGAAATTGTTTTGTGGCAGTTGATGAAGGTGTCATAGATGAGGAATCAGAAGATGAAGAGAATGAAGACATTGTGTTTGTTGTTGTAAAGGAAGATGTGGCAGACAAGAAGGCTCTTGTCTCCCAGTATGATGATTCCAATGAGTGGATCATTGACAGTGGCTTCTCTCACCATATGACCAGTGACCGGAGCAAGTTTCTATCCTTAGAAGAGTATGATGGTGGTGTGGTTCACTTTGGCAATGATGCACCATGCATGGTCAAAGGCAGAGGCTCCATCTCCTTGAATGGAAAGAGTAGTGCTGACAATGTGTATTGGGTTGATGGTCTCAAACACAACCTTCTAAGTGTTGCCCAGTTAAATGATAGTGGCCTCACTCTGCAATTCAAGAATGGAGTTTGCAGAATCAAAGGTGAAGATGGTAAATTGGTAGCCACCGGAATGTAGACTAAAGGTAACCTATTTCATCTAAATGATAATATAAGTACATGTCTTATGGCTAAGCTTGATGATAGCTGGATATGGCATAGGAGATTCTATCATGTGAACTTTGACAACATTGTGAAGGCTAGTAAGATCAAGGCAGTTAGAGGGTTGCCAGTGCTGAGCAAACCGGATAATACCTTGCGTAGAGAATGTCAATTGGGTAAAATGTCTTCCTCAACCTTTAAAGGTAAATCTTTCACTGCTGACAACTTGCTTGATCTTGTGCATACTGATTTATGTGGTCCTATGAAAACTAGAAGTGTGCAGGGTGATAGGTACTTCATGATTCTCACTGATGACTGCTCAAGAATGATGTGGGTCACATTCTTGAAAGACAAGTTTGAAGCTTTTGGGAAATTCAAAGCTTTCAGAGCATTAGTGGAGAAGGAAAGCGGTAAAAGGATAAAGTGTCTCAGAACTGATCAAGGAGGGGAATTCACTTCCAGTGAATTCAACAAGTACTGTGAAGAATTTGGCATCAAGAGACAGTTGTCTGCCCCCCATACTCCATAGCAAAATGGCCTAGCAGAGAGGAATAACCAGACTGTGGTTGAAGTAGCTAGAACTATGTTGATCCAAGGAAAGGTTGCTCACACCTTTTGGAGAGAAGCGGTAAGCACTGCAGTCTACACTATGAACCGGGTACTCATCAAAAAGGGTAAGGACAAAACTCCTTATGAGTATTGGACCGGTAAGACACCTGTGGTTAACTACTTTAATTTATTTGGTAGAAAATGTTACATCAAGAGGAGTGAACATCAAGGCAAATTTGAAGCTAAATGTGATGAAGGAATATTTCTAGGATATTCCACCAAGAGTAAAGCTTTCAAGTGCTACAACAATAGGACTCAGAGAATTATGGAAAGCATCATTGTAAGAGTTGATGAATCCTCTGAGAAGACTGAGGAAACCGACAGTGAGCAAGTTGTAAATGAACCGGTTACAACCTTCTGGGAACCAATTGTCAGTCAACCTAGTACCTGTAATAGTGTTCCTAAACCGGTGAATGTTGATACTGATGAAGATGAGGATGAAGAAGAAAAGCAAGAAGAACCAGTTAAGAACATTCCTCGATATGTCAAGTTGAATCATGATCCTAAGCAGATCATAGGTGATAAGGATGCAGGAATCCTTACCAGAAGAAAGATCAGAGAAAACTCATGTATGATCTCTGAATTTGAGCCCAAGTCATTCAAAGAGGCTCATAAAGATGAAGACTGGATCAAGGCAATGGAAGAACTTGACCAGATAGAGAAAAATGGTACATGGTCCTTGGTACCCAGACCAGAGCATAAAAATGTCATTGGCACCAAATGGGTGTTCAGAAATAAGTTGAATGAGGATGGCACAGTGATTAGGATTAAAGCTAGACTGGTATGCAAAGGATATGCTCAAGAAGAAGGTGAAGACTATGGGGAACCCTTTGCTCCTATAGCCAGATTGGAAGGAGTTCATATGCTTCTTGCATATGCATCTTTTAAGAGATTCAAGGTATATCAAATGGACGTAAAATCCGCATTCTTAAATGGTGTACTTGAAGAGGAGGTGTATATTGAGCAACCAGATGGGTTCACCCTATTTGAAGACAGTGACATGGTATGTAGGCTACACAAAGCATTATATGGTCTAAAGCAAGCACCTAGGGCATGGTATGAGCGCCTACATTCCCATCGTGTGAAGATTGGATTTGAGAGAACAAGTGAAGATAGCAATATCTACTTGAAGTTTGAAGATCAGATCTTGATATGTGAAGTTTTTGTTGATGACATTATCTTTGGAGGAGATGACAAGATGAGTCATGAGTTTGTTGATGAAATGAAGAAAGAGTTTGAGATGTCACTCATAGGGGAGATTAAGTTCTTCATTGGACTGCAGATCCAGCAGATGAATGATGGAATCTTCATCACTCAGTCCAAATATGTCAAAGAGGTGTTGAAGACTTTTGGGATGGAAGATAGCAAACCGGTTGGTACACCAATGGTGACCGGTTGCAAATTGACAAAGGAGGATGATTCAGCACTGGTTGATGAGAAGGAATACCGGTCAATGATTGGTAAGTTGCATTATGTACTGCATAGCAGACCAGATATTGCACATGCAGTTGGCATCACTACAAGGTTCCAGAAGAGTCCAAGAGAATCTCACTTGAGTGCAGTCAAGCGGATTCTTAGGTATCTGAAGGGAACAATTGACTATGGATTGTGGTACCCATACAGCAATAATTTCAATCTAAAAGTATTCATAGATGCTGATTGGGCCAGTAATGTGGATGACCAGAAGAGCACAACCAGTGGTGCATTCTTTCTCGGTGGTAGACTGGTCTCATGGATGAGTAAAAAGCAGAGTTGCATCTCTTAGTCTATAGTGGAAGCAGAGTATGTTATAGCTTTCATGAACTGCACTCAGACAATCTGGATGAAGCATTTCCTGGAAGGCGTCAAGATCCCTATATCTAAACCGGTAAGTATATTCTATGATAACACAAGTGCTATCAATATATCAAAGAATCCGGTTTTACATTCTAGAACCAAGCATTTTGAGCTTAAGTATCATTTCTTAAGGGAAAAGGTTTAGAATAAAGAGATTGCACTAGAGCATGTGTCCAGTAAGGAGCAGTTAGCAGACATATTCACCAAGACTCTCCCAAAGACAACATTTGTGCATTTGAGAGGTGAATTAGGGGTATTGCCCCTTCAGGAGGTGAACTAAAAGTGATTGTTCCACATCAGTCATGTACTGAAAAGACAAATCTTTTGTTGATTGGTGTGTTTATAGATGCTACTCCTCAGGGGGAGCAGCATGATGAAACAGTGATGATTGTACCTCCACTTTGGCATTGTTGTCAAAGGGGGAGAAGGAGTGAGAGTGAAGCGAAAAGATATCTGCAGCAAATGGGGAGAAGATGTGAAGCAGAGAGGATATCTTTTGTATATTGCCATCAATGCCAAAGGGGGAGATTGTTGGCATTATGTGAACCGACATGAGCCTTATGTAAACTGGCATGAAGACATAATGATATTGTATGTTGTCATTGATGTCAATATGAGACATGGTGAAAACCAGCACATGTGATAGGTGAAGAGAGAGGAACCGGCATATGTGTGAACCAGTTTATATGCCAAAGTGAAGCGGCACATTTTGTTCAAAGTGAACCGGCATGTAGTTATGTGAACCGGCACATGGAAGCATTGTATGGTTACCGGTTGGTAGGTAGCTTCCACTTCAGGGTTTCCGGTTGGAGCAACTCAAGTGACTGAAGCGGTAATCTTCATGTGATGAGTTAGCAGTATGATGGAGGACAGATCGTGTTGTCACGTAAGCTCTATGCACGTGAAGGATCCTGCATGAAGAAGACTATTCCTATCCACCTCGGGAAAGTGTGAAGTCTGTCAAATGGTGATAATGTGTGATGGGTTATCAGCCGCCATGAAAATGGTGGATAATGGACGATGGAGAATGTCTTGAGATCGATTCAAGATTGTTGCATTTAATGCAGTATGATTCAACGGTCAAGAACGAACCGTTTGAATTGCTTAACCTAACAGGTTTAGGGTTTAGGGTTTTTGCTACCAACCTGTATGCTTCCTATAAGGTCGATGTTGGGTTTCTATCTGAGGTTGTTGGCAAAAGTTGTGAGTGTGTATCCAAGGAAAGTGATAAGTGATCCTTGCCAGACCATAGGAGAGAAGAGATACCTGCAAAGTGAATGTGCAAAAGGAAAAGAGGAGCCTAAATAGATCTGCATTAGCATTAAGTGTTGTTAACAGGTCATTGTAATACCTGTTGATCTCTAACCACTTCAACAGTTGTAAAATCCCCTAACAGGGTAGCCTTAACTAGCTTGATTCAAAATCCCTTAAATCGGGTGGTCTTAACCAGCTTGTTTCAAATCCCTTAACCGGGTAACTCGAGGCTAATGAGTTATAAGAAGCTTGAGAAGCTTAGGAGATCCTTTCAACTATTGAGTTCTTGAAATCCTCTAACAAGGTGACCCTACCAAGTTTAACCCTTAACCAGGTATTCCTTAACCGGGTGATCCCTAACAGGATCAGTTCCTACCAGAACCTATTGTAATGTCCTTAACCGGACAAGGCTCCTAATAGAGCAGACTTCTAAAGAGTTCAAAAGTAGCTTGTGGGTATTCATCCCCACTATGGTTTTTCCCAATCAAGTTTCCACGTGAAAAATATGTGTGTCATGTGAAATGCTTTTGTCTTGTGATGCTTTGTCTTACCTGTTAAGCATATGAAGGTTCTATGTTTTATGCCTGTCTATAAAACACATTGAACTCACTATTGTGAAGATCTAATGGTTAAGTTTACTTATTTATGCATGAGAATATAATGATACTGTGGTATTGAGCCAAGAGGAAAGCTTATTGAGTGACCGGTTCATGACTGGTTGAGCTATACTGGATGTTGTCGGTTGCACTTTGTTTTACCGGTATCCCTGTTTGTTAGTCTTTTGGAGTATTTGCTATCAAACTAGTCTTGGATGATATTGGTGTTTGTACTGATTCAACCCCCCCCCCTCTCAGTACCGGTTTGGTACTAGTGGTTCATCATTGAGTTATCAGGTAGTACTATGACCTAGTTCAAGATGGATACTGTGGTTAATACTCTTTTGTCAAAAGAAATTAGAAAGAAGTCTTCTGAGGGGAAAAAAGATGCACTCTATGTTCGAGGCAGACCGAAGGACAAGGACAAAGACAAGAAGAAAGGAAAGAAGTCCAAGTCCATGTCTCAAGAGAGATCAAAATCTCCAGGCAAGAAGTCAAAGGTGAAGTCTTGGAACTGTGGGCAAAAAGGACATATCTAAAAGGATTGCAAGGAGGAGAAGAAGAAGAAGAAGTATTCTGACACTGAATCTTCTCAGAGTGATGCAAATGCATTTGTCGCAGCCCTGGCAGTGCCTACCTCAGATGACACCTGCTTAGTATATTCTAGCGCATCTTTTCACATGACCTCCCACAAGGAGTGGTTCTCGAAGTATGAACCGTATATTGGTGTAAAGTATACTTGACTAGTGATTCTATGTTGGAGATTGTAGGGAGAGGCAGAATTAAAATTCAATTCCCATATGGTAGAGTGAAGGGGATCAATGGAGTTCTTCATATACCAGGTCTGGCAAGAAACCTTCTCTTTGTAAGTAAACTTAATGATGCTAGAGTACAGGCTACATTTGTATCTAGTTTTTGCAAGATGACTAAGGGTTCCATTGTTTTGGCAAAGGGTGATCGCATTGGTACACTGTATAAGTTAAATGTTGAACCTATATGTTGTAATGTAACCTCTAAAAAGTTTGTTAAGACAACTGTAATGATGCATAATGCTAATTCTTTGGAAGCTAAACTTCCTGCTGAGAAAACAATGCTCTGGCATAATAAGTTAGGACACATAGGTGAAAAAGGTTTAAAAGCCTTGAAGAATAATAATCTGGTCGAAGGTTTGGATGATTGTAGTTTTGAGTTCGATTTCTGTGAACACTGCATATATGGAAAACATAACCGTGTTCAGTTTTATTCCAGTTCTCATAAATCTTCTGACATTCGAGATTATGTTCACTCTGATGTATTTGGTCTAGTAGAGGTTCCTTCTATGTTTAAGTCTAATTACTATGTATCTTTTGTAGATGATTATTCAAGAAGGGCTTTTGTGTACTTTCTTAAAAGTAAATCAGAAGTGTTCAGTCGGTTTAAGGAGTTTAAGAACCTTGTTGAAAATTAATCTGGGAGAAGGATTAAATGTTTAAGAACAGACAATGGTGGTGAATACTATAGTACAAATTTTGACAAGTACTATGTTGATCATGGAATTAAGAGACATAAGATTGTACCTTAATCTCCACAACAAAATGGAGTTGTTGAAAGGTCGAATCGGTCTCTAATGGAGAAAGCAAGAAGCATGTTGAGCGGAGTTGGGCTGGAACAAAAATTCTGGGCTGCAGCAGTTGCTACAGCATGTTACCTACTGAATCGCTCTCCTACTTCAGCATTGGTTGACAAAACACCTATGGAAGCATGGTCTGGTAAGAAGCCTTCTCTAAGGCACCTTCATTTTTTTGGTGCAGAGGAATACACTCATGTGTCTGATATCAATAGATGTAAATTGGATAAAAAAGATGTGAAATGTATCTTCATTGGCTATGGAGTGGGTGTGAAAGGATACAAACTTTGGAATCCAGTGACTAGTAAGGTTATGTACAACAGAAGTGTGATTTTTCATGAGCTGAAACCTATGTCACTAGATCACAACATAAGAAAGAAAGGAGAAGTTGATGTTGAAATTCCTCCAGCTAAGGAAGAATCTCCAGATATACCTAAAGATGAGGAGAGTTCAAGTAGTTTTGAAGAAGAACATGATGATAAGCCTCTTGTTGAACCTCAAGAAGCCTCAACACCAGAGTTGATAAGATCTACTTGAGAGAGGTGCCAACCTGATAGGTATACACCTAATAAGTACAGTCACTCTATGTTGAATGTTAATTGTGCTTATGCTTTACTTGTGGATACTGATGAGCCTAGGACTATCAAAGAAGCTATTAAAATGCCTGATTCATATTCCTGGGTGGAAGCCATGAATGATGAAATGTCATCATTGGATAAAAATGGAACTTGGGATTTGGTGCCATTGCCTAAAGGTAGAAAATCTGTAGGCTACAAGTGGGTATTCAAAAAGAAGTATGGTCCAAATGGAAGCATTGACAAGTACAATGAAAGATTGGCTGTAAAGGGGTATTCTCAAAAGGAAGGTATTGACTATGGAGAGATCTTTTCTCTTGTGGCTAAGCTAACATCTATCATATTTCTTTTATCACTTGTAGCAACATATGATTGGGAGATTGAGTAGATGGATGTGAAGACAACATTTCTTCATGGTGACCTTGAAGAAGAGAATTATATGTCTTAGCCTAAGCACTTTGTGAAAAAGGGTAAAGAACACTTGGTTTGCAGACTCAAGAAGTCTCTGTATGGTTTGAAACAGTCTCCCAGAATGTGGTATCAAAAGTATGATACATTTGTTTTGTCCTTGGGATTTGTGAGATCAAAGGTCGATCATTGTGTTTACTACAAAACTACAGGTGATAGGATTCTTATCATAGATTTGTATGTAGACGATATGTTGTTCATAGGAAATACAAAAGGTATGATCTCAGATTTAAAATCTCAGCTATCTATGAAATTTGAAATGAAGGACTTGGGAGCAGCAAATTACATCCTGGGAATGGAGATCAAAAGGAATAGATCTAAGAGGAAACTTTGGCTCAGCCAGAGAAAGTATATAACCAATGTTCTTAACAGGTTTCATATGTTTGACTATAAATCACAGGTTGTTCCCATCTTACAGTGAACTAAGTTAACTGTGCATGACAATCTGAAATCACCTGAAGGCCGCACTGGGATGTTGTAAAGAGGGTGTTTAGATATTTGAAGGGAACTTCATATTTGCTTTGTGCTATCATGGTCATTCTAATGATTCAAATAAAACTCTAAGTGTATGTGGTTTTGTGGATTCTCATTGGGCAGGAGACATAGACAGCAGAAGATCCACCGGTGGATATGTTTTTGTCATGAATGGTGGAGCAATTAGTTGGATGAGCAAATGGAAACCTATAGTCGCTTTGTCCACTACATAGGTAGAATACATGGTGGCCACACATGCTTGTAAATAAGTTGTATGGCTTAGGCGTTTGAGTTCAGATATTGGTTTTGATGCAGGGCAAGTTGAAATTTGGAGTGAAAGTCAGAGTGCCATATGTTTGGCAAAGAATCCTACTTTCCATGCTAGATCAAAGCATACTGATGTTCAGTATCACTTTATTCGTGACATGGTGGAAGATGGAAAATTTTATCTTAACAAGTTAGACACTCTGGAAAATGTTGCAGATGCCTTGACAAAACCTGTGAGCACTCACAAGTTCAGGTGGTGCTCTAATTCTATGGGTCTTGATACCCATGTTTCTCTGTAACATCTGGGATGGTAATCAGTCCAGTGAATTCCTCGTCAAGTGGGATTTTGTTGGAAATGTGCCTCTAATTCACTTGACCTTTGTTCATACTGATCGGGTTAACTCTGGTCGATGAAATAGTGTGAAGAAAATATGTGAGCTCTATCGGCACAACCTTTGTCGATGAACTCGACATATTGGAGTAGGTATCAGCTATCGGGAGCAATCTTGTTCTACTATACCGATACCTGATGAGTCCTCCTTCCTATGTCTTTAAGTGTAACGGATCTCAGAATAGCAGGTTTGAAGTCATCCCGATGACCCGACGAAGTCATCTTCGGTCATCGGGGTAGCATCGGTTATCAGATGGACGAAAGGATAAAAAGTCATGCAGGTTAGATCTAGATCCAACGGTCATCTCTATACCGCATGGGCAAGATGCACAAAGTTTATCTATCGTGACCTGGCGACTGATAAGTGAGTGGTCCAGGTGAGATAAGGGTCATGCAAATCAAAATGATCAAACGACGATCAAGGTTGATCCAACGGTGGTCGTTAGGTCGTGATGGGAAACTGCTCATTAGTATATCCCTCATGACATGGCGACCAAGTGGTGGGACCCGACAGGAGAGTGGCTAAGGCGAGTTAAAGGCCGAGCAAATCGTAGATGATTGAATGATGATCGCAGAAGATCCGACGATGGTCGCTAGGTTGCAATGGGAAATTTCTCGTTAGACTTTCCATCGTGACCCAACGACAAAGAAGAATTTCAAGCGGTTAGTGAGGTTGTGCTAAGGTGTCAGGGCAGGGACCTCGAAACCAATCAGGGGGTGCCACATGGCGCACAGCAGAGAGAGATCAAAGTGTCATCAAAGATTGGAAGAACTGGTTATATTCTATGTTGATGCCTGAAGAGGTCGCCTTCGGCGATCGGGTTAATATCGTCAAACCGGAGTCCAAAAGCTAAACACTTGGACAGTAAATATGGTCTTGTTGGTGTATGTGAATATGAACCGACCCGACTTTCTAGTGCATGTGGGATATTGTGTTTCTCATGAATGCAAACTGACACAGACAATTAGACTTCAAACCATTGATGCAATTGCTCAAATGAACTGTCGACAATCTGTTACATGTAGCCATTGGATAACTATGGTGTATGACTAATGTCTAAGAGCCGAGTGTAGTGTCTAGTTCATGAGAATCTGAGAATGAATGCCTGTAGTTGCAGACTAAAACTTTATTGTAAATTCATTTACTAGAATAAAGTGTTTCAACTGTTGGTGGTGGGTTTTTTCCTGAAAGGGTTTTCCCATGTAATTCTTGTTGTTCTGTCTCTATGTTAATTCTATATGTTATGTGTATGCTACTCTTAATGTTTTGTAAAAGTTTTAAACTGCATTCTTGTATGATTTCCCTTGTTAACTGACATTAAGAAGGTGTTCCTGCACTGTGCTTTCCTTACAGTTTAGAGAGTGTCAAACTGGTACATGTAGACAACCAGTATATGCAGGATTGATTGACTTGACACCAACCTAAAGATTCAACAGAGACCATTAAAGAAGCAATGGAGGACAATCGGTTTACATGTTGAAATGGTTAACTCCAACTAGTATCAATGTTCCAACTGGTATTCATTGATTGTGTGATGAGTTATCACCAGTCATGATGAGTTACCCTAACCAACAAATTTTGGCGGTAATTTGTGATGAGTTATGTTTGATTGTCCATATACACTGCACCTAGTAAATTGTGATATAATTTCCAGAGCCGACATGAAATCTAAATGTCTATAGAATGACATTATGATGAACTATTTTGGAGATATGATATGAGATGATTTGATGCGAAGATAGAAGTGTTGAGTTGTTGAAGGCATTTCAGAATATGTTGGTTATGCAGTTTTGAGTGCACAGAAGAGGATTTATTCAAGCAAGTTGTGCTACTTCTAGATCACACCACCTGTTGTTTTCTAATCACTACAACAGTCAAATCCCCTAATCGGGTAATCTCTAACAAGCTTCATTGTACAAATAATTTAACAAGGTGATCCATTAGTTTGGATTCAGAAATCCTCTATCGAGGTTACTCCTAGCAGGTACTACCTTTAACAGTATATAGCTCCTAAAAGAGCTTTGGGATCTTTAACAGGATTCGCTCCTAGCAAAGCATTTTTGTAGACCTTAACCGATCAGTTACCTATTACTGCAGATAGTTGACTTGTGAGTTCCATTTCACCATGGTTTTTCCCATTTGGGTTTTCCACGTATAAACACTTGTGTTATGGTGGATGTTTTACTTATTGTGGATGCTTTAATATCATTTTGGATTGCATGCATAGTGTTTAGTAAACTAGTTAAGTATATCTATCAGTCAGTGTGTAAAGTAGTATTGTTTTTGGTGTCACTGATTCATGCCCCCCCCCTCTCAGTGCTTTATAAGTCTATCAATTGGTATTAGAGCCTACCTTCTTTAAGGCTTAATCACTTGGAAGGGAACCCTAAAGCCACCATGGGGGACATGAGCTACTTTGAGATGGCTAGAGTTCTTGAAGCTACCAAGGATGAGCTTGAAACCCTAAGGGTCGGATTTAAATCTTCACAAGTCAAAAGGGGGAGCTAACTGAACGACTATTGGAAATATCTAATAACAGTTCTTCAGATGAAGCTAACATTGATGCATTAGCTGAAGAAGTTGAAAATTTGAACGGTGAAAAGCTAAATCTAAGAAGAGAATTAGAAGCCCCAACTATCCGCATGAGTCAAGAACTGGAAGCTAGGAGAGCAGTTGAAGATCTTGTCAAAGAAAGAGGTCATGAGATTTTTAAGATCAAACAAGAGAATGCAACTTTGTATGAGCATTGGCATGCTGAAAAAGAAGAAAAAGAGGCTTTGCATCTAGATCTTGAAATGGCATCATCCCTAAGAGAGATTCTTTCAAAACACAATGGAGATCTTACCAGAGAACTCACTGATGCTAATGGAAAGCTAGAAAATTTCAACAAAAGTTCTACCATGTTGGATGAGCAGATCCAATCATAGAGGATGAAAGGTGATACATCTGGACTAGGTTTTAACACATCTGAGAAAGGAGAGTCTTCTGGTACAAAGAGAAACATTCACAAGGACAAAACTGCTCCTAAGGCTAACAAGCATACCAGTAAGGAAGTTTTTAAACCTGTTTGCTTTGTCTGACATAAGCTTGGACATACTGCAAATGTGTGTAGAAACAGACCCAATAGGAATAAAGGCTACAATGCAAATACGAGGTATGTATCTAAGAGATTTGAAGGTCATTGTTTCACATGCAAAATGTATGTACATAGATCAGTGGAATGCATATATGGATCAAATAATCCAGTACCTCACATGAATCCAAGACCTAATAGTAACTGGATGAGAGCCTATGACAACCGGGGTAACATGAACTAGCAGAGACCCTATGTCAACCGGTTTAGTCCATTTGAGATGGAAAAGGTAACTAATGTCATTTACACTATTTGTAACAATTATCATCATGTGGCTATGACTTGCAGAAGGAGAACTTGAAGAGGCAATGTAGGACCTTGGAGATCATCTGGAATGGCCTGCTATCATTGTCATAAACTGAGACACATGGCAAAATTCTGTAGATATAGAAAGAACAAACCGGTTAATCATTCTAAAGATAAGAAAGGTAAGAAGAAGGTAAATATTGAGGAAACCAGAGAAGAGATGAACCGAATCTGAAAAAAGAAGAGTGATGATATACCTGTAGAAGAACCTAATCCTTCACCCAGTGTGGAGAATCCTTCACCCGTGAATTTATCCTTTCAACAAGGCTTAGGGGAGCATAGCGGTAAATCTACTTCTGGACCCCTTGAAAGATGAGCGGTAAGAGAGTTTGAATTTTGAGTTATTATGTGTGAAATCTTGATATCTTTTGTCAATCATTTTTTTGAAAGTTTATCAACCGGTTTTTATACTTGTTAATATTGTATGCATCGTTAAGTAGTGTATTAGGGTTTGTAACCCTAGCGGTCGAGCATTTAACGTAGTAGGTAAAAAGGATAAAAGCAAGTTTTACTATGTTATTTTTACCCTAAATGCATTCGAAAGAGAATTCTTGAGCACTTGCAGAATGAAGAGAGAATTGCTAGCTGGTCCTAGTCGAATTTGTGTCGTGATTTGTGTGATTGAAGCTAATTCGAAGGTTAGTGAAGGTTGAACTGGTGTGCATTTGAGTAATCAAAGCGTGTGAGATTTAAGGTATTTCTTTGTAAATCCATTTTTGAATCTAGTTTATCTGAATGGCTTCATCATCTAAGCAAGTAGAGAGGCTAATGATCACATCAGAACCTATGGAGGTTGTGGAATTGAAATGAATAGTGTCTTATAATGCTTTATCTCAAGTTCCTGATGGTGTCATTGTAAAAGGTGATTTATAAAGCTACATTGATTGTAAAATTGAAGATTTAGGATCATTGTCAATTTATTCTCAGTTGAAATCCCTTTACAATAAGAGCAGAAAGATTCAACCTGAGTATATTAGGGTTTATAAGAAGTGTTTTCATAATGCAACTTATTTTCTTGAGGATTTTGAAGAGGAACATATCAGAATTATTCTTAGTTGTGTTCATGGTGAAAACATGTATTTGGAGAGGACACACACTATAACCAAGGAGGCTATTCAAGATGTGACAGGTTTTTCGTCAATCGGTGAAGTTCCCAAGCTGAGGTGGATTTCTAAAGAAACTATAACCACTTTAACCTCATCTACCTTTAATGGGTGTGCATTTTCTGTCAATAACATTAAGGACCCAGTGGTTAAACTTGTTGGCATTTGCATGAAGATTGCATTAATGATATGTCATGTTGTCATTGATGTCAATTGACCTGGTAATGGTATTTATAATATTGTTGATATTGTTGTTATTATTGATATTGGCTTGTAACCAGTAGAAAGAGCTTTGAGGAAGATTTTGTAAACCGTTATGTTAGTTTGTGAGTTGAACTGGTAAATCGGTGTATAAGGTTAAACCCTTTTCTATGCAATGTAACCGGTAAACCCTACCAGTTGTTTTTATGTTAAACCCTAACAGATCAAGTTTGTTGGTTTAAGATCTAATAATGAGTGGTAATGATGGAGACACATGTGATCATTGAATGAGGATAAGTTCATATTGTTTTTGGTGCATTGTTTATTTGTTTAATTATCTAGGGAATGAGCAAAGTGGATTGCATTTAATGCATAGCACATGATGAGTTACAAAGTTTGATGAAGTGGTGATCATGGAGTGGTTGGAATTTTCTTGAAGAATGTGAAGAGATTATTATGCTTTCTAACGATCAAGATTGAACCGACTTGTTTGTAATCTCTATGAGAGAATTAGGCTTTTTTTGTGTTACCGACCTAATTTATTTGTATTTAAGGTCAATGAAGTTGTTTGTAAGGTTGTTGGCAAAGTTTTGGCTGAAAACCAGCTGAGTGTGTGGTTGCCTAATTGGAGAATGGATCTGCAGTTTGTGTAAAGGCAGATTGAAGCTTAAAAGGATCTGATCAAGCAAATGTAGTGCTATTCAGACAGATCAAGAAAACTTGTTCTTTTCTAAAAATTACAGCAGAATTGAAATCCCCTAACTTGGTAAGCTCTAAAAAGCTTGGTTACTTATTAAATCCTCTAACAAGGTGGTCCATTAGCTTGGATTCTCAAACCCTCTACCGAGGTTACTCCTAATAGGGTATTTTTCTTTTCATCAAGACATTTTGTAAATCCCTTAACCGAGTGATTCCTAACAGAATCAGTTCTTAACAGGACTTATTGTAAAAGCTTTAACAGGCTTGGCTCCTAACAGGGTAAACTTCATAAGAGTTCAGATAGCTATTGGTGCAGGAGCACCCCATTGTAGAAGCACAATCATGATGTCCAAGGTCACCATCTGATAATATTTGGGTCATTTATGACTTGTAAAGAATATATGTATGTATTTGAGCTCTTTTTTATCTAATGGAGTCATAATGTAAGACCACTTGAGCCATTTGTGTAAAAGTTGCATAGTTGTCCATTTAGGACCTAGTGGGGTCAAAGAGTCAAAATGATGTAAACATGCCATGAAAGGGTATAAATTCTTGTAAAAGGTCATTTAAGGGTTATTTGATATGTTTATAAGGTTTTTGTCAAGTTTTGGGGTCATTATGTGAAAATTGTTACTACTTATCAAATTGCCATTAGTTTCATATCCAAAGTCATACTATATTCTAGTCGGTTAGTATTACCGAATCATGCAGTCGGTACACACAGAGAAGTCGGTATGAACAGTCTAGTCGGTTACAGAAGAAAGCAGTCACAGAATGCAGTATTCACCGAGCTGTTTACCGAGTAAAGTTTCATGGCAACCGAGTGGTAAAGTTAACTCACCGAGTTGATATTCACCGAGTGAAACGTTTTACTAGATACATTGAACCTGGACATGCACATGAAAACGTGTTACAAGATCGAGGCACATCTATTCATTTTTGCATTGGAAATTGCATTAGGAGATTGTGTATGATTACAAGGTCAATCTAACCAATGAGATATTTTGTGTAGTCATTCATTCGAAGAATCTTTTTGTAAGATCGAAGCAATGAATTAAATCACCGCTGTAAGAGATCTATTTATACAGCATGATTCTAGGGTTAGAAAAAGGGAATGTGTGTGTGTATGCATGAAGGAAGACTATTACAGAGACACATAGAGGTCACCGAGAAAGTTATCAGTGAACAGTCGAAGAACAGAGTAAACAGAAGGGTTTGCCAAGTTTCATTATGGGTTACCGAGGTATGCTACAAGCTAGGTAATCTTATTCAGAGCACATAGAATCTGCTTTAGTATTTCAGATGTAAAGTTGCAAATATTTGTAATGATTTAATTGTAAAATTTGAAGTTGTAAGAGAAACCTTTAACAGGGTAAAAGAATCTAACCAAGTCTATAAATTGTAAATCCTTTAACCAGGTGCAACATTTATATAGTTTTGTAAAATCCTTTAGTAAGGTAGATCTAACTGATCTTGATACTCCTAACAGGGTAAGCTATCAGAAATAGCTAAATGTAGCTCTAACCGAGCATTCTTTATTATTGCAGTAGTGAAGTTGTGGGTGCCATCCCCACCGCAGTTTTTCTCTTTAACCAAGAGTTTCTGCGTGACCAAAATATATGTGTTATGGAGTGAATCATGTATGATTGTTATCTGTTGATTTTAGTTTTATTTTATGTTACTGCACTATTCTGTTTATGTGTAACAGTAAGGTTATTATCAAAGAAAAGTTTTGGAGTACTGATTCACCCCTCCCCTCTCAGTACATCAACTTTCCATATTGGGCCTAACAATTGGTATCAGAGCTTGAATCTTGGAAAAGGGTTTAACTACCTAAAGAGAAAGATCTTAGCAATGGAAGGCTACAAACAATCTCTAAGGATTGTGCATCTTCAAGAAGAGATGGATAATGCAAATCAAGTGATTGCAGACATGCAAAGGCAAATGCAAAAATCTCTGAAAGTAAGGAGAAGATTATCTGATGACTTGCAGGATTCTCAAGAGCTAGTGGAACAAATCGAGACATCATCTAAGAACAGTATATCTGAAGAGACTGAAGAAATGATTGGAATGTTGAAAGAAAAGAACAAAGCATTGGCTGATCAACTAAAAGCAATGAAAAGAGAACATGAACATTTCAGTACACAGATGACTGAAAATCTAGATGCATTAAGGATAGCTGAGGATAAGGCAAGAGATCTACAAAGAGAGAAACAACAACTTGAAGCTCTAGTATCTGATAAGGATGATGAAATCATAAGGTTAACTGGTATTCAACAAAATATGACATATCAACTAGGTTATGCACATCATGAAGCAATTCTAAAGAATGATGAAAATCAATCATTGAAACTTGAAGTATCAAGGTTGACTGGTGAACTTGAAACTGAGAAGAAATCCAAAGAATCATTGGAGAAAAGTTATGAAGCATCAAAGATGTTGGATGAGCAACTGAATACAAGAAGACTCTACAAAGATGGAGGACTCGGTTACAAAGGAAAAGAATCAACCAAGAAAGGAATTCATACCACCGAGAGAGGAGAATCATCAAAACAAGCTGGAAAAGGGAATAACATCAAAAGGAAGAAGCCTATTTGCTACTACTGTGGAAATCAAGGTCATACTGCCAGCATATGCCAGATCAGAAAAGGTAAGCAATCAAATATCTCTAAGTCCAATGGATATTGTTACAATTGCAATAAATAAGGTCACTCACCTAATCAATGTAGGACAAAGTCTGTTAACAACTATCACAAGGCAAAATTCAAAGGCTTTTGTAAAAACTGCAATAGATATGGACATAATACCAAGAAGTGTTGGTTTAAGCAAAAGAACTACATGAAGTATCCACACCGAGCAAACATTGGAGGTTACCAAACTCACACTAATCCTTACCGACAATATGTAGCAGTACCATGGGATTACAATACAAGGATATGGTGTGAATGTTGTGGAAGATATGGACATATAAGTGCCAACTGTTTTATAAGATTTGGAATGAACAACCGGAGATCATGGAGAAATCCTGGTATGGCATGTTTTCATTGTCACAAAGCTGGATATTTAGCTAGAGATTGCAGAGATCAACCGAGAAGAGACACTGAAGAGATAAAAGAAAAATTCAAGATGATTTGGAAGAAGAAAGAAATTGTGTCTGATGAAGAAAGCACCTTACCTACCGAGTTAGGTGCACCTATTTCAAATTAGTCAAGGAAAGGCATGAAGGGACTGCATTCTTTAAAAGTTAAATCATAACAGTTCCTATTCTATTATGTACAAAATTCAAAATCTGCATAGTTATGATGCAATTAGTCAGTTTATATACTATACAGGAACCCTGTCAAGTCGGTGTATACAGGAAACTTGTCAAGTCGATTAATAAAGCAAAGTTGGGTACTCGGTGAAAATAGAAAAAAAGAGTAAATTGGTAAAAGGTGAACTGAGTGCATTTAATATCTTGACCTAACTTGCACGGAGCCCGATAAAGTATTTTTGAGTACTTAAAAGTGTTTTTGCAGTCATTTTCATTCACCCAAGTTTTCGAGAAGCAGAGCAGAGCGAATCAAAGCGATCAAACTTCATTCAGAGAGAATTTAGAGGTATTTACATCAATCTATTCACACTGTTAAGCTGGTTTCCGATCTAGTCAAATTGCTATTGTCTACCGAGTGTGAAGCGTCAGTCGTTTGTAAACCCTAAGGATAACTTGTCAAATCTTACCCGAAATCTACCATGGCGCCCAAGATCCAAGACCCTGTAGTTGTCCAAAATGTGGAGAAGCCCTCACTAAAATATTCTCTAACTCCTAAAGTTGCCTCAGAACCGGATGATAAAACTGCATTTTCACTCATCCCGGATCGAGTCTTGTTAGTGGAAGATGTCAAATTCTTTACCAAATGTCGTGTTGAGGAACTCGGTCATGTAGAGATTAGTGAAACATATGATGAACTATGCACTGATGGCAAACTGGATAGCAAATTTGAGCATATCAAAATCAAGGGATTAACTGAAGCCCTAGTCTATCCCTGTGTGTTCAAACCCTACTGGGTTAAGTTTGTATTGAGCAGAGTACATGATGATTTCATGTGGCTACTAGAGCAACCGTTCAAGATCACGAAGGAAGTCATTCACCTGATCACTAGATATCCCATCTACGATCATGCTCGTGCACAGAAAATGATATCACAAAAGGAGCTAATCAGTCTAACCGGAGTAGAATCTGATTACCGAGGACTGAAATTGAATAATGTCACTAATGCTGAACTAAAATTTGCAATCAGAGTTATTGGTTACTGTTTCTTCCAATCCGCAAGGGAGAATAGTGTACCATGTGCTGCAGTGGACCTGGCCTACAAAATAGTTAAGAAGGGAATGAAAGTAGACTTATGTGAAGTGCTACTAAAGAACTTGTTTGAGAACCTGAACACAATAAGGAAGCCGAAGAAGAACAACTCGGCAAACACACTAAAGTTCGATTCACTACTTGTATGTATGTGTTTCTATTTTGAGAAGTTCTTTCCCTCAATCGGTAAAGTAGTATGGGAGCTACATCGACCTATCACCCATCAAATCAATGACTACATCAAGAAGTTAGGAGATAACTTTAATGATATCATGGATGATTACTTCAGCGAATTCCAAGAGAAAATGCACAACAGGTACAGGATCCCACAACAGCTGGTCGAAAAATACAAGGACAATATATGTTTTGAAGTCGACACTGATTATTGCTATGTAAATGTTGTCAAACCAAGGACTCAATTGTTGAAACCAATGGGTTATGAGATTGATTATGATATTACACAGTAACAAATTGATGCCTATCTATCATTGTCAAGGCATGCAACTGAACTAAGGTATGGAACCTATGAAGATGTGAAGGAGAAAGTAAAAATGAGCATTGTACTTCGTAAGGCTACAAGAAAAGCTACAAAGATGATAAAGGCTTTATCTGAGAAATTCAGAGAAGAATCCTCCTCTACACCTGTTAAAGGCAATCTTGCCATTACCGAAGAGGAATCAGAAGCACAGGAGGCTGCAATAAAATTAAGCACAGAGTTGCCAAAGGGTAAAGTTCTGAAAAGAAAGAAATGAGACATCACAAAGGCCTTATCGACTCCACCAACAAAGAGACCCAACACCAGAGCATCAGCTACATCACCGAGTAAGAAACAAAAGACTATTACCGCTCCTAAGGTAACCAAAACTTATAAGAAATCTACTTGGAGACTCATTTTGGCAAAAGAGTCGAGTGATACAGAGTCTGATGATGCAAACAAATTCCAGATTGTGAAAAGCAAAAAGGTAAACATTCATAGTGTTGAAAATTTTTGTGCCAATCTTAAAGAATACGGTGGATTTGTAGGATTCAGATATGTTAAGTATGAGACTAGGAATAATGATGAGAAATGATAGATTGAAGAAGCTGTCATATGTACACTTCTGAAGTTTCGGTTAGCACCATTAGAACTAGCAAAGTCACTTCCAAGTGAACTCTACTCACACATTGATAATAGATGGAAATATGCAATGGATTCGGAGAGACAAATAAGAGAAAGAAGTCTAGTCCATCTATTTCCTGACATGTCCGTAGCTGAAATCAAGGAGCATCTGACCACATACAATTCAAAATTTCTTGTGAAACAGAGAGCCTTAAAATTGATGAATGGGTTATACATTGATGTGGGGAATGAGACTAAAGCCAAGTGGCAGGAGATCTTCAAACAAAAGGATGTCGGTGAACAATCTCAAATTGAAATTGTTGATGTCACTGAGCAAGATCCAGATGTCACTGAGCAAGGTCCAGACCCAGTTGACACTATACAAATTGATGAAGATGTAATGGATGAAGCAGCACCGGAGCAGGAAATGATTGAAGGCACCACTTATGCAAAACTTGTCTCTAGTGAATCTGTCTTAGAACAAGTTCAGCCTTATCCACCAGTGAAGCCACCAGTCTCAACCGAATCTCCCAAGGACACCGTGCAAGCTACCGAAGGCAACAAATCTAAAGCTGTAGGAGATACAAGTAACAAATTTGAAGCTGCAGGAGATACAAGTAACAAATCTGAAGTTGCAGGTGATACAACCAAAGATCAGATGTCTCAAGCACACACAAGCACTGCAACTATTACAACTGAGACCCCTAGCACCGAGCCACCCAAAGACATTGCATTGGCTACAAGAATAGACCAAAGTGTTGCATCTATTGAGCAACCTACCGAGGGTCAGCAAGCCTCACAAGCACTTTTCTTAGTGCCACAGACCAAAGGAAAAGAAAAGAAGGTGAGAAAGCATGGTTTTAAATTTTACTTATCTAAACCGATCGTGTTGCTCAATGTAGAAATTTCCAAATTGAAAGGGCAAGCACTCACTGAATTCGGTGAACTATGCAAAGCAAAGGCCGAACAGGAGAAGCAACTGGCCATACAGAAAAAGAATAAAGTACCTCAGAAGGTTAGGACACTACTCACAGCAATGCTACCATCAGCAATAGTGTCAACCGATGCAGCCATCCATATTCAGTTGGATGAACTCCTCAATCAGATTGAAACATCTGGAGTTGATGCATCTGAGTACTTAAGCAAGCTCAAGGATAAAGATCTTACAACAAAAATGATAGAGGAAGTACAAAAATCAATTGTTGTTGGCAAGGTAAAACTTGTCAAATTCATTGTTGAGTTGTCCCCTCAACTCAAGCACATTCTTTATTTATTCCAAAAATTGTGTACATTTTCTTTATTTATTAAAGATATCAAAAATAAAACTAATGCAATTGAGAAAGAGATCACCGATCTCTCATCTAAGTTGACCATTGAGCCTCATTCAGTTCAGAACTTTTACAAAAAGCTACAACAGCTCATGGCTCAATAGTTAGAACTGAGGAATGAAGAGCATAAAATCAGGATGGATATAATGACCCTTCAAACATTATTCCTTCCTCATCTCTCATCAGTACAGGAACAGCTCAACTGAGCTACACGCTTATCAACTACACAAGAGGGAAGCACTCTTGATGCTTGATATCACTATTATCTGATATTCAAGCACAAAACTCATTAATGGAAAGTGTTAAGGACTCACTCTCAGTCGCCCTCACCGACGCCCGGACCAAGTATAAGACTATTTTTGATCAGTTACCGCCTCCGGATGGAAATTAAGTTTTTAATGTTTGTCAAAAAGGGGGAGTAATATTATGATACTACAAAGAGGAAAGCCCAGCAAAGGGGGAGTAATTCTACATTTGGAGAGTAATACAGTTTTGTTAACACAATTTTGAGTATTGTATACAAGGGGAGTATACCGAGCAAAATATACAGAGCATTCAGAGCACACAAGTACAGAACAAAACCGAACATGCAAAATTCAGAGTTATATACAGAATAATGATAAGGGGAGTATATCTGCATATACTATTTTTTTTACTATTGGATATATTGTCAAGTATATAGTTTTTGAGTTATGACTTTGTAAGTAGTTTTTGTCAAACATCTCAACTAATGTCAAAAGGGGAGATTGTTACTACTTATCAAATTGCCATTAGTTTCATATCCAAAGTCATACTATATTCTAGTCGGTTAGTAATACCGAATCATGCAGTCAGTACACACAGAGAAGTCGGTATGAACAGTGTAGTCGGTTATAGAAGAAAGCAGTCACAGAACACAGTATTCACCAAGTTGTTTACCAAGTAAAGTTTCATGGCTACCGAGTGGTAAAGTTAACTCACCAAGTTGATATTCACCAAGTGAAACGTTTTACCAGATACATTGAACCTGGACATGCACATGAAAACGTGTTACAAGATCGAGGCACATCTAACCATTTTTGCATTGGAAATTGCATTAGGAGATTGTGTATGATTACAAGGTCAATCTAACCAATGAGATATTTTGTTTAGTCATTCATTCGAAGAATCTTTTTGTAAGATCGAAGCAATGAATTAAATCACCGCTGTAAGAGATCTATTTATACAGCATGATTCTAGGGTTAGAAAAAGGGAATGTGTGTGTGTATGCATGAAGGAAGACTATTACAGAGACACATAGAGGTCACCGAGAAAGTTATCAGTGAACAGTCGAAGAACAGAGTAAACAGAAGGGTTTACCAAGTTTCATTATGGGTTACCGAGGTATGCTACAAGCTACGTAATCTTATTCAGAGCACATAGAATCTGCTTTAGCATTTCAGATGTAAAGTTGCAGATATTTGTAATGATTTAATTGTAAAATTTGAAGTTGTAAGAGAAACTTTAACAGGGTAAAAGACTCTAACCAAGTCTATAAATTGTAAATCCTTTAACCAGGTGCAACATTTATATAGTGTTGTAAAATCCTTTAGTAAGGTAGATCTAACTAATCTTGATACTCCTAAAAGGGTAAGCTATCAGAAATAGCTAAATGTAGCTCTAACCGAGCATTCTTTATTATTGCAGTAGTGAAGTTGTGGGTGCCATCCCCACCGCAGTTTTTCTCTCTAACCAAGAGTTTCTACGTGACCAAAATATATGTGTTATGGAGTGAATCATGTATGATTGTTATCTGTTGATTTTAGTTTTATTTTATGTTACTGCACTATTTTGTTTATGCATAACAGTAAGGTTATTATCAAAGAAAATTTTTGGAGTACTGATTCACCCCTCCCCTCTCAGTACATTAGCTTTCCATATTGGGCCTAACAAAAATGTCACAAAAAGTTGTCAAAAAGATGAAAAGTGGCAAAAATGCAATAATGCAAAATTGCATTAAAAGTTGTAAATGGGAAGTTGAAAGGTCTTGGAGGTAGTTATAAGTTCCAAACTGACCAAGAGTCTATAAAAAGGCATTGTATGGTTGTTCCAAAGGAAAAAGGGAAGAAAGGGAAGAAAGGAAAACATTTTGATATATTTTGGTGCATTCTACTATTGTTATTTTGATTGGCTTTCCAGTTTTTATGTTGGTTCTAAGCCTTGTACGACCATGTATGGCCTGAAAACCTTTGTATATATAATGGATAGTTAAATATGTGAATTGCCTTTCTTTTCCTTTTGATTTGGAGTGATTATTTTTATAAATGAATAAGTTATTGGAGTTTGTGGTGAAAGTTGTTGATTACAAATTTGAGGTTTCCTGAGAACAGTCATGTTGCAGTGTATGGTATGGACTCATATGGAATAATTATGACCTATAAATAGATTTATTGGAAATATATGTGAATACTCTTTCTTTTTATTTTTATCTGAGTCATTTTTGTTTATATTTGTGGAAGTTGTGAAGATTTTGGTCAAAACTGGTTTTAAACCGTCTTCAATGGAGTTGCAAGCAATGGTTTGTCTTTATATAATGATTAAACCATTGGAAAATTTAATGGATTACATATTATTAAATAAAATACATAAAGGGTTCATTTTAAATTGTTTTTGGATCATTTTGGCTTGTTTTGTGAAATATATTTGATGCCCTTGGCAGACTGGGCATGCACATGATTTGTTTGGGGATAACATAAATGGGTCTCAATGTAGGGGCCATAACTTTTAATAGAACCGTTGGATGTGGATAATTTTTGGATATGTTGTTTGTAATATAGTTATTCATGGTTGGACCAAAGGGATTGAGGTTTTTACATCTTGTTAGAAATTTATAGACCTCTGTGTATAGGTCTATCCAAAGGGACAACAAGTTGGCAAGTTTGATACCTAGATTAAGTTTATGTTTTCTTGATTGATTGATTGTTGAAGAATGATGAAATATGCCTCTAATGAATTGTTATCATGATTAAAATATGGATGGATAAACATGATACTAGAGTTATGATTGGTTTTCCAAGATGCTCTGCATCAAATTGGTATCAGAGCTCAGCAAAAGGTCTGGGTTGAGCAAGTGATTGGTATTTTGGTTTGCTGATGGTTGTGGTTGCAGATGTATATCCACTAGCTACAAGTAGGCAGACATTAAGGTCTTTCATGGGGCCATAGGAGATCATCCAAGGGGCCTGAGAAGGAGGTCTAGTGGGTTGCCAAAAGACCTGGGGAGAGAGGCAAGGAAAGGACTCCTGGGTGAGGCAAGGTAGTTGGTGAGTTTGGTGTAGCATTGAGGGTGGACTTATGTTTGGAGCAACATCTTGAGGAGCAGTCAGTATGAACTCCATTGATGGGATTTTTGATTGAACTAGAAGACAAAAAAAAGCAGCAAAGGCATCAAGAGAAACAAAGAGGCAATGTTGAAATTTAAAAAAATGATGAACATGTCTTATCCCTCATTTCCAAGAGACTTGGAAACTTTTGAAGGCCGATAGTATGGTGCAGGAGAACCCCATTGTAGAAGCACAATCATGATGTCCAAGGTCACTATTTGATTATTGTTGGGTCATTTATGACTTGTAAATAATATATGTATGTATTTGAGTTCATTTTTATCCAATGGAGTCATAATGTAAGGCTACTTGAGCCATTTGTGTAAAAGTTGCATAGTTGTCCATTTAGGACCTAGTGGGGTCAAAGAGTCAAAATGATGTAAACATGCCATGAAAGGGAATAAATCTTTTAAAAGGTAATTTAAGGGTTATTTGATATGTTTATAAGGTTTTTGTCAAGTTTTGGAGTCATTATGTGAAAATGTCACAAAAAGTTGTCAAAAAGATGAAAAGTGGCAAAAATGCAATAATGCAAAATTGCATTAAAAGTTGTAGATGGGAAGTTGAAAGGTCTTGGAGGTAGTTATAAGGTCCAAACTGACCAAGAGTCTATAAAAAGGAATTGTATGGTCATTCCAGAGGAAAAAGGGAAGAAAGGGAAGAAAAGAGAACATTTTGATACATTTTGGTGCATTCTACTATTGTTATTTTGATTGGTTTTCCAGTTTTTATGTTGGTTCTAGGCCTTGTACGACCATGTATAGCCTGGAAACCTTTGTATATATAAAATGGATAGTTAAATATTTGAATTACCTTTCTTTTCCTTTTTGTTTGGAGTGATTATTTTATAAATGAAGAAGTTATGGAATTTTTGGTGAAAGTTGTTGATTGCAGATTTGAGGTTTCCTGAGAACACTCGTGTTGCAGCGTATGGTATGGACTCATATGGAATAATTATGACCTCTAAATAGATTTATTGGAAATATATTGTGAATCATATTTCTTTTCCTTTTGTTCTGAGTTGTTTTTGTTTATATTTGTGGAAGTTATGAAGATTTTGGTCAAAACTTGTTTTAAACCGTCTTCAATGGAGTTGTAGGCAACGGTTTGTCTTTATATAATGATTAAACCATTGAAAAATTTAATGGATTACATATTATTAAATTAAATCCATAAAGGGTTCATGTGAAATTGGTTTGGGATCATTTTGGCTTTTTTTGTGAAAGATATTTGATGCCCTAGGCGAACTAGGCATGCACATGATTTGTTTGGAGACAACAGAAATGGGTCTCAATGCAGCGGACATAACTTTTAATAGAACTATTGGATGTGGATAATGTTTGGATATGATGTTTTTAATCTAGTTATTCATTGTCTAGCTGAAGGGATTGAGGTTTTTACATCTAGTTAGAAAGTTATAGACCTCTGTGTACAGGTCTATCCAAAAGGACAACAAGTTGGAAAGTTTGATACCTAGATTAAGTTTGTGTTTTCTTGATTGATTGATTGTTGAAGAATGATGAAATATGCCTCTAATGAATTGTTCTCATGATGAAAATATGGATGTATCAACATGATCCTAGAGTTGTGATTGGTTTTCCAAGATGCTCTGCATTAGGTATCCTTGTGAGTCTCATCTCACCGTGGTTTTTACCTATTTGGGTTTTCCACTTATAAACATTTGTGTCAAGTGGTGAATGTTTTTGTGGTTGTGATCTTATTTGTTTATTTGATTGATTACTTAACTATTCTGATAAAGCATGATAACTGGAAGCATTGAGATATTTAATATGTTGAGATATGATTAAGCATTTTGATGTTTACAATAATGAAGTTGTTGACTGTTAATTTGTTATAATAGTTAACTAGTTGATGATGAGTATTGATCTTGATAAGTGAAAGTTTACTTTGTGAGTTTGAATTTGAGATTGGGAAGTTTGTATCATTTTTTCAATATACTTATTCACGCCCCCCCCACCCTCTTAGTATTCTACCGGATACTTATTCTTTCATCATACCATCAATTGGTATCAGAGCGTCTCAGCTCCTCTTTAACCTAAAAGCCTAATATCTTGAGGAAAATATTGTGTAGATCATGATGAAGAAAGAAGGTCCAAAGTTCAACAAAGATAACTATAGGATATGGAGTGACAGAATGAAGATTTACATTAAGAGTCTTGGTAGTCAGTATTGGGATCATGTAGAAACTAAGTATATTGCACCTACTAGAACTTTGACTGATGATCAGAAGAAAGAACATCAAGTAAATCATCAAGCATTGGAGGCTATTATCAGTTCCCTGTCTTATGCTGAATATGTAGATGTTCATGGTCTCGAAACTGCATATGAAGTATGGAAAAAACTTGAAGAGATTTATAGTGGTGATGAACATGTTAAGATTGCTAAAGAGGAGAGCCTAAGAAGAAAGTTTGATGACGTGAGAATGTCTGAAGGTGAGAATATCCAGCAGTATGGTCAAAGGATAAAAGAGATAGTTGGTGAAATAAATAGTGTAGAAGGGAAAGTGGAAAATGCCATAGTGATCAGTAAGATACTGAGAACTCTGCTATCGGTCTATGCTATATGAGTTGCAGCTATTCAGGAGCTGAAGTCCATTGACAAAACAAAGGTAACTCTTGACTCTATCATTGGCAAACTTACTGCTTTTGAATTAAATGGCTATGATGGTAGTGTACAAAAATCAAAATCTGCATTCAAAGCTTTTGTCTCTAACCCATCTGTGAGAAGAAATAGAGATATTGTCCATAGCTATGAATCCAGATCTAGCAAAGATGCTAGTGATGAAGACAGCTTAGTGGAACTTGAAGCATTGTTGGCAAAACGACTACCTAGAGGCACTGGGAAATATAGAGGTAAACTACCTTTAAAATGTTTTGCATGCAACAAGATTGGTCATATAGAAGCTAACTATCCTCATGGTGAAAATGAATACAAGAGAGACAAATTCAAGAAGTATAAGGGCAAAGGCAAGAGAGGTTGTCTTATAGCAGTTGACAGTGGTATTAGTGATGAAGAATTTGATGATGATGCTAGTGAAGATATTGTGTTTGTAGCTATTAAGGAAGAGATGTCAGATCAAAAGGCACTAGTGTCTAGGATGGATAACTCTGATGATTGGATCATTGATAGTGGTTATTCACATCACATGACTGGTGATCGGAGCAAATTTATTTCCTTGAAGGAATTTGATGGCGGTGTTGTCAAATTTGGCAATGACTCGCCTTGTATGGTTAAAGGCCTAAAGCACAATCTTCTGAGTGTGGCACAACTTAATGACAGAGGATACCCACTGGAGTTTAGAAATGGTATGTGCAAAACTTTGACAACAAAGGTGAATTGATTGCAACTGGGAAACAAACCAAAGGTAATCTATTTCAGCTTAAGCCTAAAGTTAGCAATTGTTTGATTGCAAAGATAGATGATAGTTGGCTTTGGCATAGGAGATTTTGTCATATAAACTTAGATAACATTGTTAAAGTGAGCAAGTCCAAGACAGTAAGAGGTCTACCTCACCTAGACAAACCGGTTAATGCTCTTTGTAAATAATATCAGTTAGGAAAGATGACTTCTTCAACTTTCAAGAGCAAGTCCTTCTCAGCAGAGCACTTGTTAGATTTGGTTCATACAGATCTATATGGACCAATAAGAACAAGAAGTATTCAAGGTGATAGATATTTCATGATCTTCACTGATGATTGTTCAAGGATGATGTGGGTCACATTCTTGCAGGATAAGAATGAAGCTTTTGGTAAGTTCAAGGCATTTAGGGCCTTAGCTGAGAAAGAGAGAAGCAAAAAGATAAAATGCTTGAGAACAAATCAAGGCGGTGAATTTAATTCTAAGGAATTCACTAAGTATTGTGATGAGAATGGTATCAAGCAGTAGATTTCTGCACCAAGGACACCACAGTAGAATGGTATAGCAAATAGGAACAACCGGTCAGTGGTTGAAGCTGCTAGAACAATGTTGATACAAGGAAATGTAGCGAAAACATTTTGGAAAGAAGCTGTAAGTACAACTATCTACACAATGAACCGATTTCTAATGAAAAGAGGTAAGGACAAGACCCCTTATGAATATTGGTATGGGAGATCACCTGATGTTAGTTATTTTAAAATATTTGGTAGCAAATGTTTTATTAAAAGAGGTGATTGCATAAGCAATTTTGAAGGTAAGATTGATGAAGGCATATTTCTTGGCTATTCCACCAAGAGTAAGGCCTATAAATGCTTCAAAAACCATACACAGAGAATTGTTGAGAGTGATGATGTTTGTGTAGATGAATGTCTCGAAGTCTCAAATGGAGCCATTTCAGAGAAAAAGGATGAAGATCCTTGCATTTTGCTTTTGGAACCTGCAACTGTTAAATCATAAACCGGTAAAGCAAATCCTGATGTACTTTTTCAACCAGAACAAATAAATTCAGAGGAAGATGATAATGAAGAAGTTGAACCTGAAGAGAATGATCATGTTATTCCTAGGTATGTGAGACTGAACCACAGTCCTGAGCAGATTATTAGGGATAAGGATGTTGGAGTACTAACTAGAAGAAGAATAAGAGAGAACTCTTGCATGATCTCCACCATTGAACCTAGAAGTGCTAAGGAGGAATTTGGTGATGATTATTGGGTTAAAGCTATGGAGGAGGAATTGGATCAAATTGAGAAGAACAACACTTGGACCCTAGTACCCTGACCGGTAAACAAGAATGTTATAGGTACTAAATGGGTATTTAAAAATGAGTTAAATGAAGATGGTGTTGTAGTTTGCAACAAGGCAAGATTAGTTTGCAAGGTTTATGCTCAAGAAGAAGGAGAAGATTGTGGCAAAACTTTTGCATTAGTAGCAAGACTGGAAGGTGTCAAAATTTTAATTGCATTTGCAGCCCATAAGAAGTTCAAGGTATACTAGATGGATGTTAAGTCTACATTTTTTAATGGGATATTGGAAGAAGAGGTATACATAGAGCAGCCTGATGGTTATGCATTGACATATGAGAAAGATATGGTATGTAGATTGCATAAAGATTTGTATGGATTGAAGCAGGCACCCAGAGCATGGTATGAATGTCTTCACACACATCTGATGAAGATAGGATTTTCAAGAACGAGTGATGATAGTAATATTTATCTCAAGTATGAAGGAGATGAAATACTGGTCAGTGAAGTATTTGTTGATGATATTATTTTTGGAGGTTATGATGTCATGAGTAACAGTTTTGTAGATGAAATGAAAAATGAATTTGAAATGTCTTTAGTAGGGGAAATAAAAAAATTCATAGGCTTGCAAATACAGCAAATGAAGAATGGTATTTTCATTACGCAATCTAAGTATGTGAAAGAGGTTTTGAAGACTTTTGGCATGAGTGACTGTAAACCAGTTGGAACACCAATGGTTATAGGTTGTAAGTTGTCCAAGGAGGATGCATCTAAGTCTATTGATGAAAAGGAATATAGGTCAATGATTGGCAAATTACACTATGTTGTTCACAGCAGACCAGATATTGCCCATGCGGTTGGTATAGTTGCAAATTTTCAAAAGAATCCAAAGGAAGCACACCTGATTGCAACCAAGAGAATTTTTTAGGTATCTAAAAGGTACAGTTGACTATGGATTATGGTATCCATATGGAGGAAACTTTGATTTGAAGACATACACTGATGTTGACTGGGCAGGAAATATTGATGACTGGAAAAGTACTACCGATGGAGCATTCTTTGTAGGAGGAAGGCTAGTTTCATGGAGTAGTAAGAAGTGGAGTTGTACTTCACAATCTACTGCTGAAGCTGAGTATGTTGTAGCTTACATGAATTGCACACAAACTTTTTGGATGAGGCACATTTTGGAAGGCTTTAAGATGAAGATCTCAGAACCTATAAAGGTTTTATGTGATAATACAAGTGTCATAATGTTTCTAATAATCCTATTTTGCACGCTCGCACCAAGCACATTGAATTGAAGTATCACTTTTTGAGGAAAAAAGTTCAAAGTAAAGATATTATCTTAGAGAATGTTTCTACCCAGGAGCAGCTTGCAGATATCTTTACCAAACCTCTGCCCAAGACTACTTTTGATTATCGTAGAAGTCAGTTGGGGGTTGTCCCTCTTCATGAAGTTAGTTGAGCATGATGTTGATTGCATCAGTCCCTTAATTACTTGTAAAATTTTACATGGATTGATGAAGAAGTGGATTTATTCCACAGGGGGAGCATCAAGTTGCAGTATGTTGTTGATGCACAGTGAAAATTTGACATTACATGTTTTACTTTCAATTTAGCATTGTTGTCAAAGGGGGAGAAGAATTATGTGATTGAGGAGAAGAATTATGTGACTGGCAAAGGGAAACTAGCAATGGGCCGATGACATACAGAGCATGGTGAATACTTGGTAATGTAAACCAAGATTCCTATTCACCAATCACAGCGGCAATCAGAGGAGTTGATATTTATATTGCCATCAATGCCAAAGGGGGAGATTGTTGGTATTTGCATGAATATTACATTAATGATATGTTATGTTCTCATTGATGTCAATTGAACCGGTAATGGTATTTATAATATTGGTGATATTGTTGTTATTATTGATATTGGCTTGTAACCAGTAGAAGGAGCTTTGAGGAAGATGTTGTAAACCAGTATGTTTGTTTCTGAGTTGAACTGGTAAACCGGTGTATAAGGTTAAACCCTTTTATATGCAATGTAACCAGTAAACCCTACCAGTTGTTTTTTTGTTAAACCCTAACCGATCAAGTTTGTTGGTTTAAGATCTAATAATGAGTGGTAATGATGGAGACACATGTGATCATTGAATGAGGATAAGTTCAGATTATTTTTGGCGTGTTGTTTGTTTGTTTGATTGTCTAGGGAATGAGCAAAGTGGATTGCATCTAATGCATAGCGTGTGATGAGTTACAAAGTCCGATGAAGCGGTGATCATGGAGCGGTTGGAATTTTCTTGAAGAATGTGAAGAGATTGTTATGATTTCGAATGGTCAAGATTGAACCGACTTGTTTGTAATCTCTATGAGAGAATTAGGTTTTTGTTGTGTTACCGACCTAATTTATTTGTATTTAAGGTCGATGAAGTTGTTTGTAAGGTTTTTGGCAAAGTGTTGGCTGAAAACCAGTTGAGTGTGTGGTTGCCTAACTGGAGAATGGATTTGCATTTTGTGTAAAGGCAGTGTATTTAAGGTCAATGAAGTTTTTTGTAAGGTTGTTGGCAAAGTGTTGACTGAAAACCAGTTGAGTGTATGGTTGCCTAACCGGAGAATGGATCTGTAGTTTGTGTAAAGGCATATTGAAGCTTAAAAACATCTGATTAAGCAAATGTAGTGCTATTCAGACAGATCAAGAAAACGTGTTGTTTTCTAACAATTATAGCATAATTGAAATCCCCTAACCGGGTAAGATCTAACAATCTTGGTTACTTACTAAATCCTCTAATAGGGTGGTCCATTAGCTTGGATTCTCAAACCCTCTACCAAGGTTACTCCTAATAGGGTATTTTTCTTTTCATCAAGACATTTTGTAAATCCCTTAACCGGGTGATTCCTAACAGAATCATCTCTTAAAAGGACTTATTGTACAATCTTTAACAGGCTTGGCTCCTAACAGGGTTAACTTCAAAAGAGTTCATATAGCTATCCTTGTGAGTCTCATCTCACTGTGGTTTTTACCTATTTGGATTTTCCACGTGTAAACCTTTGTATCAAGTGGTGAATGTTTTGGTGGTTATGATCTTATTTGTTTATTTGATTGTGTTGGTGTAAATAATTATTCATCTTGGATATTATTACACTATACTTAAGTTTACTTAGGAAATACATTTCATAGTAGTTTGGGTATGAGAGACTTGGGTATTTGTGCCACATTGGGATAGTGTGTGTAGGAGAATTTCCACCTTTTGTGGACTTATCTTGTTGTTACACTCCACATTCAGTGGGTGATCCAACTCATGTGGAATATTATATTGTTTCTCCTACCTACCCACACCTATTTCCTACCTACCCTTGTTTCTTATTGAGCCACATGTCATGTTTGTGTGCTGACATATCCATAAGCCTTGCCTATATAAGTAGGCTCATCTACATTGTTTGTACGAGCAATCATTGAACATCTTGTAATGATCTAGTTGATCATATTTTGCATCTTGATAGAATACAGTTTATTCCTATCATATATTTTGTTCTCTCTTATTTGTGCTTTCCATTGCCTCTAGATCTTGGCAAAATCTCACAGATTGATTACATTACTTAACTATTTTGATAAAGCATGATAAATGGAAGCATTGAGAGATTGAATATGTTGAGATATGATTAAGCATTTTGATGTTTACAAGATTGAAGTTGTTTATTTCGGTTGATGTTGAGTATTGATCTTGATAAGTGAAAGTTTACTTTGTGAGTTTGAATTTGAGATTGGAAAGTTTGTATCAATTTTTCAGTATACTGATTCACACCCCCCCCCTCTCATTATTCTACCAGATACTTATTCTTTCATCATACCATGAAAACTGGCTACTATGGTTATAGGCTACTGGATATTCTATTCCAGTAGAATGAACAGTGTACCATCTGCAACAGTGCATACATCCTATAAAATGATTGTTGAGAATGCAGATTATGACCTATGTGAGGCCATAAGGAGTCAATTGATGTTGAATCTATAGTCAAACAAGAAAGACAACAATCAAAAGTTCAAATTTGGTCAATTATTGATTGGTTTATTCTTTTACTTTCAGAATTTCCTACCAGGAATTGGTGATATTGAATGATCTAAAGACCTACCGGTAACTGCTCAGATCAGGAACATCATTAAGGTCATTAAGAACACTTTCTTGGCTACAATGAACAAGTACTTCAATGAATTTCAGAAGAAAATGAGTATGAGGGTAAGGCTACCTAAGGATGTGGTGAAAACCTTTGCTAAGAACATCATTTTTACAGTCACCACTGATCTCTGTCTATTGGAATCTATTGAGCTAAGAGAAGATGAAATGGAATACATGAGCTATGAAGTCAATTATGACTTATTGATTGGTTATGACAATAACCTATTGGCATCTCTAGTGGACAAGAAGAAGAAAAGACTGGATACTGTTGAGGAGCAAACTGCAAAAGTTGAAACCAGTAGTGCTCCAACTAGTAATGTTAAAGGGAAGAAGAAGAAGGTTGAGCAAGTGCCTCCAGTGTCAACAAGTACTAGAGTGACATAAAGTGTCCAAGTTAAAAAGGAACCGACACCTAAGGTATACATTAAGAAGCAAACAACAACAAAGAAAAGAGGTCGGCAACTGATTCTTCAAGAAGAATCCGATTATACTGACACTGAGGAAGAACCAAAGAAGGTAAAGGCAACTGGAAAGAAGTCTAAACCAGTTGAAGCCACCTCTCAGCAAACTATTCCCATTAAAGCTTTGTCTTACAAACCTATGATTGATTTTGAGAGAACGGTGAAGAAGTTGGGAAGGAATAGATTTGATAATGTTAAAGAATGTTTTGATTGATTTGATGAAGATCAGAAGGAACAAATTGTTCAACAGGTAATCATCTATTTATGTCATTACAATCGATTACCTCATGATCTTAAGAAGGATATTTCTGATTCTTTATATTCTATTCTTTTGAATAAATGGGAAGAAGCTATGAAGAAAGAAAAATAAATTATTGATAATGTGTTTATGCAATATTTTCCTGATTTTTCAAAAGATGAGTTAATTGCATTGCTTGATAATCACAAAACACAATATCCTTTTAATTCAAGGAGATTAAAGCTATTAAGTGGAAATATACTGTCTGTTGAAGTTGAAACTCATCAAATAGAAAGGGACATTCAAAATATGTGTAAACTGATAGAGTCCCAACAGGCTAATGAGCAAGATATTGTCTATCCTATCAAGAAAAAGGATGACACTACTTCCCAACTAGTGATTTTTGTTGATGAAATATAGGATACAATAGATCTATCTAGAAACATCATTGAACCAGATATGCAGCCACTAGAAATTACTGATTCACAGGTAAATACTTTGGAGATACCACCAACTCAACCAAGTGTGGATATTCTACCCCCATCGGTAAAAGATCAACCAGTGAAACCTCAACCCCCACCGGTTTCATAGGCTACTCAGGAGAAACCTGCTGAAAAAGTTGTTGAGAAATCCTCTGAACATGAAAAGGAGAAAGAACAAAAGGAAGAGAAATTTGAGAAGGAGAAATTTGTCGAACCAGAGAAGGCATTAGTCAAGCAACAGAATGATGATGATGATGATGACTGATTTGGCATCAAAGGGCCTATAAATGTTGATAATATGAGTGCATCAGAATTGTTGGAGTTTTAAAATGTGATGCAATCCATAGCACAGAAGAAGAGGCTTAAGGAACAAAGGAAGGAAGCATAAACCATTCAAACTGCAGTGGAAACTTTGTCAAGTCTTCTACCGGAGACTGCTATAGGGAATTTGTCAACTCCTATTGACAAGCTTGGACAGTTGGTCGGAGATGCTTCTGATCAACTCAAGTCACTTGAAGAAGCAGCTCAGACTATAGCTGAGAAAAACTACAGGAAGAAAAGAGGAGAACAAATAATGAACGATATTGATACAAGGAAGATTGCATTATCCCTGAAAAAAAATCTTTTGAGGAAAGCTATTGAGTCAGGAGGCAGAATTATAGCATATACATCTAATGTTTTGTTTTTCTATGTTGATATTGTGAAGAAGCGAACAGAAAACTGGAAAAGATATGTAATGCCTACATACCTTTATAGGACTCAATCTTAGCTTTTGGCAAATTTGTGGATGATTTGCAAAGTCGGTTAGATGTCTATGATTTTGAATAGGCAAAGAGACTCTAATCGCTAAAGGAGCTAAAGAACCATTTGAGACCTAAAGTGGACATCTTACAAAGAGTTTACAAGGATGCAGAAGCAGTTTTGGTGACTCCAGAAATGAGTACAATTGATGCAATGGAAGAATTTTCTGCACATATTATGACAACCATTGAGATCACTGAAACTTTACTGGAAATATGGGAAAATTATTTTTCTCAAATGAAGATTACTTTCTGTGACATTTTCTTGCAAATTGAAGTGAACACTCCTTAATACAGACTTTTAAGTTTTTGTATATGTAAACATTTGTTGCAAATTTTGCTATATATATGTATTTTACTTTTCAATTTGGCATTGTTGTCAAAGGGGGACTAGAAATATGTATGTGTTGTGAAAATTTTGTATGTATTGTTAAGGGGGAGTAGAAATATATGTGTACAATTTTTGTATGCACACTTAGTTGTAAAGTTGTAAAATTTTCTAAGTGTTGCCATCAATGCCAAAGGGGGAGATTGTTGGCTTGATGATGATTGTAATGAATGACTTCATATGTTGTCATTGATGGAACATGTACACACACACACACACACACACATGTTCACATTGTCTACCGGTATTACTTCTAAAAGTTACTAGTTTTGCAACCGATATTAGAAGTTTTGTTTATGATGGTTTAGAGAGTGTCAAACTAGTACATGTAGACAACTGATATATTCAGGATTGATTGACTTGACACCAACCTAAAGATTTAGTGGAGACCATCAAAGAAGAAATGGAGGACAATCGGTTTACATGTTGAAATGGTTAAATCCAACTGGTATCGGTGTTCCAAGCAGTATTCATTGATTGTGTGATGAGTTATCACCGGTCGTGATGAGTTACCCTAACTGACAAATGGCAGTAATTTGTAATGATTTATGTTTGATTGTCTAGATACACTGCACCTAGGAAATTGTGATATAATTTCCAAAGCCGACATGAAATCTAAATGTATATAATGACATTATGATGAACTATTTTGGAGATATGATATGAGATGATTTGATGCAAAGATAGGAGTGTTAAGTTGTTGAAGGCATTTCAGAATATGTTGGTTATGCAGTTTTGAGTGCGCAGAAGAGGATCTATTGAAGCAAGTTGTGCTACTTCTAGATCACACTAAATGTTGTTTTCTCATCACTACAATAGTTAAATCCCCTAACCGGGTAAGCTCTAACAAGCTTCATTGTACAAATCCTTTAACAAGGTGATCCATTAGTTTGGATTCAGAAATCCTCTACCGAGGTTACTCCTAATAGGGTACTACCTTTAACAGGGTATAGCTCCTAACAGAGCTTTGGGATCGGTAACAGGATTCGCTCCTAGCATAGCATTTTTGTAGACCTTAACCGGTCAGTTACCTATTACTGCAGATAGTTAACTTGTGAGTCCCATCTCACCGTGGTTTTTCCCATTTAGGTTTTCCATGTATAAACACTTTTTTTATGGTGGATGTTTTACTTATTTTGGATTCTTAAATATCATTTTGGATTTCATGCATAGTGTTTAGTAAACTAGTTAAGTATATCTACTAGTCAGTGTTTAAAGTAGTATTGGTTTTGGTGTCACTGATTCACCCCCCCCCCCCACTCTTAGTGCTTTATAAGTCTATCATACCCACATTACTAAGATTTACAAATACAAGCTAATGTGTCATCTTGTTAGAGGATTTCACCTTCGTACCTTCTAGGATCCTACCGCACCCTGTTAGGAGTGACCTTGTTAGAGGATTTTCTTGCTGCGACTATTAGGAAGACAACAAGTTCAGCTGATCTAATGTTAGCACCTTTGTGCCTAATTATATATGCTTTTTCTCAGATTTTATCACCAACTAAACATCAAACCCTAACTTCTTCTTCCACTGCACGATCAAATTCTCTCTCTAGATCCTTGAAATCATACAATTTTCATCTTCTTATAAAGAACTTTGTTAAGTCAGTTGAGAACCTTGGAACATTTCCCTAAGTTCATTGAATCTAGTCACCTTTTATATTTTACCACTCATTACACTTTTCTCATGTCAGAAAAACAACTCATAACTTGAAAACATAACAATAAGTCTATCAATTGCCAATCAAAGTAACTCTGCTATATCGGTTCTCTATTCTTCTTGACTATGACTGGCAAATTCATCATAACTCGATCAATACATTGAATATGTTGATGCGGTTTGGAAAATAGGTGCATATTCTTGTCTCCAACACTCCTGTAAAACTGAAACATCTAACTCTTCTCTTATCATCTATATGGGTTGTTTGATCATCGTTTTGTTCATGTTTACCAGTTGACAGCAACTTAGCAGTTTTGTTGTCTAATTGATTCCACTATCAGTTAGGCTATACCGGTTGGTTTAGATGACTTAGATGACTAAAGGATCATGGTTTCCATCAATGAAAACACAAATAAAGTCATCAATCAGCCTATTACAACTGTATCATCATCATCAAGCCAACAAAATATCTAGATATGAAAGAGAAAGGAGAGAGATGGAAGAGCAAGAAAGAGAACTGGATGAGCTTGAAGCATTGATTACCCAGAGATTGCCTAAAGCAGATGGTAAGTATGATGCAAAATTACCTTTGAAATGTTTCTCTTGTAATAAGATAGGATATTTTTCTTCTAGATGCCCGAAGAGAATGGCTAAATATGACAGGCATGATAAATTTGATGAGTATGATAGGAATGATAGATATGAGAAGCATGAGAATTATGATAATCCTTACAAGTCTATCCAGAAGCATAGGAATTAGAAGACTTGCTATTATGTTGATGATGAAGGTGTTACAGGTAAAGAATCAGAAGGAGATGAAGTTGTGTTTCTTGCCATTAAAGAAGATGGATCGATACATGTTGATTCCACTAGCTGCATTATTGAGGAGAAAGCTTTAACTGCTAAAGTTGAAGAAAGAAATGAATGGGTAATTGGCAATGGTTGTTCACATCATATGACTGGTGATAAAAGAAAATTTGTGAGTATGGAAAGGAATGATGGTGGAATAGTGAGATTTGGAGATGACAAAGCCTGTGTGATTTGTGGTGGAGGTTCTATTTCTTTTGATAGTAAGCATAATACTGATGGTGTTCTATATGTTGAAGGTTTGAAGCATAATCTTTTGAGTGTTGGATAGATGGCTGAAAAAGGTTATTATTTGAAATTTAAGAATGGTAAATGAAAGATCCTAAATGCCTCCAATATAGAGATTGCATCTGGAACCAAGACTGAAGGTAATATTTTTCATTTGAATGTTGGTAAGAAAAGTTGCTTGATTGCTCAGATTGATGAAAGTTGGTTGTGGCACAGGAGAATCTATCATGTTAATTTTTATTCAATGATTAAGATCAATTATATTCAAGTTGTCAGAGATCTACCTAAGATTGTTAAGCCTGCTAATCTAGTATGTAAGGAATGTCAATTGGGTAAGCAAACAAGAATCTCTTTCAAGATAAAACAGTATACATTTGATGGATTGCTAGATCTTGTGCATACTGACCTATGTGGACCTACAAATGTTAGAAGAGTCCAGGGAGATAGATATTTTATGTTGTTAATTGATGATTATTCCAAGATGATGTGGGTTATCTTTTTGAAGGAGAAATCTGAAGCATTGGATAAATTCAAGATATTCAAAGAAAAATTTGAGAGTGAGTCGGGATTGAAGTGAAATGTTTGAGATCTAACAGAGGTGGAGAATTTTATTCTGGTGAGTTTGATTCATTATGTGAGAAGCATGGGATTAGAAGACAATTATCTTCTCCTAGAACCCCTCAACGGAATGAAGTTGTTGAAAGGAAGAACATGACTGTTTTGGATGTTGCAAGGACTATGTTGATTAAAGGAAATGTTCCGAAGAGCTATTAGAGAGAAGCTATTAGCAATATTTTTTACACATTCAATTCAATTCATATTAAAGGTGATACCAGTAAGACTCCTTATGAGCTATGGTTTGGTCATGTTCCTACAATGAGTTATTTCAGAGTATTAGGTAGCAAATGTTATATCAAGAGAGATCGCGACATAGGAAAGTTTGATGCAAGAAGTGATGAAGGAATTTTCTTGGGATATTCAACAAAGAGTAAATCCTATCAGTGCTACAATAAGAGACTGAGAAATATAGTGGAAAGTGAAAGTGAAGGTTGATGAGGATTATAGAAAAGAGATCAGAGCTTGTGGATATTATGATGGTCAGCATGTTGTTCTGAATCCTATTCAGGTTGAAGAATCAAAGCAGAATGATCTGATAGAGATAGTTAATCTGGATGTTGTTGTTGTCGGTGGAGAGGTGCAGGAACCTGAAAAATTAGAACAATCAAAAGACTCTGAGGTATGTAAGATTGAATCATTTTGAAATTCAAATTATTGGTGATAAAAATAAAGGTGTGATGACTAGAAGAAGGCTAGCTGCTGAAGATGTCTGTTTGATTTCTAAAGTTGAACCTATAGATGTTGTTGAGGCTTGCAAAGATGAAAATCAGATGAGAGCTATGGAAGAAGAATTAGATCAGATTGAAAAGAATAACACATGGGAGCTTGTGCCTAGACCTAAGAATAAGAATTTTATTGGTACTAAATGGGTATTCGGGAATAAATTGAATGAAGTCGATGAAGTTGTCAGGTTTAAAGCAAGATTGGTATGTAAAGGATATTCACAGAAAGAAGGAATTGATTATGAGGAGAATTTTTATTTGGTAGCCAAACTTGAAGTTGTTAGACTATTGCTTGCATATGTTGCTTATAAAGATTTCAAGGTGTATCAGATGGATGTCAAATTTTCCTTTTTGAATGGTGATCTTGAAGAAGAAGTCTACATTGAGCAACCCGATGGGTTTTTCATTATCTAATTATAGAGACATGGTATGTAAACTGAAGAAAGCTCTTTACGGACTGAAACAAGCCCCTAGAACCCCATATGCTAGATTGGATAAATATTTATTGAAATTGGGATTTAATAAAAGAACTGTTGACAGTAATTTGTACCTTGAGATTGAGAATGATAACATCTTGATTGTTGAAGTCTTTGTTGATGATATTATCTTTGGAGGTGATGATGACTTGAGCATGAAGTTTGTCAGTGATATGCAGAAAGAATTTGAGATGTCTATGATAGGTGAGATGAATTTTTTCTTAGGTTTGCAGATTTTACAGACTGGAAAAGGTATTTTTATATCTCAAACTAAATATGTGAAGGAATTGTTGAAGAAGTTTGGATTGGATGACTCCAAACCGGTTGGAACTCCTATGGTGATTAGCTGCAAATCATCTAAGATTAATGATTCTCCAAGAGCTAATTAGAGTTTGTACAGATCTATGGTTGGCGGACTCTATATCTTACTCAAATTAGGTCGGACATTATGCATGTTGCATGCATGGTTGATAGATATTAAGCTAATCCAAAAGAAAGTCATGTCACTGTTGTTAAGAGAATATTCAGATACTTGAAGGGGAATATGGATTATGGTTTGTGTTATCCGAAGAATGATGATTTCATGCTATGCGCTTACACTAATTCTTATTGGGCTGGAGATGTTGATGACCAAAAAAGTACCTCTAGTGGTGCTTTTTTTTTAGGTAAGAAATTGGTTTCACGGACTAGTAAGAAACAAGATTCAGTGTCCTTATCTACTACTGAAGTTGAGTACATTGTTGTTGTTGGTAGCTGCACTCAGGTTGTTTGGATGAAGAAAAGGTTGAAGGATGTCAGAGTTATCTATGATTAGCCTACTGTCATATACTGTGATAATTCCAGTGCTATTAACATGTCAAAGAATCTGATGCAACATTCAAAGACTAAGCATGTGTCAATTAAATATCATTACTTGAGAGAAAAAATCAGTGAAGAAGAAGAGAAGGTGGAATATGTATCTACAAAGGAATAGATTGTTGATATTTCCACTAAGCCTTTGCCTATAGATACATTTGTCTTTTTGAGAGACAAGTTAGGGGTATCCACCCCTCTCAATGAGAACTAGATGCATTGAGTTGCATCAATCTGGTGGATCTTAGAGCTTTATCTTTATCTAGATTGATGAGTTGATGTTTCTCTTCTGGTGGAGTAGTCTAGTTATGTATTTAAGGGGGAGAGTGAGTTTGATTTTCTATTTTGAGATCTTTGGCATTGTTGTCAAAGGGGGAGAGAAGCATGTGAAAAATTATTTTATCTACTTGATCTTAGGGGGAATCTATTAGAGATGTTTTCTTTCTTTGCATTAGAGATGTTTTCTTTCTTTGTATTGATTATTTTTCACATTCATATATTTCCATCAATGCCAAAGGGGGAGATTGTTGGACATTGTTGTTGCTAGGATTTGTTGTTGTCATTGATGTCAGCATATTCCTGCTCAAGTGATTGCAGATTGGTTTATTGGGATTATGGTTTTGTGTATGGAATATTTATAGTATCATTATATTATTTTGTATTGGTTTTGGTGATCCAGTTTTGCAGTTTATTTTTTGATCAGTTATTTGCAGAGTTTGGCATTTCCTCTGATGTATTATGGTGTGATCACAACTTGATCTGATATTTTAGGATATTGTTTGGGATGGTCTCGTGTATCTTCATTTTATATGTTTCATGATTTGTTGCTCTGCAGGTTATCTTTCTTTGTCATAATTGGTGTTGTTTGAGTATTCTTGAGGTTCAGATGTTGATCGATGAAGATTTGATAAGTGGTATTGGTGCAATTGTCTCTAATGGTTCTAATGTGCTTGTTGGTGTTTCCTAATTGTGACATATTTTTTTTGATGATCCACATTGATCATTGTGCGAGTTCTTGGTGATTTTGCTAAATCGGTGATGTTCTTCGTGTTATGCGATATTTTTGGTGGTGTAGCATGTTGCGGTTGATCTTGGCGAGATTTTCGGTGTTGGTGCGTGTTTGGGAATTTTAATTGGGTCCATGTTATATCATGTATATAATTATGTTGGTTTGTTGGTCGATCTTTGTATCATGTTATGTAATTTTGTAATTGTGAGTTGAGGGTTTAGTCGACCTTGTTATCAAGGTTGATGAATTGTATAGATAGGTGATATTGTTATGTAATTTAGGTATCGAGGTTGTGCCTGCATTATCAAAGAGTAGTGTATGTGCGAACAAGGATTCATCTTTCAATTTTGTGATTGAGGAGAGATTGGTGTTGTAAATCAGACAATTGTGCTTAACCGAAACTATCATCAGGCATTTAGAGATTTTATCATTGCAGTTCATTCATTTTGGATTGTAGTCTGAATCTTATTGTAAGTCAGTGAGACTTCCCTAAGGGTTGTAGCCTTCTGGGTCATTATCTTTTGAGCAGTGAGCTCTAGGCAGTCCCCATTGTAATATTTTCACATACTACTGCAAAGTATCATCTTATTGTGGGTAGGTTTCCACTGTGGTTTTTCCCTTAATTGAGTTTTCTACGTCAAATTCTTAGTGTTGTGTGTTGTGATATCAATTTTCTTATCTTTGTTATTGTTGTAGTTTACCAGATCTATTTTTGTGATTAAGTTTGTATATTTGTTGAAAATTGATTCACTCCCCCTCTCAGTTTTCCTCCATTGTTGCTGCTAAAAGAGATATGGAGAGAGATATAAATGGTGAGATAGAGTGATAAGGAGATATAAATATAGGAGGAGAGAGAGATCAATAACGATAGAGTGGTAAAGTGAGATACAAACAAAGAGAGGTAGATATTGATAAATAGAGATGAAGAGAGGGAAATATAAAGAGAGGAAGGGAGAAATATATGGGATAGGAAGAGAAGGAGAAATATCTCAATATATATATGGAGTGGTAGAGGGAGAGATATAATGATATAGGGAGGTCGAGAAAAACATGGATAGAGAGAGGAGTGAGATAAAGTATATAGAAATAGAGAGATATAGATGTAGAGTAGGAGAGATGGAGTTATATGAGAGAGGAGGAGGGAGAGAGGGAAAGATAGGGAGATAGATTTAGATAGATATGGATAGAGAGAGCAACAAGAGGTGGGAAAGAAATAGAGAGAGAGATATATAGAGTAGGAGAGATGGAGTGAATAATGAGATATAAATAGAGAGGAGGAAGAGATAGGGAGATACAAATGATTTATGGGAAAATTACTCATGTTTAATCAGAATAAACGAATAAACCACCAATATTCAATTCTAATTAAGCAATTCCATAAATGACAATAGAATATTAAATAGAAACCAATGACGCATAAAATATAATTTAAAAACTCCCTCAAATGATTCCATCCATGGCTTCCATGGACCATTTCTCTTCTCCAATATTGTTTTGTTTGGCTCTCAGATATTGCACTAGATTCCTGCATAAAGATGGCAGAATAATTTCGAAGATAGTGGTTGTTGAAAGAAGAGAGATGATCTTGCTTTTATAGATTTTTGGGACAGATTGGGTGGGATATTGAACTGAAGTGTTGATTGATAGTTGAACTAATTTGATTGATCAGTGAACTCATTTTGATTGATCTGTTAAGTGGATTGATTGAAGAAATAATTCAATTGATTGAGACTCAATTGATTAGCCAGTTGACAGGATTGATTAGGAAGAAGACTGAATAGATTGATTAGATGATTGATTAGATTGATTAGTCATAAAAAGTGATTTGGAGTGAAAAGGGGGGATTGAAGAGTTAACTGAGTCAACTGGTTTGACCAATCAGTCCTGGTTTTCAACATGTGTTGTAGGATTTTGAATTCAAATTCAATTTCATTCTTATTTGGATTTTAATTTTGATTTTCGAATGTTCAAATGCACATGAAATTTAAATTTGATGAAATGTGAATTTGGAAGCAATGAAATTAGATTGAAATATAAATTTGGGGATTTGGAGAAATGAATGAATGAATTAATTAATTTAAATGAAATTATTCAATCATTAGAAATGGAATTAATTAAATAATTGTAGACATCTAAAATTGTCTTGTCTAATTAAATAAATATTTTATTTATTTAATAATTCTATCCCAAGTCTTCTATTAATTAAATAAATTCTTATTTATTTAATTAATTCATTAATCCTCTTCTAAGCCTTTCCTCATTTAAATAAATACTTGTATTTATTTAAATTGTCTTTTTTCCTAAATTAAATAAATATTTTATTTATTTAATTGATCTCACTTCCTCTACTAATTAAATAAATATTTATTTATTTAATTAATTCATTAGCCTTTTCTACCCATGACACATGGCATTCATCTCTTATTTCTTCTCTTACCTACCCCTTTTATCATTTAATTATTTCATCTACCTACCCTTTAATCCTAGCCGACCATTTATCTTTACACCTCTTAATCTTATCTCTTCATTTCTTACAGTGTTCTCTATATAAGATGATGTCTTCTTCCTTTTCAACCCTAATGAATGACCTAATCAATCTTATGCAATCAAGCTATCTTGTGATCAATCTATCAACCACAATCTATTATTTATTGAGCTCTTGTGCACACATAAAATTTGAGAGTAAATATATCAAACAAGATCAATGGAGATTGAAACCCTACTTGACATTTGAATGGTAATACTACTTTATTTTGTTGATTTGCATGATCTTAGGTATCTCTATTGATATTGGTGAATGTTTCATTGTAGGACCTAGATTGTTTATGGTTCGATCATTATGGTTTTACAATAGTTTATCATCACTTTTCACCGTATACAATAATAAAGATTATTTAATTAAGGAATTAAATTATAATTAATTAAATAATTAATATTTAATTAATATTTGAGGAAGGGTTAAATGATGAATTGATAAAGAGATGGAAATTGAATAATTAGTAAGATAGATAATGATGATTAAATAAGTTCAGAAGAATATGAATAATTGAATTAATTAAATAATTATTTAACTAATAGGAGAAATAATTAGTACATGATCAATGAGACATTTTTAGGTGTCTACATTTGCACCTCTTTGATACAATGTCGAAACGACGTTGTTTCAAAGAAAACGAAAAACTTTCTACCCCAATATGCTCTGGTGATGCTTTAGGTGTAAATATCCCCCCTCGAGAGATTGTTTGTGCATTGAAGGCATGAATGATCGCTCGAAAGAAGAAGAATGTTAGATGAAAGATGAAGAGTTATTAACTTGATGACACAAATTAGTTTGATTGGATAGAAGAAATGGTTGGAGTGATTTGTAGATTGATTGAATGATCGATTAGATTGATTTGATTGATAGGATTGATATGATTGATTTGATTGATAGAATTCATAGGATAAAGATTGAGTCTGGTTTCAAGAAGGAAACATCCTATATAAGATAAATATGATCAACATGTCTAGTTTCAAGAAGGATACATCCTGTATAAGACAAAGATAGATGATCGTGCCTGGTTTCAGGAAGGATAAATCTTGTATAAGACAAATGATTGATGAAAGTTGGATGAGTAATGAAGATATTAGTAAGAAGTGAAGTATCTTAGGAAATTGAATTGATCAATTGATAGAATAGTTGATGTGAGGAAATGACAGAATTATAGATGAAAATATTGGAATTAAGTGATGGGAGAGACCATGTTAAATGAATGAATGATTGGAAAGAATTGAAAAGGTTGGTCCAAGAAAAGATGCTTCATGAGAGAATGATCTAAAGAGACAACCAGGATGATAAGATGAATGATGGAATCATGAAATTTTGTGTATTTATTCATAATGCAATATATATTCATCACTAAGCCTTATTATTATTGTCATGAAGGATTGCACCCGTGATGGCTAAGTATAAAACCCAGCAATCCTGTGAAAAATGGGAATACTTTCAGGCATGTGGGTTGCCTATATTGAAATTAGACCTCTGAAGATTAGGTTGGCTTCCTGTCTGATGAATCTCCTACAATTAACTTCTTCTGAGAAAACGGATAGAAGGAATGCTAAAGTTAAACCTATCCTACGAGGTGATGCACCAAATGTTGCTTTCAAGACCTTGCAACTGGTTAACTCACAAAAACCTTCAACAAATAACTTCAATTACTCACAACTCAAGTAAACATGTAAATGCATCAATATTTCATAGAAAGGATTGAATTTAGAATATCTTTGAAGGAGAATAGATTGTTCTCACAACTACAAATCACTGAAAATCAGCTTGCACAATCTACAATTTGCACCTATCATGCAACTACTCACATTAAATTTTGATTGAATGAGACAAATTAAAGGATCAAAAGATAAATCACAATAAATCATCAAATCACTCATCCATAACACAACACAAGAAGTATTGAGAAGGAAAACATTGCTATTTTATTGAAAATATAGAAACTTGTTGTTGTTACAATCTCATAAAAGTGAGCTATAATCTTGTCCTTCAGCATGAAAGGGTTTGAAAATAGTCCACAATCATGCTAAGGAAATAAAAAGAACTCCCTAATAATGAAGAAGAGACAAAAATATATAGAAGATAATTGAACTCTGAACTGGAAGTCTACATGAAGAAACCCTTGGGCGAATTTGCTCAAAATAGTGTGCAAAGAGCATGCAAAAATCTGTCAAAAACACTCTTCGATGATAAAATAGCCCCTCAATTCAAACTGCATGCAACCGGTACTCTAACTGCCAAAAATAGCTTTCCAAAAGCACTTCCACCTTTGTAAAATCCACATGAACCATAATGCTAAATATAGCCAAAAAAAAGAAATCACTCCCTCTATAGAATCTGCATGCTGAATGTGCTAAATATAGCTCAAGGAAAAAAATATTCCCCTTCTTTGATTTTGCATGAAGAGTTATATTTATGCTTTCTTTTTAATAATCTTATTTTAACAATTAATATTGTTGTTATTAAATGCCAAGATAAGAATATTTATTTTCTTATTACTTTATTTACCTTTTATAATTTAATGTATCCTTATTAAGATTTTTAATCTTAATAAAGGTATTTGAAATACTAATAATGTGAAAGGCAAATAAAATTTACAAAAATCTTTTAGATGCATGTTTTACTTAAAATAATAACTCAAAAGCCCAAACAAGTCTGAGCTAGGGCATGCAAAAAAACAAAATATGAAAACCCTAAAAACATCACACAATTTCACTTGCTTTTGCATTCTTTTCGAAGAGAATCTTTGTGGCGACAGTTGTGCACATTCTGTTTACTACTCGAACAGGGGTTTGAGGAGTTGGAACTCGGTCTTGAGGGTCTCTTCTGCATGAAGGTTTTGCATGGTATGCATTATCTTTCACTCTTCTTTCTTTGTTATTTCCCTTTTCAAAAGCCTTCTTGCATGATAGAAAGAAAAATTCTGCAATATCTCTTCATTCACTTTCTTGTATGCGCATATTTAGGGTTTCTTGCATGAGCTTGAATGGCCATCTTCAATTCGTAAACAAGGTCTTGACTCTTTCATCTCCTTCTATTCTTTGTTTGTAATTACTTTTGATGAATACAACTATACCTATCAGCTTGCAAACTTGTCCTACTCAAAACCTTCTGTGTGTATGGGAGAACTTCTTTATTGTCAACTATCCTTTGTCACTATCCTTATTGAGTTGGCCTTTGGCAGTGATTTTGACAAGGACTGTGCTTCTTATATTTTCCATAGCCAACTTAATGATGTTTATGACAGTGAATTACAAATCTTTCTTTGACTTTGTGATCTAAGATTCTCGTTGTGACTTTTGCAACAGTTATAGGTTGTATACAACAATTATGTTGTGAAGCATCATCATTATGGACTTTCTGAATATTTATATAGAGGACTGTTTGTATATAGGTAGTGGCACTTCTATTCATGGTTTATAATTGTCTTTCAAAATATATAACCCTGCCCATAGAAACAGCCAATGTGTAAGGCTATGTGAATACTATTTTTTTTGTGTGTTGAGAATAGCACTCCTTTTTGCTTTAGGACTATCCCATGGGCTATATATTCTATGTTAAAGGTGATAATTGTGATTGTCTTGAATCTGCATTATGATCATATAAATGATTGGTACAAGATTTCCTTCATGTTATCATCACTGTTTTTACTTTTGTCTATGTGATGAAGGTTCTTCTACGGTTGTTTGACTGTGACTATTGCTATTTCATCATAGATATTATGACAAAGCCACTATGGTATAAGGATCATGAGGATTTTCCCTTATCATTACTGTAGTTTATCCCTAGTGCCTAAGACTGAGACCTTTTCTTTGCATGCTTCTACTAATATGCTTAAGTCGCGCATCTCTTATTGTCAGGGACCTTGCTATATATGTATCATTATTCATGCACTTACATTGATCATAGAGGTTGGAGGTACTGCAGTAGACTATCCTATCTGTATATTTAGGACTGTATTACTATCCCTATTGTCTGTTTTTTGCTTTTGACAGAGATTTCACTATTGTTTTGACAATTCTTTGTTGACTGATCCAGGAACTCTGCTAAATAAACACATACTCAAATCTTTTGTACTATTAATACTGGCGCCATCAAGACTTTAGTTGTTCCTTGTCTGAGAAAGTGACTATGACTAAGAGTCTTCCATTTTGCTTGCTATTTCAGGACTTACATGACTTCTACAGGAGCTTTGTGTATGGGTGGTTGCTCAAAGACCTTTGGGAATGCAATCCTTATACAATCTTTGCATTATAATGATTGTCTTCTTAAAGAATTTACTGTCACCCCTTGATGCATATGACTGAGACTTTGATGTATATTGTTCTTTGCTTACTATGCTTGGGAAGTTATAGGTTGTCCTTAGCATGTTATTAATCATTTGATAATGAATGCTTCTCATGTTAACTTTATTGTTATTTTACTGTCAAAAGGTATTATATGGATTGTAAACTTTACCCTGATCCTTCATGACTGTGAAGAAATATTAGCTTTGAAAGCAGTAAATCATTATGTTCTTGAACTGGTTAAGGATATATCACTGTCACATCATGGTATTTTTTGGTTGTAAATGACCATGTTCAATTTTCATAATGGAAGCTCTACCATTTGAATATAGTTATGTGAACATGAGTTATCACACCACTGTGAACAAACTTGTTGTGTACCTTGAATGTTGATCTGTATTTGGACAGGGTCATGTGGTCACTCACAGAATGATGTAAATTATCTTTTGATTATTGTAGTTGTTCATATGCATTGTTCATGAGGCCTTAAGGTACTAGTATTTGGTCTCTATCACTGTACTTTTATTCACCATGCTCTATATTGGCTCGATTTTAACTATTAAAGCTTTGTCATCTGTTTCTTGAATCAATTATTTGATAGTATAATATTATCATGAATAACTGTGTATGCGCCACTATCAAAACTTGTTCATGAACTGAGATTATTATATTCCTTATGATTGATTTTACATTGTAATCTTCTTTATGAAGCATTGGTTTGCCGTCTGAATCCTTATGTTATTGATTCATTGTGATCTCATGCATGCTAATTGTCATTCATAATAATGATCTTTGTCTCTCATTGGTATTTTTGTTTGGAGATTCTTTATTGAAGCTATATCAGGACTGTACTTGACTGTCTACTACACTTTATTGTCTGTGCCTCTTCATATCACTATTAGTTTTATAATGTCATCCTTGTTTTTTGCCATGAATGAACATAATTTGTCTTTTAGATTCTATGGATGCCTCATGACCTTTGATTAAACAATGTTTCTAAAGACTAAAATATCTTCTTCCTTCATTACACCTATAGACTTTGGTCATTATGGCAACTTTCACTGTCCTCTTCATGAGATAAAGCTTCAGATGATTGAGGGTGGCTTTAAATAGCTGTGATGGTTGTCTTTGCACTGTAGATTCATTGTTTTATCGTCATACTATAAAAGTTGCTAAGATATTGTAGTAACAACAACCTCTGTCTTGAGCTTTTGCATTGATTAACAAATCCTTATCTCTGACATTTAGTTCCTTTGAATGCTATCTTCTAAATGAAAGTGACCTCACTTTTGGGACTATCTTATCTCATTAGAAAGACTATTCTATTTTGTGCCATTATTGCAATGCATGAGTCCATAATAAAACTATCAACAATTATATTGCCCATGCTCTCATCCCTCTAACTCTAAAATTCTATTATCAAGGGCAAATTATCTCCTACACTACTCATCACTTTTCTTTGCGTGTTGTCCTCAATCAACATGGACTGTAACTTGTCAAACTAACTGCACTAATATATTCTTCATTTTCTCAAGACAATCATGATGCAAGGCTTGTTGGATCCTTTTCTTAAACCTTCCATTTGTCATCAATACATGAGTTGCATGGAGTACTACTATCATTTCCATGGCTACCTTTGATTTAGGAGTTGTACTTTTATCTACTAGTACACTCACTGTCATATGATGATTTGATCCCATTATGAGTCAATGTGTGTGCTAATAGGTGTATGTAGAACTCCTTTGATGGCTCATATAATGATTGGCATTCTATATCTAGTAACATTTGGCTTTGTACCATTATGCACACCATGTGATTAGTCATTTTATTTGTGATAATAGCACAAAAAAGGTCGTGATTGTATGACTGTTCTGGCATCATTACTCAGCATGTTGAGCTCTATCCTTGTGGGAGCCCATTTTAACCCACATACCTGATATTTATGAAATGGAAACCTGTTCTATACCTTTGTAGTGAACAAACAAGTTAGATAAAACAAGAAGCTCATGAAGCTTCTGATGATATGTCATTTTGATCCCTCTAATTTTCTTGCTTGATCTAATCTAATTTATGACAGTTGTAGACATATATTTTAGTATTCTTATGCAGATAGACTATGTATTCTGATGAGTTTGAGTGTGAAAGTACGGTGGTGCAGGAGCACCTAGTTGAGTAAAACTCCCATTTTTGAGTATTTAATGCTTTTATGTTTGTAAAGTCTTGTGTTAGATTGATTATGTTGTTTTAGGTTGTTTTGGGTCATTTTGAGTGGTTTTGATCTCATTTTGGGTTCTAGAGATCAAGTTTTGCCTTTTAGGCCTTAAGTGGACAATTTTTGGCAAAAATGTGCAAAATTGTCAGGTCTCCTAATGTCTTCAAGAGAATTGAAACATGTTTGTTAAGTGTTTTTAAGCATGTCTAAGTGGTTTAGGCAAGTTGATAAGGCTAGGTTGTCAAAAATGCCTTTTTGAGCAAGAAAAGTTATCATTTGGCTTGAAAAGTTGTCAAAATTGTCATTTTCTTGCAAAATGAAGTTATTGAAGCCTCATGTTCGTACTAGGGCTTGAATACCAACTGGAGAAACTATATAAGGCCTCCCTTTTCCTTGTAAAGGGTAGGTGATTGTATTTATAAGAGTATTTTAATAGGAAACATGTTTTTTTTGGCTTTATTGACTATTTTTTCTTCCTTTTGAATAACAGTCCGTATTGTAGCTGTGAAAATCCATATTGTACCTTCTTGGAAGTTGAAATGTTGATGTAATAAATCTTCTCATGTAATTGTTTCATTGGTTTTTCATTTGCAAGGTGTTTGTACAAAAATATTTGTAAATTGTGTACCTGCTGCTCTGTCAAGGGTTTGGAGTTGTAAAATGCATCAACTTGGTTGATCCAGGTCTGGGATCCCTCCAATGGATTCTTCCAAGTTGATTCATGTGTATATAATGTACATATCTTTCATTTTATGCCAGAGAAGTGTTAGGAAGATGCAATTGAGTGAATACTAGGCAAGTGTTTGTCATTTGGCTAGTAGCATGAACAAAACTCAAAGTGTGCACTCAAAAGTAATTTGGGTGAGAAAATGAATGTGATAGTGGTTTGGACATTTAGCCAAGGGATTTGAAACATCATCTTGGCTTGTTGTATTAACTTGTTTTATCAAACATTCCTATTTTTGTAAACAAACAGTGAGTTCACTGTGAATAGTATTTGTAAAATACTCATTGGAACGCTTCCAAAAGCATCATCCATGCCTTGTAAGTCATAAGTAAATGTAATAGGGGTGTCTCTAGAATTTTTTAAACCTCTTTGAGGTCTTCTTCCTATACAAATTCTTCTTTATGTAGGTCTAAAGAGAGGGCAGCAGTTGACTGGTAAAAGGCAGAAAAAGGACAGTGACAGGGGCAATTTACTGTTTTCCCACTTGCTTGCCAAGTGTTTGACATTTTGATTGCAGTAAAGAAATAGGGGAAGGTTCCTTATGATTTGGTAGAGGTCCTAAGCCATTGTGGAGGTTTGAAGAGTGGAGTTAGAAGGACTTTCCAAAATTACTTGCTCCAAACCCTACCAAACCCTCCAAATATGCCACAAAAGGTGGACAGTCCTAAACCTGCACAAACAGTGGGCTAAACCTTGAAAATATTCAAGCATAGACCTCATAAACACCATCCAAAACAATTTTTTTGGTGTAAATTCTCATCGTTGGGCTAGGTGAGGAAAAAGGAGCCAATTAGGCCTCCACGGGCTAGTAGCCCTATGTTGCATAACACACAAAATTGACTGTTTTTTGTCAAAAGCATGAACCCGATGGTAAAGTGAAACTTGGGCTATGAAACATAGTGAGAAAAATCCTAAGCCCTCAAACAAGTGTTACTTGGAACCCTTAATCAGTGTGCAGCCTCATGTGGGGGTAGTTGATCTTAGTTGGTAAATTTGAGTAAGCCAAGGGTCAAGGACCCCAAACAAAATTGTGAGCGTACAAAGGTGAGAAATACCTTACTGCCCCTGCATTTCCATGTGGAAGACTCCTAGCGCACTCTGAAACCTAAGGTAGAAGGCCCCAAGAACCAGGAATGAGAATGTGTGGTTGGAAGGAATAATTAATTTGAGTAGATCTATGCATGGGCGAGAGCTATCACCAAAAAGGGAGTTTATTAGGCAAGTGAGCCATGGAGTACTCGGCATTATAACACAAGACAAATTGTGTAGACATATACAACAGACCCTACAAGTCTTTGGGTATTAAATTGATCCTTTTGAGCTAATTAGCCTTGTGAGCACTTTCCTAGCAAGCTCCCTATCATAGTGGTATCAAAGCCAAGTTAAGATTCAGGAGGAAAGAAACATTAGGCAAACATGGTGACCAATGCAGAACTGGCTAAGAAGGTTGAGGACCAAGAAGAGGAAAATAGGGCACTCAAAGAAAGATTTGATCAACTAGCAATGAAACTAGCTAAAGTAGAAGTCAAAACTAAAGAGGTCCAGGATAAGGTTGGAGATCGGGGTAAAATTATGGCAATAGAGGATGAAGTCCCCATACCCGACCCTGTCATTGAGAAAGAACCATTCTTGAAAGCCTTGAGAGCTATGAGTGGTAAGACCTTAGATGGAGTGGCCCTTTTTAGTGGGAAGATGGATCCAGATGCTCTAATAAAGTGGATTGAAGGGTTAGAAAACTATTTTGAGTGTGATGGAGTGACTGAAGCACAAAAGGTTAAGGTGGCAAAATCAAGGCTGAGAGGGGCAGCCTTAACTTGGTGGAAGTTCATCCAAGAGGAAAGGGTGAAAGTAGGTAAGTAACCACTAGCCACCTGGAAAGCAATGGTAGCCAAAATCAAAGAGACCTACCTTCCTGAAGACTATGAAATACAACTTCACCGAAAAAGACAAAATTTGAGACAAAAAGACCTAGATGTCAGTAGCTACACTGAAGAGTTTCAAAAAATATGCATGAGATCCAGAGTAATAGAGCATGAGAGCATAAAAGTGGCAAGGTACTTGAATGGGTTAAGATGGAACATCCAGGAAGAGATGAGCTCGTTATGCCCACAAACCGTACATAAGTGCTATCAATTGGCACTTAAGGTGGATGAGAAAGGTAGGAGAAAGCAAGAACAAAACAATAGAGGAAGAGGTAGGGGAAGAGATGGTAGAGGTCATAGAGGCAGTTTTGGGGGAAGGAACATAGATCAACGATCCCATGGAAAGTCTAAATTGATTGAGCAAAGTGGGGATTCTTAGAGCAAACCCAACTATAGGGGTAGGGGATCAAGCAACCTGAGCAGAGGTAGATCTAATGGACCAGGGAGAGGGTCCTACTTCTCAACCATGAAGTGCTACAACTACCAAAAGTTGGGCCACCCTACCTATAGATGCCCAGAGAAGCCTAGTTCATCCTATGGAGGTGAAAAGAGGGTAAATTATGTTCAGGAAGATGGATGTAGTACCAGAACTTCAGCATTGAACCACCTAGCTTAAGAAGATGGTGAGAGATTGATGATCAAGAGAGTGTTAATGAAGAAGCCACATAGTATAGAGGCCTCACAGAGAAGAGCATTTTTTCAGGATTAAGTGTAAAATCATGGGAAAGGTGTGTAAGGTGATCATAGATTCAGGATCCACAGATAACATCATATCAGAAGAAGCAGTAAGCAAATTGAAACTACCTAGGATACAACACAAGGAGCTATATAAAGTCACCTGGTTGAATAAGGGACAACATGTGTTGGTAAATGAGCAAGCTTGGGTAGATTTCCACATTGGGGGATATGTAGATAGGATCCTATGTGACATCCTTCCTATGGATGCTTGCCACCTACTATTGGGTAGACCATGGCAGTTTGACCGAAAAGCACAGCATGATGGGGAAAGAAACTCCTATTCTTTTCAGAAAGATGGAGTAAGCTATCAGATTCAATCCCTCATTGAAGAAGGAGAGAGCAGCAACAAAGTACCTAACATCTTGTTAGTGAATGAGAAAGAGTTCATAAAAACACTAGAAGAGGGTGAGGGAGTAGGATTTGCGCTCATAGTGAAGCCTAAGGAAGAAAAGGTAGAAAACAAAGTTGAGATACCATATGATGTGTAGCAAATCCTTGATAACTTCAAACAAATAATCAGTGATGGTACACTTGCAGCCTTACCACCTCCTAGAGCCATTAGCAATCAAATTGACTTCATACCTGGAGCCTCTTTGCCCAATAAGGTAGCCTACAAGATGACCCCTGACCAAAACAAAGAGGTAGACAGACAAATACAAGAACTCTTAGACCAAGGGCTGATTAGGAAAAGCATTAGTCCTTGTTTAGTACCTACAGTGTTGGCACCTAAGAAGGGTGGAACATGGAGACTTTGTACAGATTCTAGAGCCATAAACAAGATCACCATCTGATACAGATTTCCCATACCCAGGATAGAGGACTTGATGGATTGTTTAGGGGGTGCACAGTATTTCAGCAAGATTGATTTGAAGAGTGGTTACCATCAGATAAGAATCAAATAGGGGGATGAGTGGAAGACAGCTTTCAAAACAAATGAGGGTCTCTATGAGTGGCTAGTCATGCCTTTTGGACTCTCTAATGCTCCCAGCACATTCATGAGACTCATGAATGAAGTTTTACATGATTTCATTGGCAAGTGTGTTGTTGTGTATTTAGATGATATTCTTATTTTCAGTAAGACCAAAGCAGAGCATCTAAAACATTTAGCTATTGTTTTGAGAAAGTTATCTGATGAACAGCTAACCATTAATCTTGAAAAATGTGATTTCTTGAAGCAAGAATTGGTATATCTTGGTTTTGTTGTATCAGGAGACAATCTAAAAATGGATCAATCTAAAGTTGCAGCAATAACTAGTTGGCCAACTCCTAAGGCAACCAGTGATGTCAGAAGCTTCCATGGTTTGGCATAGTTTTACAGAAAATTCATCAGGGGATTCAGTGAGATTTGTGCTCCAATGTTGGACACCATCAAAGGGGGTGTAAAGGTAAAGTTTCAATGGACAAGTGCAGCCAATAAGGGGTTTGAGTTATTGAAAACTAAAGTAGCTACTCAACCAGTGCTCATTTTACCTAGTTTTGATAAGCTTTTTACTATTGAATGTGATGCTAGCAATATTGCAGTAGGAACTGTTTTAAGTCAAGAAAATGGACTAGTTGCATTCTTTAGTGAAAATTTAATTGATGCAAAGAAAAAGTACTCTTCCTATGATTTAGAACTCTATGCATTAGTACAAGCACTTAGGAAATGGAGACACTATCTTCTTCCTAAGGAATTTGTTGTTTGCACAGATAATCAGGCACTCAGTTTCTTGAACTCACAGGATAAACTGAATCATAGGCATGTTAAATGGGTAGAATACTTACAAGCTTACACTTTTACTCTTAAGCATAAGAAGGGTCAGTTGAATAAAGTAGCAGATGCTTTGAGTAGAAGGTTGTTAACTATTCATGAGATTCAAGTTCAGAGCATTGGTATTGATAGTTTCAAAGACATGTATCCTACTGATGATGATTTTGCTGAAGCTTATAAAGTTTGTCAAGATTTTGAGAATAATTTCCATGGTGAATATGCTGATTTCACTTTACAGGATGGTTTGTTATTCAAGGGTGGATAGTTGTGTGTTCCAAAGGGTTCTATGAGAGAGAACCTCATTCAAAAGAAGCACAATGGGTGCTTAAGTGGACATTTCGGTCTCAATAAGACCTTAGAGCTGGTTCAAAGGTTCTATTATTGGCCTAAGATGCAGAGAGACATCGGGAGGTATGATGAGTAGTGTTTGGTATGTTAGAAAGCCAAAGGTAATTCCTCTAATGCTGGTTTATATCAGCCTCTTCCCATTGCACATAGGCCTTGGGATTGCATTAGTATGGATTTTGTGGTAGGATTACCTAGAACTCAAGCAGGATTTGATAGCATTTTTGTAGTAGTTGACAGATTCAGCAAAATGGCTCACTTTATTCCTTGTAAGACAACACATGATGCAAGTCATATTGCTTATTTATTTTTCAAAGAAGTTGTTAGAATTCATGGTTTTCCTACTAGCATTGTTTCAAATAGGGATGTTAAGTTTCTTGGTCATTTCTGGAAAATATTGTGGAAGAGATTAGGTACTAATCTCTCTTTTGGTTCAGCTTATCATCCACAAACTGATGGCCAAACAGAAGTTATGAACGGGTCTCTTGGAAACATGCTTAGGTGCTTGACAAAGGAATATGGGCAGAGTTGGGATTAGCTCATTCATCAAGTAGAATATGCCTGCAATGACAGTGTCAACCGATCTACAGGTAAAAGTCCATTTGAAGTTGTTTATGGTATGCATCCAAGGGGTATAATGGAGTTGAGGGATGTCACTAACTTTCAGCATAAGAGTGGGACAACAGATGACATGGCTCACTCCATGAAGGAGGTTCATGAACAAGTAAGACAAGTTCTCCAAGATACCTCTCAAAAAGTCAAGGCAAGAGTGGATGCTACAAAGTGAGATGTTCAGTGTGATGGTTAATTTGAATAAGGCAAGGCTGCAAAAGGGAGTTCCAAGAAAGCTTCAGATGAGGAGGATAGGCCCTTGCAAGATCTTGGCTAAGTATGGGTCTAATGCTTACAAAGTTGATTTGCCTACTAATGTTTCTTTGTCCCCCATTTTTAATGTTGTAGATCTGATTGCTTTCAAAGGGCAGCCACCTGAGGAGATTCAAAGAGTTTCAGATGTTTCTCAATCCCTTTCTGATCTATCTCTCCCTTCTGTTTCTTTTCCCCAAGCTGAACAGGTTCTAGACTCCAAAATTCTCAAAAAGACAAGGAATCACACCTACATGGAGCATCTCATCAAATGGAAGGAGCAGCCAATCTCAGAGGCCACATGGATACCTAAAGATGACTTTCAGATAGTTGGCATTCCTTCTTCTTTGCTGCCTCAAGGAGTCACATGACTTCTTTGTTTTTGGGGGAGTATGGTGCAGGAGCACCCAGTTGAGTAAAACTCCCATTTTTGAGTATTTAATGCTTTTATGTTTGTAAAGTCTTGTGTTAGATTTATTATGTTGTTTTAGGTTTTTTTGGGTCATTTTGAGTGGTTTTGAGCTCATTTTGGGTTCTAGAGATCAAGTTTTGCCTTTTAGGCCTTGAGTGGACAATTTTTGGCAAAAATGTGCAAAATTGCCAAAAAGGTCTCATAATGTCTTCAAGAGCATTGAAACATGTTTGTTAAGTGTTTTTAAGCATTTCTAAGTGTTTTAGGCAAGTTGATAAGGCTAGGTTGTCAAAAATGCCTTTTTGAGCAAGACAAGTTGTCATTTGGCTTGAAAAGTTGTCAAAATTGTCATTTTCTTGCAAAATGAAGTTATTGAAGCCTCATGTTCGTGCTAGGGCTTGAAAACCAATTGGAGAAACTATATAAGGCCTCCCTTTTCCTTGTAAAGGGTTGGTGATTGTATTTACAAGAGTATCTTAATAGGAAACATGTTTTTTTGGCTTTATTGACTGTTTTTTCTTCCTTTTGAATAACAATCTGTACTGTAGTTGTGCAAATCCGTACTGTACCTTCTTGGAATTTTAAATGTTGATTTAATAAAGCTTCTCGTGTAATTTTTTTACTGGTTTTTCATTTGCAAGGTGTTTGTACAAAAATATTTGTAAATTGTGTACCTGCTGCCCTGCCAAGGGTTTGGAGTTGTAAAATGCATCAACCTGGTTGATCCAGGTCTAGGATCCCTCCAATCGATTCTTCCAAGTTGATTCATGTGTATATAATTTACGTATCTTTCATTTTGTTCTAGAGAAGTGTTAGGAAGATGCAATTGAGTGAATACTAGGCAAGTGTTTGTCATTTGGCTAGTATCATGAACAAAACTCAAAGTTTGCACTCAAAAGTAATTTGGGTGAGCAAATGAATGTGACAGTGGTTTGGACATTTGGCCAAGGGCTTTGAAGCATCATCTTGGCTTGTTGGATTAACTTTTTTTATCAAACATTCCTATTTTTGTAAACAAACAGTGAGTTCACTGTTTTGTGAATGATATTTGTAAAATGCTCATTGGAACGCTTCCAAAAGCATCATCCATGCCTTGTAAGTCAGAAGGAAATGTAATAGGGGTGTCTCTAGCATTTTTTAAACCTATTTTAGGTCTTCTTCCTATACAAATTCTTCTTTATGCAGGTCTAAAGAGAGGGCAGCAGTTGACTGGTAAAAGGTAGAAAAAGGACAGTGACAAGGGCAATTTACTGTTTTCCCACTTGCTTGCCAAGTGTTTGACATTTTGATTGCAGGGAAGAAACAGGGGAAGGTTCCTTATGATGTGGCAGAGGTCCTAACCCATTGTGGAGGTTTTAAGAGTGGAGTTAGAGAGACTTTCCAAAATTACTTGCTCCAAACCCTACCAAACCCTCCAAATATGCCACAAAGGGTGGACAGTCCTAAACCTGCACAAACAGTGGGCTAAACCTTGAAAATATTCAAGCATAGACCTCATAAACACCATCCAAAACAATTTTTTTGATGGAAATGCCCATCGTTGGGCTAGGTGAAGAAAAAGGAGCCAATTAGGCCTCCACGAACTAGTAGCCCTATGTTGCATAACACACTAAATTGACTGTTTTTTGTCAAAAGCATGAACCCGATGGTAAAGTGAAACTTGGGCTATGAAACATAGTGAGAAAAATCCTAAGCACTCAAACAAGTGTTACTTGGGACCCTTAATCAATGTGCAGCCTCATGTGGGGGTAGTTGATCTTAGTAGGTAAATTTGAGTAAGCCAAGGGTCAAGGACCCCAAACAAAATTGTGAGCATACAAAGGTGAGAAATACCTTACTGCCCCTGCATTTCCATGTGGAAGACTCCTAGCACACTCTGAAACCTAAGGTAGAAGGCCCCAAGAACCAGGAATGTGAATGTGTGGTTGGAAGGAATAAGTAATTTGAGTAGATCTATGCATGGGCGAGAGCTATCACCAAAAAGGGAGTTTATTAGGCAAGTGAACCATGGAGTACTCGGCATTATAACACAAGATAGATTGTGTAGACATATACAACAGACCCTACAAGTCTTTGGGTATTAAATTGATCCTTTTGAGCTAATTAGCCTTGTGAGCACTTTCCTAGCAAGCTCCCTATCATACGGTTATCCTCATTTCTCTAACATATTTTTCAAATCTCTTGTAGGTACTGATGGGATGGGAGTGGAAGAAACTAGAGATGGACAAGTAGATGAAGATCCAACCACTCCTTCAATCTCAAGCTTGTCATTCCAGACAATGATGGGTCACCCTACTGTCATTCTCATTCTTTCATTTTTTTATATAGTTTAGTTGTGTAAATGTATGAGAATGTATGTCTATAGCTTAGTCAGCTATTCCCATGGCTTGTGTGAGACACCTTACACATTTTTTGTAACACAAGAACTATTTCTATGCAATGTTTTGTTATTACTTGCTTGGAATACTTGCATATGTGAAATAAATTTCAACTTTTTAAATCATGAAGTGCAAAATGAAGAAGCTTTGTTAAAAAAAATTGTGTACCTTTCTTCAATTGCAATGTGTAAGGCTTGTAAGAGGCCACCAAATTTAGCTATAGAAAAATTTGGTAACAATTATGTAAAAATGAAGTTGTGTACATCAAGGTATAAGGAACCAAGATGTAAAGATATGTCATTGTCAAAAAAAACACGTAGCAGACAAGGAGTGAACCCTCCATTTTGGAAATAGTGCCAGGGGTCGAGGTATGTGCAATAGTCACAAGTATAGTTATCCCTGGCTTCATTTTTGCATAGGATATGTGTCGAATTAATGTACCAACACAAACACCCACTGGAACTATTTCCCTAGAACTTCATTGGTTCACACCACAAACAGCAAACAAAGAAAAGGATCATGCCCATCACAGCTTCTCTAGTCACTTTTGGACATCCTTGAGTAGCATAGGAACATGACATGTCGCCAATTGATAAAAAATAAAGACCAACTAGGACAAAATCTAGTAGCCATGTCGATCTTTGTCTTCATTCTTGATTGCTTGATGTGATGGTTGATAATGTCTAATCTCAAAAAGTGTAGACCCCGTTTAAGACTAGTATGTCTGATTTTGAGTGTATCCTCTTCTGTTTAAGATAAGATAATGATCACGTTGATATGATATTGATACGATTGATAAGAGAATTTGATCAGTTTGGTTGTAGATTTTTGATGATATAGTTATATCCTTTGTTGAACTTCGTATGAAGTGTTTGTTGGATATCTTCTAGGGTATTTGTTTCTCGCGAGACATTTTATTGCAATGTTTTTGTGTTTTCTAATTTTTTGTTTTTGTTTTTTGTTTTTTTTTTCCGATGTTTTGGGGTTTTTTTCATGATCGTATATGAATGTTTTTGGATATTTTGATGTTTTTGGTTATTTTTTTGTGTTTTTCGATGTTTTTGATGATTTTTTGTTTTTTTTACTTTATGATTTCTAGATTTTTTCAGGACTTTTTTGTGATTTTTTTTGGTTTTTTTTCATGACTTTATCTGATTTTTTAGGATTTTTTGCGGACTTTATCTGATTTTTTAGGATTTTTTTTGGACTTTATCTAATTTTTAGCATTTTTTCAGCTGTGCCCTCAGTATGCAGACCTACGATGACATGATGATCGGCAAAATGCACATGGAGACAATGAATTTTTGGCAAGACTTATGTTAATGCAATATGTAGGATGAAGATGTTGGTTATTATTGGTCATTGTTGTTGCTAGGATATGTTGTTGTCATTGATGTCAACATATTCCAGTGATTTTCTTCAGTGATTGCAGATTGGGAAGATTTTATGATCCGGTTTTATAGTGTTGGTTTGTTGATCACTATTTTGCATAATCTGGTATACCCTCCAGTATATTTTGGTGTGATCAAATCTGGTGCTAAGCTTTTGGGATATTGCTTGGGATTGTCTTGTGTATCTTCATTTCAGTTGGATCATGATTTGGTACCCTGCAAGTTATCTTTCTTCATGACAATTGTTGATTGGTTGTGTTCTTGAGCTTTCAGACGTTGACCAATGAAGATTTGAAAAGTGGTGTTGGTGCAGATGTTCTAGATGATTCTAACATGCTTGTTGGTGTTTCTTAGCCATGTACTCTTTTTTTGGTGATCTGGATTGATCGTTGTGCGATTTTTTGGTGGTTTCTATCAACTGGTAATGATTTGTGTGTTATGCGGTATTTCTGGTGGTGTAGCGTGTTGCGGTTGATCTTGGCATGATTTTCGGTGGAGTTGTGCATTTGGGAATTTGATTTAGGACCATGTTATGCTATGTAAACTATTATATTGGTCTAGTGGTCGATCTTTGTATCGTGTGAGTAATTTTGTAATTGAGGGTTGAGGGTTTAGTTGACCTTGTTATCAAGGTTGATGAATTGTATATATAGGTGATATAGTCATGTAATTTGTGAGTCGATGTTGTGTCTGCATTATCAGAGAGAGGTTTGTGTGTGAACAAGTGATTTATCCTTCAGTGTTGAGTTTGTGGTGAGATTGGTGTTGTAGGGCAGACATTTGTGCTAAACCGGAACTATAATCAAGCATTTGGAGATGTTATTCTTTCAATTCACTTATTCCAGATTGTATGTCAGTGAGACTTCTCCAAGGGTTGTAACCTCTTGAGAAAATATCTTTTGAGTAGTGAGCTCTAGGCAGTGTGTCTAAATGCATGTGCATTCCCCATTGTAATATTTTCACATACTACTACAGAGTATCATCTTACTATGGGTAGGTTCCCACCATTGTTTTTCCCTTAACTGAGTTTTCCACGTCAAAACCTTGGTGTTGTGTGTTATGTTGTTAATTTTCTTATCTGTCTTATTGTTGTGGTTTATCAGATTTGTGTTTGGTGGTTAAGTTTGATATTTCGGTGAAGACTAATTCACCCCCACCCACCCCCTCTCAATCTTCTCTCTTGGTTGCTGCTAACAATTGGTATCAGAGTTAGATCCTCTGGTAGAATCTTAACCAATTGAGGAGATCTGGGATGGCAGCTCAAGGTGTAATCTTTAAGAAGGACAGTCTGAGATTTGATGAAAGTAACTATGCTATATGGAAGGACCGGATGGAAGTGCACTTGAAATTTCTTGGTGAAGATTGTTGGAAGATTACAAAGAATGTCTATGTTGTTCCTCAGAATGGACCATCTACTCCTGATGAGGTTAAGGAAGAAGAACATAATATTAGAGCAAAGGAGGCATTGCTTAGTGCCCTGACTAATTCTGATATGATAAATGTAATGGGACTTCAGACCGCACATGAGATCTAGGTGAACCGTGAAGTGTTGTATGAAGGTGATAAACAAGTGAAGGTTGCTAAGTTGTAGAGTTTATAAGGAAACTATGAGACATTGAAGATGGGAGATGATGAGAACATACACTCTTTTATGGATAAGGTGAATGACCCTGTCCTAGGTATCAGATGTATTGGTGGAACCATTGAGGAAGATGAAATTGTTGATAAGGTGGTGAGATATTTTCCTTCTTCCTATAAACATAAGTTTGTTGTTATTGATGAAATTTGAAGTGTGACTACTATGACAAGAGATATGTTGGTTGGAAAGCTTGATGCATTTGAGCTGAGTGAATTTGGAGAATCACATGGAAAGTATAAGATAGAATTTAGAGAATCTGCATCTGTATCCAATAAGTAGAAATATGATCCTGGTGAGTGCAAAATATCTAGATATGAAAGAGAGAGAAGAGAGAGAGAAGAGCAAGAGAGGGAGCTAGACGAACTTGAAGCACTGATTGCCAGAAGATTGCCTAAAGATGGTAAGTATGATGGAAAGTTTCCTTTGAAATGTTTCTCTTGTAATAAGATAGGACATTTTGCTTCTAGATGCCTGGAGAGAATGGCTAAGTATGACAGACATGATAAGTTTGATAAGAATGGTAGGAATGATAGATATGAAAAGCATGAGAAGTATGACAAACCTTACAAGCCTAACCATAAGTATAGGAATAGGAAGAACTGTTATTATGTTGTTGATGAAGGTATTACAAATGAAGAATCTGAAGGAGATGAAGTTGTATTCCTTGCCATTAAGGAAGATGGACCTGTACCTGTTGATTCCACTAGTTGTACTATTGAGGAGAAAGCTTTAGCTGCTAAAGTTGAAAAGAAAGATGAATAGGTGATTGACAATGGTTGTTCCTATCATATGACAGTGATAAAAAAAAATTTGTAAGCATGGAATGATATGATGGTAGAATAGTTAGATTTGGAGATGACAAAGCATGTGTGATCCATGGGAGAGGTTCTATTTCTTTTGATGGAAATCATAACACTGAAGATGTCTTGTATGTTGAAGGTTTGAAACATAATCTTTTGAGTGTTGGATAGATGGTTCTGATTAATTGAAAAATAGGTTTTGAGGACCCAAAACCATTACAACATAGTTAAATAGAAAGCTGAGAAAATAGAGTCCACATACAAAGCGACTGGTCAAAAAACCAGCGAACGGAAAAAACAGCTAAACAACAAAAAATAGCAAAGGACCCAAGGAGACACTACATAGTAATTTTCTTCAGCAGATCCTCTGCCTTAGTCACCAGCTCATCAAAGGTTTCCCCAACTACTTTTAGCTCCTCCAGGTCCTTATTCACTTTCTTTTCCTTCCTCTTTCCACGGGTGTGGGTTCTGGGACCTTGGGCTTCCCCGGTTCCTTTTGCATCCAGGTCAATTTCCTGGGTTTCCTTTTCATCATCAAGCTTGCTAATGAGGGTATGGGTGTTGTTGGCTGAGATTTTTAGAATGCTAAAGACTCTACTCCGCAATGTTTTTGAGGCACTCCTTTATCTTGTCCACTTTGGCAACTGCATCCGAGAGTGTTTTTTCGCTAGTTTCCTCCAGGGTTTTTCTATCCTGTTTCTCCTTTTCAATTTTCTCAAACCGGGGGTTAAAGGCATCTCTGATGTCTTCCACTTTGGCAATGGTATTCTTTAGATCTTCAATATAATCGGCCATAGTGTTCCCCTATCCAATGTTAATGGTCTCTAGGATCATGACTCTATTGCAGAGTTTTTTGTATTCATCCGCAGTATTCTTATTCCCATCAATAAGCCATTCAATGGTTTTCATAAAACCCTTCAAGGCCTCAGGGTGAGGACCAGGAGAAGGAGTAACTTTATCAGGGGTTATCTGTTCATCTTTAGTGATATGGAGGGCAGAAATAGTGTCGGCGACCCTGAGGGTCTCCTCCATAGTCTCCATCTCTAGGCTTTGTTCAGCTTCCAGGGTTCTTGTTTGCTTATCCTCTTCTGGTTCCTTGCCTGTCTCCTCCGAATCTTTGCCAATCTCCTCTGTTTTCTTTTGCTTCTTCCTGGATTGGGCTTGGTTCTTACTTTTTTCCTTTAGCACTCCCTTAGGGTTCTTCTTCTCCTCAAGGAAATTAGAGTCCTCTTCTTCTTAAGAAATACTAATCAAGGGTTTGCTTTGGGGTTTTTTGCTCTTAGAAGAAGAGGGTCTTGATTTCCTCTTCTTTCTCCTCTCATACTCTGAGTCGTCAAAGCTTTCCTCATTATCAGTCGAGGAATCATTATCTGAATCCTCCTCCTCCGAGAAATCAGAATCAGACATTTCTTCTTCCGAATCCATAGAGAGTTGCATTCGGTTGATTTTACTAGCCTTTAAATGATCATAAATGAGGACCATAAGTCCCTGGTGCATTGCAGTGTCACCCCGAGGATTTTCTTTATATGCTTTTAGGGACGCATTCATAGAACAGAGCAAGAAGTAAGGGAAATTCACCTTATCATTATGCCTAAAATGATTTAAGAGGACAAAGTGATATCCATATACTTTCGTAAACCTGCCATCTAGAGTTATATACCTCATTAAAACAAAGAGAATTTCCCGCCAGGGTTTTGCAAAAGCCCTAGGTGGGTAATAGGTTTTACTCAACTTTACCAGTCTTTTCTTCTCTTTCTCCATGACCGGGTACCTTTCAATGGCTTCCCTGCTGACCTTCCTGTCTCTGTAGAAGTTGCAACCCTTTGTTTTGAGTCCCATAGCTTTAGCTATTAATTCTTCATCAATTTCCACCAGTTGGTCGCCCATTTTAAGCTTGCCCTTCTTCCAATTTTTGCAGAAGAAGCTGGTTATCTTTCCATCATGGCCGTGGAGTCTCTCAATGAAGCTCGAAAGACCACCCTTCTGCAAAATTTCCCTCACCTCTTCTTTCTGTTTCCACTCCTTGCAACTTCCTGGCTCATATCTTCTCAAATTTCCGCCCATGGTGTCGTTTCTCACAGTCAAGTTTAGGTTACAGAGCTGGTGAAACAGAAAGCTTGTCGAAGTTAAAACAAAAACCCAGAAAGCATGCGTAGCATTAGTGATTTGACAGGTTATAATGCACGTTCTGCTAGCTTTGATGTTATAATGAGTAATTCCCTCATTATCGAAGTAACTCGAAGTGCTTACTTCAATACAGATCATAATTGCCCTGTCAATCAAGATTCTTTGGGGTACTTTGATATCTTTCATTTATTATGATTTGTCTTACATCTCTGGGAAGAGCGCTCTCACCTATCCACGTGGTAATTGTCTCATTCTTCATCACCACGTTTGCAGCCCAATCAGCAGAACAGTTGGCCTCCTGATATATATGGGATATGTGGCATTTTTTGAAGGTTCTGATGATGTCAATGGCAGAAAAAATTATATTGTGAATCGACCAAGAGGGCTTAGAAGTCCCATTGAGACACTTAATAATATTATTGGAATCCCTTCGATCCAGAGATGGGTACAATTCCATTTTTTGGCTAGAATAATGCCTTGAAGGGCTACCATAGCTTCCGCCTTATGATTGGTTTGAATGCCAATAGGGATAGCAATCATACCTTTGCAAATGCCTCTGTCATCTCTGAGAATAGCTCCACAGCCTGAAGGACCTGGATTTCCTTTGGCTGCTCCATCAAAATTGATTTTAAGCCAACCATAGGGAGGGGTTTTCCATTTAACTTCAAGCCTTTTATTGTAGCTGATATTATGACCATCAGTGATCTTCATATTCTAGACTCTTAAGATATTTAACTCCAAAGAGTTGTTTGAGTAACAAGAGACCTCCATAGTTCCCATATTTTCCTAAATAGCCCTTTGAATCTTCTGAAAAACAATATCTTGATTTAAGGACACATCCCTGAAAATTCGGTTGTTTCTTTCCTTCGAAAGACCCCACAAAATGTGAGGCAGAGAGATCTGCCACATACACCTCAGAAAAGAGTTGGTCCAATGAATTTGCCAGGAAGAGAACAAATCTCTGATGTTACTGGGAAACATCCAAGCAAGACTAAAACTTTTGAGGAAGCTTTCCCAAAAAGAGGTAGAGAAAGAATAGTGGAGGGAAAGATGGTCCATTGACTCTTCCTCTTGAAAGCACAGCACACATCTATTTGGAAGGGCAAAACCTCTGCATTTAAGGTTGTCAATAGTAAGGATCTTATTCTGGAGAATAGTCCAGAAGAACATATTGATTTTAGGAGTGAGCCCTTTTAACCAAGCTTTAGACCAGAAAGGATTCATAGGAGGGGAGGGGGAGAGGATACAATACATCAAAGATACAGTAAAGGTACCTTTGGGGTTATATCTCCAGATCAAGGGATCCTCTTCCTTATTCAGCCAAATTGCAGACAATTGGGTTTTGAGCTTGGAGAGACTGGGATGAATACTATCTATGTTCTGCCAGTTGTTCCCATCCCAATAATCTGCCACTAAGGTACCAAAAGAGCCAATATAGGAGGGAGCATGGGAAGCCCACTCATAGAAATCCATTAGGGGTTTGTCAAAAAGCCAGGGATCCTCCTAGAATCTAACTTTTCTACCATTTCCAAGTTTCCATGTCACACCTTTAGCAATAACATCTTTACATTTAGAAACATGGTTCCAGATATGAGATCCATTTATACTGAGATCCAAATTAAGAAAAGAAGATAGAGAAGAGGACAGAAGAGAATACTTACCTCTCCAAATTTTGCACCATTCAGAATTAGAGTTAAACCATCTCCAAACTTGTTTTGACAAGAGAGCCTCATTTAAAGTGTGAATCCTCCTAAGCCCCAGACCACCTTTTCTTTTTGGCTTGCAGACCTGATCCCATGCCACCAAGGACATTCTTTGCTTTTCCTCAACCCCATACCATAGGAACCTTCTTTGAATTTTCTCAATAGCTTCAGCATACTTGACTGGAATTCTGAATAAGCTAAGAGCATAAATGGGGATACTTTGAAGAGTAGCCTTAAGAAGAAGGAGCTTACCAGCTTGACTTAAGAGAGCCCCTTTCCAACCTGCAAGTTTTTTGTGAAATTTATCAACCAGCGAACTCCAATATGAGTCAGGAGGGGCAATCCCCATGGGGAGACCAAGGTAGGTAGCAGGAAGGTCAGCAATCTTACACTCCAGAATTCTGTTGATCCTTTGTTGTCTTCTCTCCGGGGTGTTAATGAAAAAGACATCACTTTTGGCCCAGTTAATAAGCTGCTCCGTTGTAGAAGCATATTTGCACAAGGTATTATTCAGAACTTTAGCTTCTGAGATTCTCAAATCCCCCATAATTATTGTATCATCAACAAACTGCTGATGTGAACAAATAAGGTCAGCAGAAGAAGGTTGAAGACCCTTAAAGGATCCTATCTGCACCAAGTTTTCCATGCTCCATCCAAAGCATTCTACCATAATAATGAAAAGGATGGGGGAAATAGGATCTCCCTACCTAAGACCTCTCGAAGCTTGGAAAAAGGTTGAAGGAGAACCATTGACAAGAACAGCAAAGGATGCAATAGAGGTAAGTTGGGAGAAAAGATCCACAACTCTTGGGGCAAACCCAAAGGAAGTGAGGACTTTCTAAAGAAGAGACCAGTCAACCCTATCATAGGCTTTGGAGAGATCGAGCTTAAGGATGAGACCCTGCTTCTTCGCTTTAACAAGAGAGTGAATATTCTCATGAACAGTAATAATGGAATTGAGAATTTGTCTTCTAGGAACAAACCCATTCTGCTGGTGTTTAATTAAAGCCGGGAGAATAGATAAGAGTCTAGAGGTCAGGACCTTAGATATGATCTTGTAAAAGGAATTGCAGAGGCTAATAGGTCTGAACTTGTCTAGACAATCAGCACCTTGAATCTTGGGGATAAGAGCAATAAAAGTACCATTTATTTCCTTCAAGAGTTTTCTAGCCCCAAAGAATTCCTTAACCCCATTAGCAACATCAGTCCCGATAATGTCCCAAAACTCTTGAAAAAAGAGCATTGGGAAGCCGTCAGGACTAGGGGCTTTGTTTCCATCAAAGGAGAAAACAGCATTTTTAATTTCTAAGGTGGAAGGAATGGAAGAGAGAATTACATTATTTTGGGCATCAATGAGACGAGGAATGTTCTAAAGAAAAGAGGACTGAGCTTCAGCATCCAAACTTTGATCCCTCGAAAGGAGCTCCAAGAAATACCTCTTAGCTTCATTCCTTATTTCATCTTCCTTGACCAACTCCCCACTGTCCACAACTAACTTGTTCATCCTGTTGGCAGCTTTATGTTTGATGGTTGACATATGGAAGAATCTTGTATTCCTGTCTCCTTCCTTGAGCCACATGCATCTCGATCTTTGCTTCCAGAACATTTCCTATTTAGTAATAATATCATGGTATTTCTTAAGAATCTCATTCTCCTCAGCAATAGAAATAGTACTGAAACCATCCTTCTGGATCTGGTCCTGTATATCTTTAAGGTTTTCCTGAATTTTACTCTTAGCCTCAAATATATTCCCAAAGTTGTTCTTATTCTAGATTCGGATGTTGTCCTTCACACTTTTGAGCTTCTTAACCACTTTGAACATTGTCGTTCCCTCAACTTGGATACTCCACCATTTTTTAATATATTTTTTAATATCAGGGTGAAGTGTCCACATTTTTTCAAATCTAAAGGGATAGTTTTTTCTTCTGTTGATCAAATCAGCATTAAAAGTAATTGGAAAGTGATCAGAACCAACCCGAATATGTGCAGATAAAGAATAGAAATACTATCTGTACCAATCATCATAAATAAGAGTTCGATCAAGGTGCACTTGAATAAGGTCATTACCATTTCTTCTATTTGTCCATGTGAAATTACAACCCTGTATCTCCAAATCATTAAGAGCTAGAGAATTAATAAAATCCATGAGGGCATCCTACTTTCCAGCTGAGGTGGACTGCCTCCAAATTTTTCCTCCTCTTTTAAGGGCGTATTGAAATCCCCTATAACCATCCAACTTAGATTTTTGAAACTTTCCCTAGCTTGTTTTATCCTTTTCCAAAAAGAGTTTCTAGCCTTTAAGGTATTAGGAGCATAAATGTTTGTGAGAACCCATGAAAAACCATCTTTAAGATGCTCAAATTTAATACAAGAAAAATTACCTTCCTGAATAATGACCTAGCCTTCAATAGTGTTAAGATTCCAGATGGTTGCAATGCCTCCAGAAGCACCCTCAGAACTTCCCCCACTAATTTTACCATTTTTGAAAAACTTCAAAGATTCAACTTTTTCTCTACTCATTTTGGTTTCTTGAATAAGAAAAATGTCAGGATTGCTATCTCTTATCATATTCCTAATAATATCATGTTTATGGGGATTGTTTAGACCCCTTAAGTTCCAAGAGATTATCTTCATAGTTACTTACCAATTCCCAGCTCCTTGAGAGTTTTCTGAGTTCCATCTGCTATGTTCTTGCTGGCCTCCATGTCTCTAACTTTGTGATTAGAGGGTCACCCTGGGGAAGAGGAGACGTATCCCACATCAACTTGAGCTATTCTACTGGATTTCCTAATCAAGGATGTCGAGGGTGTTGCTACTTTCTTACTCCTGTGTTTAGGCTGCTTCCATTTCGTTTCTGACACAGGAACCACTTCTGGATTGGTTAGGATTTTGGAAATTTCATCTTCATTACCCCATTTAGGAGTTCTAGACTCAGTTGAAATAATGTTTGTTGTTCTTGAATGCTGATCCGAATCTGAAAGACTCAATCCCAAAATTGCACACTTTTGGGCTTCTTGTATTTCAAAACTAGGTATGGCTACAGAAGAGTCTGTCCTTTCAACTTGTGGATCTGGGATCTCACCTTCCTTCGATTGATAGTCTCTAGCTTCTACCGCCTTATTTTCATATGTGTCATCCACCACTTCATCTTTTGCTTTTGGAGGATCATTATGATTGTTCAAATCCCTTTTCTGCATAATTTTTATGGGGCTAGCTTTGGTTGTTTCATTCCTATCTGCCTCCTGAACCGTGGGACTGAAGATAGAGTTTGAGGCTTCCTTCTATTCCCCTAAAGGAGAAAAGCGATTTGAATTTTTTTCCTTATTTTCTATGTTCTTAACTTGCCACACCCTTTTCTCTGGCATATTCTGGCTTTCAATCTGAGGTTTTAACTGATTAGGCTCTGCCTTTTTCTTTTTCGGGCAAGATTTTGCCCAATGACCTACCTTTATACAATGGAAACAAGCAAAAGGAATAGTTTCATATTCTATATGTTGCTTCCAGGTTCCCAGTTTTGAAACTAGATCAATTTGTTCCGGCATATTTGCGTCAGGGGCTACTCCAACACAGAACCTTGCATGGGTTAATCTTCTTTTTGAAGTAGTGACTGGGTCAATAGAGAGCAGCTCACCAAAAGAACTTGCTATTCCAGAGAAGATGCTTTCTGCCCAATACTCGAGAGGCAATCCTGGGAGTTTTATCCACACTGGAACCTGCGCCAGAATAAAATCATTCATATTTAATTTCGGATGCCATTTTCTTAGAACCAGGGTTGTCTTTCCCACCATCCAGGGACTCCTACACAAGATCTTAACCTTATCTTCTTCACACGAAAAAGAGAAAGACAGAAGACCTTTGGGTAGAGCCGAGACCTCTACATTTCCTTTAAGTGCCCATTTTTTATTAACAAAGGCCCTAACAACTTCAATGTTTGGGTGCGGACCCATAAATTTCCCTACCAAGGAGTTCGACATACTGTTGATATTATGGTCTAGAACCTGGTCAAGGATGGAGATAGCAAACTTACCACCAGAAGGGTTAGAAATGTTCTTAACAGGAGGAAGGGAGGATTTACCAATTGGTCTAGATCCAAAAAGGGAAGACCATTTTTGCCCCTCCCTCCCATTATCCACGAAGTCAACTAGTGGCATAGGCCCCCCATTGGACCCTACCCCCAGATTCCTAGAAGAATCCTCTGTTATGGCAAACAGAGTACCACCGGACTGTGAGTCAGCAACCAGAACTAGGAGGTCCGGGGGCTTGTCCTTATCGTCAATAGGACTAGGACCATTGATCTGGCCACTCTCACCATTGAAACCAGGGTTCCCGCCTTGATGGAAATTTGAAATTTGAGCTCCCGCTCCACCCATAGTGAATCGACTGTTATATTCCAATTGTTGATTTGGATAGATGGTTGATAAGGGTTATGATCTACAATTAAAGGATGGTAAATGCAAGATCTTAAATGCCTCTGGTATAGATATTGCATCTAGAACTAAGACTAGAGGTAACATTTTTCATTTGAATGCTAGTGAGAAAAGTTGTTTGATTGCTCACATTGATGAGAGTTGGTTATGGCATAGGAAAATGTGTCATGTAAATTTTGATTCAATTATTAAGATTTGTTCTACACATGTTGTTAGAGATCTGCCTAAGATTGTTAAGCCTGTTGATTCGGTATGTAAGGAGTGTTTGTTGGGTAAGTGAACAAGAATTTCTTTCAAAAGAAAACAATATACATATGATGGATTGCTAGATCTTGTGTATATTGACCTATGTGGACCGACAAATATTAGAAGTGTGCAAGGTGATAGATATTTTATGTTGCTAATTCATTATTATTCTAGGATGATGTGGGTTATCTTTTTGAAGGAGAAATCAGAAGCATTTGATAAATTCAAGATATTCAAAGCTAAGGTTAAGACTGAGTCTAGATTGAAGGTGAAGTTTTTGAGATCTGATAGAGGTGGAGAATTATGTTCTAGTGAGTTGAATTCATTCTATGAGAAGCATGGGATTAGAAGACAATTATCTGCTCCTAGAACCCCTCAGCAGGATGGAGTCGTTGAGAGAAAGAACATAACTGTTTTGGATGCTACAAGGACTATGTTGATTGAAGGGAATGTTTTTAAGATCTATTGGAGAGAAGCTATTAGTATTGTTGTTTACACATTCAACAAAGTTCACATCAAAGGAGATACCGGTAAGATCCCTTATGAGCTTTGGTTTGGTCATGTTCCTACTATGAGATATTTTAGAGTATTTGGTAGCAAATGTTATATCAAAAGAGATGAGGATATAGGAAAGTTTAATGCTAGAAATGATGAAGGTATTTTATTGGGATATTCAACAAAGAGCAAGGTCTACCAATGCTACAATAAGAGACTAAGAAAGATAGTAGAAAGTGCAAATGTGAAGGTGGATGAGAACCTTGGGAAAAAAATCAGAGCATGTGGTTATGATGATGATCAGCATATTGTTTTAGCCCCTATTCAGCTTGAAGAGCCTAAGTAGAATGATTTGGTAGAGATTGTGAATCCAGATGTTGCTGGTGGAGGAGTGCAAGTACCTAAAAATCAGAATAATCAGAAGACTCTGAGGTATGTAAGATTGAATCATTCTAAAAATCAGATTATTGGTGATAAAAATAAAGGTGTGATTACTAGAAAAGGGTTAGTTGCTAAAGAAGTATGTTTGATTTCCAAAGTTGAAGCCTTTGAAGATGAAAGTTAGATGAGAGCTATGGAATAAGAACTAGATCAGATTGAAAAGAATAACACTTGGGAACTTGTGCCTAGACCTAAGGATAAGAATTTTATTGGTACTAAATGGGTATTCAAAAATAAATTGAATGAATCCAGTGAAGTTGTCAGAAATAAAGCTAGACTAGTCTGCAAAGGGTATTCATAGCAAGAAGGGATTGATTATGAAGAGACTTTGGCTTCGGTTGACAGACTTGAAGCTGTTAGACTGTTGCTTGCTTAAACTTTTTATAAAGATTTCAAGGTATATCAGATGGATGTCAAATCTGCCTTTTTGAATGGTGATCTTGAGGAAGAAGTTTACATTGAACAACTTGATGGATTTTCCCTGTTAGATGAAGGAGACATGGTATGTAAGTTGAAGAAATCTCTTTATGGATTGAAACAAGCTCCTAGAGCCTAGTATGGTAGACTAGATAAATACTTGTTGAAATTGGGATTTAGTAAAGGTGTTGTTGACAGCAATATGTACTATAAGATAGAAAATGATAACATCTTGATTATTGAAGTCTTTGTTGATGATATAATCTTTGGTGGTGATGATAACTTGAGCATGAGATTTTCCAGTAATATGTAGAAGGAATTTGAGATGTCTATGATTGGTGAGATGAAATTTTTCATAGGTTTGCAGATTGCACTGACTAGAAAAGGTATATTCATATCTCAAACTATGTGAAGAAATTCCTGAAGAAGTTTGGATTAGATGACTCCAAACTGGTTGGAAGTCCTATGGAGACTAATTGTAAATTGTCTAAGAATGATGAATCTCCTAGAGCTAATCAGAGTTTGAACAGATCTATGGTTGGTGGACTGTTATATCTTACTCGAACTAGGCTGGACATTATGCATGTTGTGTGCATGGCTGCTAGATTGATAACTCAATGATGAACAGTGAGTACCAAACCGGTACTGAGAGGGGGGGTGAATCAGTACGGACACAAAATCTTTTCCTAAACTGGTTTGACTGCAAACAGTGAACTTGACTGACAATCACTAACACTAGTCTGAACAAGATTACTATCGGTTAAACACAATGCAACTATGAAAGACATAAACCGGCAACACTTATCTTTCCATACAACCTACTCCCTCATTTCCACTTTATCCTTATGCATAAACAGATGTTCTATCATCTGAGATACAATAATTTACTAGATCAACATGATTCACCACTAAACAAGAAATAATGAAACATCACATGAAAGAGGCATCACACATGACACACATATTTTTCATGTGGAAACCCAACTGGGAAAAACCACGGTGGGGATGATTACCCACATGCTATTTTTGAACTCTTTAGAAGTCCGCTCTATTAGGAGCTTAGTCTGGTTAAAGACTGTTACAACAGGTTCTGTTAGGAACCGATCCTGTTAGGGATCACCTAGTTAGGGGATGGCTAGAATACCCGATTAAGGGTTAAACCCTGTTAAAGGTTACCTTGTTAGAGGATTTTATGAATTCAATGGCTTTGAGTCACCCTGTTAAAGGATTTACATCAAGTTGATTAAAGCTACCCTGTTAAGGGATTTTCCAATTGTTGAAGTGGTTAGAGATCAACAGGTATTACAATGATCTGGTAATAACACTCAATGCCAATGCAGATCAGCTTTAGTTTCTTCCTTCTGCACACATACTCTGCAGGTATCAATTCTCTTATCTAGTCTGGCAAGAATCACGTATCTCTGCACTTAGATACACACACAACATTTGCCAACAACTTCAACATGAAACACAACATCAACCTTATAGGAAATAGATAGGTCGGTAGCATAAACCCTAAACCCTAAACATTTAGGTTGATCAATTCAGTCGGTTCAATCCTGACCATTGAACACTTTGCATTTGAATACAATGGTCTTGAACAGATCTCAAGACATTCTCCATCGTTTGTTCTTCACCGCTTCATGGAGGCGATAACCCATCACGCGTTCTCCACCATTTACAGATACTACGCACATTCCTGAGGTAGATAGGATCAATCTCCTTCACGCACACAAGGCTAACGTGGCAACACGATCTGATCTCTATTACAATGCTAACTCATCACACAATGTCATCGGTTGAATCACACAGGCTCGAAACACTTCAACCGAAAACCCTGAGGCTGAGACTACCAACCGGTAGTCATACCATATTAAACCTTAATAGAAAACATTCCATATGTTGGTTCACATTTCAACATACTAGTTCACTTGGACAAATGTACCACTTCACCTTTTTGACATATACCGGTTCACAACATTATACCGGTTCTCTTTGTCTGTTGCTTAACTTTAATAAACCAGTTCACTCTTCAGCATATTGACATCAATGACAACACAATATCATTATGTCACCATACACTACACATATGCCAACATAGATATCAAGTTTATCCAAAAGAGAGTCATGTCACAACTGTGAAGAGGATTTTCAGATACCTGAAGTGAACTGTGTACTATGGATTATGGTATCCTAGGAATGATGATTTCATGCTATGTGCCCATACTAATGTAGATTGGGTTGGTGATGTTGATGAATGGAAGAGCACTACCAGTGGAGTATTATTTTTGGGTAAGAAGTTGGTTTCATGGGCTAGCAAGAAACAAGATTTAGTTTCCTTATCTACTGTTGAAGTTGAGTACATTGCTACTACTAGTAATTGCACTCGGGTAGTTTTGATGAAGCAAATGTTGAAGGATATCAAAGTTATTTAAGATGAGCCTACTATTATATACTATGATGATTCCAGTGCTATCAACATGTCAAAGAATCTGGTGCAACATTCAAAGACTAAACGTGTGTCAATCAAATATCATTGCTTGAGAGAGAAAGTCAACGAAGAGAAGGTGAAGCTGGAGTATGTATCTACAAAGGAACAAATAGCTGATATTTTCACTAAACCTTTGCCTGCAGATGCATTTGTCTACTTGAGAGACAATTTAGGGGTACCCACCCCTCCTGATGAGAACTGGATGCATTAAGTTGCATCAATCCAATGGATTTCAGAGCCTTATCTTCTTATCCGGATTGGTGAGTTGGTGTTGCTCCTCTGGTGGAGTAGTTTGTTGATCTGGTTATATAGTTTTGGGGGGAGACAGATTCATGTTTCTATTCTTGGGGAGATAGTTTGGTCTTTTGTTCTGTGAGCTTTGGCATTTCTATCAAAGTGGGAGAGAGATCATGTGAAAAACTTCTTTCTAAGTCTTGATCTTAGGGGGAGTTTGCTGAAGATATCTTCTTTTCTTTGCATTGATTGTTCTTCACATTCATATGTTGCCATCAATGCCAAAGGGGGAGATTGTTGGATATTGTTGGTCATTGTTGCTGCTAGGATATGTTGTTGTCATTGATGTCAACATATTCTTGTGATTTTCTCCAGTTATTGCAGATTGGGAAGATTTTCTAATCCAGTTTTGTAGTGTTGGTTTGTTGATCACTATTTTGCAGAATCTGGTATATCCTCCAGTATATTCTGGTGTGATCAGATCTGGTGCTAAGTTTTGGGATATTTCTTGGGATGGTCTTGTGTATCTTCATTTTAGTTGGATCATGATTTGGTGCCCCATAAGTTATATTTCTTTGTAACAGTTGCTAATTGGTTGTGTTCTTGAACTTTCAGACATTGACCGATGAAGATTTGAAAAGTGGTGTTGTTTGCAGCTATTCTGGATGATTCTAATGTATGTTTGCTAGTGTTTCTTAGTCATGTCCCATTTTTTTTGTTGATCTGCATTGATCGTTGTGCAATTTTTTGGTGGTTTCTATCAATCAATAATGATTTGTGTGTTATGCGGTATTTCTAGTGGTGTAGCATGTTGCGGTTGATCTTGGTGTGATTTCTAGTGTTGTGCATTTGGGAATTTTATTTAGGACCATGTTATGCTATGTAAACCATTATATTGGTCTAGTAGTCGATATTTGTATCACGTGGTGTAATTTTATAATTGAGGGTTAAGGTTTTAGCCAACCTTGTTATCAAGGTTGATGAATTGTATATATAGGTGATATAGTCATGTAGTTTGTGTATCAACATTGTGTTTGCATTATTAGAGAGAGGTTTGTGTGTGAACAAGTGATTTATCCTTCGGTGTTGAGTTTGTGGTGAGATTGGTGTTACAAGGAAGACATATTTGCTTAACCAGAATTGTAATCAGGCATTTGGAGATGTTATTCTTTCAATTCACTTCTTCCAGATTGTAGTCTGAATCTTATTGTAAGTCAGTGAGACTTCCCTGGGGGTTGTATCCTTTCGGGCAAATATCTTTTGAGCAGTGAGCTCTAGGTAGTATGCCTAAATGCATGTGCATTCCCCATTGTAATATTTTCACATACTACTGTAGAGTATCATCTTACTGTGGATAGGTTCCCGCTGTGGTTTTTCCCTTAACCGGGTTTTCCACGTAAAAATCTTGGTGTTGTGTCTTGTGTTGTTAATTTTCTTATCTATCTTATTGTTACAGTTTATCAGATCTGTGTTTTGTGGTTAAGTTTTGATATTTCAGTGCGGACTGATTCACCCCCCCCCCCCCAACTCAATCTTCTCTCTTGGTTGTTGCTAACAAAAGATGCATTTTGTATTCAAACAAGGATGATTGTATGTGTCTTTCATTCTGAAATGCACTAATTGAATTAAATGTGTGAAATATTTCAGAGATGGAGTTCAATCCATTCTCAGAAGACCTTAGACCATCCAACTTAACATACTATGTAACCAAGATTTATGAATGGAGGCGTGGAAAACTTCTCCATCAATTCTTGAAACGTTGATCTTCTTTTGCCCATGTGTGTGTAATTGAATTTATTCCAATTCTATAAGCATTAGAGAGCCTTAGAATCCTATGTGACTAGCAACGTGAGTTATTCTGACTTCAAAAGCATCTTGGATAGAGCCTCGCTACCAGTCAAACGTCTATAGCCCCAATGAGGTTATACACTTTAATCTCTTGAATATTGCTTCATTGCCAATGGGCATCCATAGCCCTAATGGAGTTAGTTGCATGTTCCCTTAGTCAAGCTTTTATTGCACTTGTATGCATGATATTTCAATTATATATCATTTCTCTTTTGCCTTGATATTTTGATATGGATTTTGGCATAGCACTTTTCTCTTATTTTCTTGCCTTCGTCTTGTAAGTAATGAAACCTACTTGGGTATGACGATTACAGAGGCGCTGAAGTAGAATTTTGGATTTTTCACTAGCCACATGACCAACTAGGTATCTATAATGACTTAGAGCTATTGATTAATGTTTGATATATAGCAATTGATAGATTTTGGGTAACAAGACTCGATAGTGAAACTTCTACACAACCATGGATAAAGCTCAATCACAAGGTGACATTGAAGATGAATGACCTAAGGCTTCCTAAAAACTTCATGTACCAGTATCTAGGAAATGAGGCCACTTTGATCCTTTTAGTGCAGACAGGTGAATGACTCAAAGAATCATCTTGTTTTATTGATGCAACTATATGAGAAAGTAATAATGATATGCAGCTATATGTTGTGAAATGGTGATATGCAAGCAACTATGATGCACTCTAAAATGAAACTATGTGATGCAATGCAGTAAAGAAATATGCAAATTCATTATTGAAAATTTAAATGAACCCATCCCTTAGATGTAATATCTTTTTAGGTGCATGTTGTTCATAGGGTCGAAGAGCTTTGTGTAGGTAGTTCATTGGTCTGTGTTTGAAGAGTTGGATAAACCTTTCTTTTTCCATATGATATTCAACTGGGTCTATTTCATGTACGTTTTCTGCTATAGCCTCATTATTTTCAAACCAATCCAGTTGTGGTAGATCTTCCAAGCGTGAAAGCAGGAATGGCCATAAAAGAAGGGAAGCAACTGTTGGTTCTGGTATGAAAAGCATTGGCCCTATGGACTTAGACTGTAAGGGTAAAATTAATACGTCATTTTAATCCCTATAGAGGGAGAACTTTTTGGCTTTTAGATTCACTCAGAACTTAGTATCTACTCTGTTATGGTATCATACTTATTGCTATGGTTGTTTTAGTTGTCTGGACTTTATAACTGACAGGACTTGGTTATATGTTTTTTGTTGGTATCTATGATGGCTCCTATGGTGGTGAACTCTTTCAATCTATGGACTATTATATGCTAATGTAATTGTGAAATATCTAGTAGCTTAATATTGTAGGGTGTTTTGATATTATGGGTTTTGTTTTTGGCTCCTCTTGTTTGTCTCTTATGGTTTTTGTCTTGCCTTTTTCCTGTTTTGTGTGTTGGTATGTATATATATATATATATATATATATATATATATATATATATATTGGTTTTTCAAATTGTATATATATAGGTGTGTTTTAACATATTATTTGTTTCTTCTAGCTATTCAAAAAGTATTCTCCCCTTCGCATTGATATGGAGGCAGAATGCAGCATCTGTATGATTTTTTATGCAATGGTAAAGCATGAACAGTTTGGTATATTCCCTTCAAGTCACTGAGATTGAGATAGCCCCTTTTCAGATGCTGCTATTACTTTTATTCATTAAAATCCTATGTGTTGCTTATGGAGTGATGTTAACAATGATGGTGATTTCATGCACCTTCTGGTTCTATCGTCATTATGAACTAGTAAAGGCAGATTCCTTCTCAAGTTTTATTCTTGTCTCTCTGGCATGTTAGATCTGTTTGCATGCAATTTTACTATGATCTCAGAATGTTATGGCTTATCTTTGACAAGATTTCATTTTATTATGCTAAATGAGGCCTGATATTTTCATGATGGTTAAAATTCATTTCGGGTGACTGAAAATTTCAGCTGAAGTAAGGATAGTGGAGAACATGGATATGATGAACAGTGATATCTATCTTGCCTAACCCCTTTTGTTAAGTGAAGTCTCTACATTACAGGTTCTTAAAGGGATACATAGGATAGGATTGTTACAAGTTGGTGGTTAGGTCATCTCTCAGCTTTTTGATTATTTTGAATACTATATTATGATAGATTATATGCTTACTATAGCTTATTTTCAAAATTCTAGTTAATGTCTAACAGCTGGTCTAGTGGTTTGGAAAACATGTTGTTTGTTGGCTTGAATTGCAGGGGATGTCAACGGTCACTAACTAGTGAACCTTGAACTAAGGATTTGAGAGTTTAGTCTCAATAGGAAGGATAAAGCAAAGAATAGCACAGTGCCTTATTGGGGCTTGCTGCTTCACAAGCTTAAATAGATGCAACTCCTTGTTCATAAACATATGAAATGTAACTAACCAGCCAAATTGTGCTCGGTTTGAGGACTGTATATTCCTTGAAATTGCAACAACTATGATTGTATATTCTTTTAAGGGGCAAGACTGGAGGTTTTCTCCACTCAACTCTTTCCTATCAGTGCCCCTACTGAGATGGGTTTTATTAGGTTTTAAAAAATTAATAAAATTATGGCTTCGGCCTTTTACCGATCAAAAAAAAAATTATGTGATTTTAAAAAGATATTTTATTGTTTTTATATTTTATTTACATAAATAATAATAATTTTTTTATTTTCAAAAAAAATTGTTTCATTATTTTTTCCTACAATACATACATTGTATAAAATTGTCTATGTTTGAATATATTTTATATAAATATTTTAAAATAATATCAAATAATTAATTTTGAAGAATATGATATAAATATTAATCATGTTCCAACCAAAAACTCAAAAAAGTCAAGATTAATTGATTTACTTGATAAGGAGAATGCAACCCCTTTTCAGTTCAAGAAGACTGCCAAGATGTCTGATATCCTTGGAAACAATCTCATAGTGCAGGGAGAGAATGACTCCCCTAAAGGACAATGAAATTAATTTCATGGAATGTTAGGAGCCTCAATGCCCCTAACAAAAGATGCTTAATCAAGTGTCAATTAGACAATTTTTCTCTTGATGTGGTCCTTCTTCAAGAAATGAAACTTGCTGATAATCAATCCAAAATTAGTGGTTAAAAATAACCTTTTCACACTAATTTGAATTCCAATAATTTAAATGTCATTATTCAATTTTTCATAACTACTTTATTGAATTAACACCATTCAATAAGTAATTTAAATGATAAAATTTTGAAAAGAACTATAAATAACCATAAACCATACACTGCAAGTTGATAACAAAGTTCACCCCTGATGGGCTACGTCTCTGGGTCCACTTCAAATGCACAACTGATCCATTAACATTGATGAAAATTACATAAAATTGCCTTTAACATCAAAAGCAATTTAAAAACCTGCATAACCAAACTTCTGGATTCTCTAGGAAGATATGAACTCAATAAGAGTTCCTCCAAATTCTTCATGCAAAATAAATAAATAAATAAAGGCTAAAAAACCTTTTAACTCTCCAAAACTGCTTACAATAACCAATTATGGGTGCTTCTCTGTTATCAAAATAGGCTTGTGGAGAAATGATAACACTTTGCCTTTATGTAGTCAAGCTTGCAAGTTCTAGCCTTCCTTTTACATTAAATTTTGCTTTATCTAGAAGATTGCATTTTAAATGCATATCTTTGTTTTTTTTCCAAACACATGTAAAACATGTGGTGCAATGGATAAAGGTAAGTCTTATCCCATGGAAGTTGTGGGTTCAAGTCTTCATGTGGATCCAAAAAAATCTTACTTTTTCAAACCCCATGTGAGCAATATTTTTTAGATTTTATTTCTCTCATTAATACTCACATCCAAATGCATGGCAAAATGATTAAAATGTGAGAATTTGTTGGGGTATGTCTTGGGATCAAATCCTACCAAATACACCCATGTCTTTCCCTCAACTTTTGAAGACCATAACTTTTGCATATGGTGTCCGATTAAGTTTGTTCAAAATGCGTCAGAAAGCTCTTGATGAGCTACAACATGAAAGACTTTCCATAAACTCACAACATCATCAATTTTTTTGAAATCATCAATTTGGATCGATTGTGGAAAGATCCTCTTGGATCAATAATATGGCTCAAAACCTTTTTGGTTCCTAGGTTAGTTGGAAATATTTCTCCATCCCTGCATCAGGTGCTTCTAGGGGTCTTTCAATTTTATGGCATCTAGAAGTCTTTTCAGTTTATCTAGTTGCTTCCACAACAAACTGGATGTTAGTTCCAGCAAAGTGGTTGTTGAGAAACTCCACTTTCTATATCTTTAATATTTATGGTCCCACCTGTACCAATCAGAAAAAAAGATCTTGGGATCAACTCTCAACTATTTTTATTCATTTGAAAAGTGAATTTTTAATCCTTGGAGGTGACTTCAACGCTTTGCTAGGCGACAGTGAAAAAATGGGAGGCATCATCCCCCCAAAAAAGGTTATGAGTGACTTCAGAGATTTTATTAATGCAAATAATCTCTTTGATTGCATTCCCAAAAATTACTCGTACAATTGGATAAACTGAAGACAAGATTTTCATCAAATTGCAAAAAAAAAATTAGATAGGTTCTTGGTTTCTGATGATTGGCTCTCTTCTACAATGGAATTCTCTTCCTCCATTTTGCCATCTATAGAGTCTTATCACTTTTCTATTCTCCTTTAGATTGTTATCTCAATACCACAAAGACTTACATCCTTCAAGTTTGAGTCAATGTGGTTAAGATATTGTACCTTTCTACCTCTATTGGAATCATGGTGGAATTCAGCTCCTTTTTCTATGGGTTCAAGAATGTTCCAATTAAGTAAGAAATTGAAGTTTGTAAAAGGGTAAATCAAAGAATGAAATAAACTACATTTTAAAAATATCTTCATTGAAAAAGAGAGTGTTCAGCGAGAGCTATCAAATTTATATGAGACAATCATTCAACAAGGTATGGATCATGTTTCCTTTTTAAAAGAAAAATTGCTTAAGTTAGAATTAGAAGAGATACTTTTAAGAGAAGAATTGTATTGGAAACAAAAGTCTAGAGAATCTTGGTTAGCTGAGGGTGACAAGAATACCAAGTTCTTCCATGCATCTACAAAAGTGCACAGACAAAGAAATAAATTAGAAATAATTATCTCTACTAATGGTTCCAAGTTGGTCACACATGAGGAGATTAAAGATGAGGCCATAATTTTTTTTAGAAATCTTCTCTCTTCCCCACAACCTCAACAATATCTTCAAATGTCACGTCCTTTAGACTGCATCCCAAAACTTGTAAATGAAAACCATAACAAAATTATTATGGCAGAGTTTTTCGTTGAGGGAGTTAGAAAAGTAGTTTTTTCAATGACCCCAGATAAAGCTCCTAGACCTGATGGTTTCACAATGATTTTTTTCAAAAGTGTTGGTCCTTTATTGGGAGATACGTATTGCTGGCCGTATAAGAATCAAGAATAAATGGAAACATGCTAAAGGAGTTCAACATAACCCACATTGCCATCATTCCAAAAAAAATAGATTCATCCACTTTTTCTGATTTTAGGCCAATAGCACTATGCAACACAATCTACAATATTTTTACAAAAGCATTTTCCTTGAGACTAGCAAGATTGATTCCATCCATCATCTCTGAAGAAAAAGGGGGCTTTATCCTAGGCAAGGAGACTTTAGAAGGAGCAATAGTTTCTCATGAGATCCTCCATTCTATAAATATAGAAAAGATTTTAGTAATGATTCTACAAATTATGCAAAAGGCCTATGATAAAAACAAATGAAGTTTCCTCATATCCATCCTTGAGAAGTTTGGTTTTTGTCACAACTCGTGTAAATGGGTTCTATCATGCATTTTAGGAGCTAAATTCTCAGTCATAGTGAATGGTTCACCCTGTGGTTTTTTTGCTTCATCTCAAGGAATCCGTCAAGGAGATTCCCTCTCCCCTTTTCTCTTCATTTTAATGGCTGAAGGGCTAAGTAGATCCATCAAAGCTGCAAATGATAATAAAATCTGGAGAGGCATTTTCATCCCAGTTGTTCCTTACTCCTTCACCCATTGCCTTTTTGTAGATGACACCTTTCTCTTTAGGAAAGCTACTATGGATGAAGCAATTGCTATCAGGAAAACTTTATTCTCTTACTTGGAAGCTTCGGGACAGTCCATCAACGAAGATAAATCAAAGGTTTTCTTTCTAAATGTTCTAAATTTCATCAAGATTAGGCTTACTAAATTTTGAGGCTTCCAATCTGAAAACCTACCATGTGAATATCTAGGAATCCCCTTCTTCACAGGAAAAGTCAATAATAGGTTTTGGGATGGTTTTCTTACAGCAATTAAAAAAAATCTTGTTGGAAGAGCAAGTGTCTCTCTTCCAGGCAAAATTACCATGATCTAGTCTATTTGCAGCACCATTCCGACATATCTAATGTCAGTATTATGCATGTCAAGGGTAGATTCTAAAAATTTACAATCCAATTTGAGATCTTTCTTGTGGTCAGAAACTATTTCAAACAAGGGAAAGATTCCTCTTCTTGCTTGGGAGAAGGTATGCTCCCCTAAAGACATGGGTGGCTCGAGTATTCAAAATTTAAAATTACAAAACCTTTCTTTGGGAGCTAAGATATTTTGGAAAGTTTACTATATTTCTAATTCTCAATGGAGAAAGATATTGAGATACAAGTATCTGGATACATTTGATAAGGAAAGAATCTTCACCCTTAGAAAGCTCCCAAAAGGTTCAACCTTTTGGGATTTCATTTCTTCTTGCAAGAAAGTCATTTTACCACATCTCTCTTGGGTGATAAACAATGGTGAGAAGGCAAACTTTTGGGATGATGTTTGGAATGGATATTGTCACTAACTCATTTCACTGCAAATCTCGACAAAATATTCCAACGAAAGTCCAATAATTATTTGTATCATCGGGTATCTGTGCGAAATTTTCAATTTTTTTCATTTATGCCCAACGTTCGTCAATCTTGCGATGCTCTATGATTTTCATTGCTATTTTGACGTTACCTTTAACTTCTAGGCCGACGAGTATATGGTTCCGACCAATGTTTTTTAAATAAAATTAATTTCGACAATTTATCTATAATTGGTGACCCAGTGCGCTAATGCTTGTTAAAAAGAATTTATAACTAACGTCTGTGCAGGGGATTTTGACTAAGGCATAATTAATGGAAAAGAAGATCTTGAGGATGTGGCAAGTAAAGTTGCACAAATGAAATTATTAATTTGTCTAAGAAAGAGATTTATTGTTGATAGAGAATCGTTGCATGAATATACTAGAATTAATGGTAGTTAGGAGCCTAGTCGTATCTGAACATAAAAATTTGAACCAAAAGAAGGAAGTGTGTCAATTAATGTTGGTGGCTATCAGTCTACAGGGTAGATGGAATATCTTGAATCCTTTTACATCCAGAGAAGTAAAAATTAACTCAAGAATTAGTAGAAGTTTTATGATACAGAGGAAGAGTCTCTCAAAAAGTAAATTTGGTAATACAATTAATGATAAGAGTAGAATTGGTAGAGCAGAAAGAAGAAGTGTTTTAGAGGGTGGAGCGGAGAGAGAAGAAGAAAATAGAGGGTCAAGAAAGAGAAGAAAAACACTGAATGCGTGTGTACGCAAGAAAATACACTAAAACATGTAAAGTCAAGCACATTCACAACAAGGTCATCAGATGAAGTATAAACAAAATAAACAAATGAATAACTAAACCATTAAAGCTCCTTTGACGAAGGTCTCGCTACTCCTTCTTTCTCCTCTAATTATGTTGGTATTTTGGCTCAATCCATTATGCAACTCATATGAAGCAAGGGAAAAAGCGTGATAGGTGAGAATACTAGAAGATTTAGAATGATAGCGTAAATGTAAACTACTAAGATGTCAAAATGAGGAAATAAGAACCCAATTTATAGACTTTGAGATCACATTGAATGGACAAGATCAGCTCAATCCAACGGTTGAGATTTTGTGCAAGAATGAGTTAAAAGGGAAATTACCATTAGAAGTGAAGAGAAAAAGGCACTAAATCAAAAAGAAAATGGAAACTTCCATTTGTATTCGAAATATTCCATTTAAGCAAGAATGAGGTGGAATTAATAATTATAAATTATTATTTTTTCCTCATTTCTAAATTAGCTAATTAAATAAATAAATTATTTAATTGTGAACTTAGGATAAGAGGAGTAAATGAATAATTTCATTTACATAGGAAAAAATATATTTAATAAAGATGACATGACTAAAATGAAGAAATTGATGAAATAATTATAGGATTCCAACCCCAATATCGAATTAGGCCCAAATTATGACTGATTGGCAATATTGACAAAATTGATGACAAATGACCATAATCCAAAATTGTTTTGATAAGACCAGGAAATTGATAATGATGATAATGACAAGACAATTGAACGCAATAAAGGCAAATGAGATGTCAAAATGATCAATTCTGACATTGCAATTGATTTAAATTGATAATGTTGATTGACAGAAGACCAATGGAAATTGATTAAAGATAATAAAAAAGGATTTGATAAAATATTGAAGAGATTAATAATTAATGACCAATTAATTATCAATAAAGGTTGATTTAGGACCAAATGATCAAACGATAAAACTACCAACCATGATGATTTAGGGCCAAATATGATTGAATAGGTTTGTTAGGGTTGGAAAGGAATCAAATTGAATAGGAATAATGACCCAATGTCCACACATGATCAAAATCAAATGTGACATAGAAGACATGTTAAAAATTAAGGTTTAGCGATGCAGGCATAAACCAATTTTTAGTGTCTACATTTTGCCCCTCTTTGAGACAATGCGATTATGAGCGTTGTTTCAAAAAATAATTAAAAAGATCATGCCCCAATAGATCAAGAGATGGAGGTGGGATGCCCCCTCGAGAGATCGTTTATGTATGAAAGAAATGAATGATCTCTCGAAAGAAGAGAAGAAATGTTAGAAAAATGTGTGGGAACAGAAGAATAGTTCATTCATTAGAGATAAAGAGTTGAATGATTGATAGAAGAAATGTTAGTAAGTTGAAATTAGACAAAGAAAAAGGGGGAAGAAACCTTTCCTTCACAAGTGCACATTAGTGAATGAGAGCCTTTAATTACTATTGCAAAACAGATGCAGCGCATCATGGCATTGAAGGCCAGAGCAATAATGCAATCCCTTTGCATAAAACAGACACATTGCGGACAAGGAATGAGTCAAAAAACTACCTAAGACAATACGTGTGTCAAAGGTCGAGGTATATGCGGTGTTCACAAAGAGAACGTACTTATCACAGACACCAAAGACATACGTGCCCCATAAATTTATGAAACAATCTGCAAACAAAAAACAAAACAAAAATGATCATGAGCCATCCCGCCACTCTAAATCACTTTGTGACATCATCAAGTAGCATAGGAACATGATCAAAGATATATTTAAAGAAAAATAAGACACAAATCCAAGCAAGTCAAACAAACATTCTGATCTTCATTGCCAAAAGGTGATAATGTTGTAGTGAAAGGATGATCATGTTGTCTGGTTTCAGGGAACGCAGTACCCTGTCTAAGACAAGACATAGTTTGGTTTCGAGTATACCACACCCTGTATAAGACCCGTGATAATGTTGACAAAGGACTAATAATATTGATATTGTTGATTGATAGGACAAGTTTGATCAATTTGAATGCTTGGTTGGTTGAACAGTTCATCTGTTAATGCATGATTTGTTAAGCGCAATGTTTTATATGTTTTTGTCTGACATCTCCTCAAAATGTTTATCTGTATACAAAGGGGACAGTTAATTAATGAAATGAAAATGAAAACAATTGTTTTTGGGATTTTGATGTTTTCCAATTTTTAGGTTTTTTGTAAAAATTTTATTTTTTGTTGTTATTTTTTTCAAGACATTTTACGAATGTTTTTGGATTATTTCAAGATGATTTTACAATTTTGGGGGATTATTTCAAGATGTTTTTTAATTTTTTATTGATTTTTTAAGACTTTATTTGATTTTTAGTGATTTTTTCAGGACTTTACTTGATTTTTAGTGATTTTTTCAGGACTTTATTTGATTTTTAGTGATTTTTTCAAGACTTCATTTGATTTTTAGTGATTTTTTCATGACTTTATTTAATTTTTAGTGATTTTTTTCAAGGCTTTATTAGTAATTTGCCCCCATTGTCTAGCAAGGTAAGGAAGACAAAGGCCATTTATTATGGTGATAGAGCGAATGCAATTTCCAAGGGCTATTGTGCGATGGGATAAGGGATTGGATATGACAATGTAAAACAATGGCATGGCATGAGGAACATGTCAAGAGGTTTGTGAAACCATATTTTGCATTTTGTGTCCTTATTTCGGATCAAGATCAAGGGACAAAAAAGAGTGTATGGATAGTCATAGGATATGGATAGGACAAGCAAGATCAAGAATGGATAAGGGACATGAATAAGATAAGGAACATGGACTGAAGGTTGCAATCGACCAAGGAATATGGATGAAAGTTTGTGATAAACTAATGGATAAATACCAAAAGTTGTGATAGATTGAAAGCTGCGAACAGGATGCATGACATTCATGAAGATCCTCAGCCTTGTCAAGATCAAAGGTGGAAAAGGGAATATGGACATGAGGGACGATAGGACAAGGAAGGGGTGTGACAGGGGTATGATAGGATAATGAAGGGCAATAGGATATGAAGGAGGAAACCTGCCCCCAAGTGTGGTGTGCAAGAAGTTCATAAATTACACATGATGCCTGTTTGCCAGGTTTTCATCATGGTACTTTCCCAAGGTGCCTATTTGCTAGGTTTTCACCAGTGGATGGATTATTCTCTTTACTTTTTTCTTTTTTTTTGTTGTTTTGACTTTTTAGATAAAAAAATGGACGCATGATAGGGAATGGAATACAGACTCAAGCATCTTGTTGTTTGGATAGTAGCCTTGAAAAATGGACATGACTATTAAAATTATGTTGAGAGATGTTAGTAGGATCATGAAATGGAAATAAGATGGGACTAAGGATTTAGGCCAAGGATTTATGCAAAAGATGAGATCAGAGGGACAGAAGGATGGAAAAGAGGTTTTGGATAATAGATAGGATATTGGAAGAATTGGGCTTGAGAAGATGGAAATGTTGGCAAGATCAACATTGGCACACACCTTGAGGGGTGGTGGAAAAATGGATTTTGGATATGGAGATTTTGATGAAGGAATAGCTAGGGATTTTGGGACATAAGGACCCAAAATGGATGAAGGAAGTGGTGGAGGAATAGACTTGGAAGGTTTGGATGGAGGAATAGTAATTTTGGATGCCAATTTTGATGCTTCTTTTTGTGCTACTATGAGCCGCTTGGGAATCCACATGGTTTTTTATTTTTCATTCTTTTGAGGTTCCTTGAAACACATTGCTTGCATGAGGGATTTAGGAACCCATATAGCTTTTGACTTTGCTTTCTATTGAGAAATGAGCCTTTGTGGCCTTTTGTATATTTCTTTTTCATTTTGGATCATATTTTTCTTTATTTTGACATGTCGATTGGATCGGACATGTTGATCCTTGACTATGTGTAGATTGCTAGACTTATGCCTTATGTGCTTGGTATCCAAATTTCTTGGAGGGGAAAAGGAATGTGTGAATGGATAGGGATGAAATGGAGGTCGTTTGGATGGATGGAAGGTGCTCAAAGATGTGTTCCTTTGCTGACCTTGAATAGGGGATGAAGGGATATAAGGACCTAAAATGGATGGAAGGGATGAAGGGGAAGGGATATCTTTGGATTTTAATGGAGGGATACCAATGTCTTGAGAGTGAGTTGTGTATCCATGACCCTTAATATTTTATTTAACATGGAGGGGTTCTTTCTTGAGAAGGCCTACCCCTTTGTCTTTGTACATATTTTGACCCGTAGGATACTCTTTGCTTCGGGAAGAAGATGTGAGTCCATTATGAGGTGGATATGACATGGAAGAAATTACAAGATTATGAAGTGGATTAGATCGGACCAAAGTGGAGGAACCCATTGTGCACGTAAGGGGTTCATGAACATCTTGCACCAACATGTCAGAATCATGAGGGGGATCAAGATCATGAGGGAGACTAGGATCAATGATAGCCTCTTCATGTGATGGAGTGGGAGGAATAATGGGATCATCAAAAGAAATAAGATCTTAGAGGATATGTGGAGGATTAGGATATGGAGATGGAGGAACAAAGGAATCTTGTGGAGGATCTGAAGGAATGATAGGGTCTTGTGGTGGACATAAATCTGAAAGGAGGCTTTGATCTTGACAAGGAGGAAGATTGTTGGATTCCTCTTTAAAGGTGCTATTGTCTTGAATTTCAATGGGATCATCAGAAAGGATGGAAGGGATATCTTGATCTTCCATAGTAAGTGGAATGTCAATGGGATTTGAAAAGGTGTTATGTTCTTCAATAGAATGGATAGAAATAGGGGGATCATCATGAGTGTTTGGGAAGATGGGATCCTGGTCAACAATTGGATGGGTTGATAAGGTTTTAGGATCTTGATCTTGATTTGTTTTAGGACTCATTTGTTCATTCTCTAAATTATCCTCTTGACATTGGTTTGGACTTTGAACATGTGTGGGGGATTCTGGCAAGGAATCAATGCTTTGACATGAAGGAGAGGGACTTTGAATGGAATCCTCTGAAACAGGGTTGACGGGTAATGAAGCGCACGGTTACATTGGGTCTATCATTTCTGAAGCATGGCAAGGATGTGCATCATGAATTGGCTTAGCTTGGCAATCAATTATGGATAGCCCTTGGAAAAATTCATCCTTGGGTGCATTGTGTGATGAGGGTGTTATGGAAGGTTCTTTTGAAACTTTGAAAGGTGTAGGGATAGATGCCACTAGAGAGTCAATTTGTTTATGGGCTGATGAGCCATTACTAGAGATAGGTACACAATTTTGATCTTTCTCAGGAAAATCACTTAGGACTCTCTTTAAGATTTGTCTAATAAAGCCACCTTCCTTTGGAGACGCATTTGAATCCTTGTGAGGTTTTGACATGATTGGGTTTTCATTTTGGATTTGTTTGAAAGGGATTTGGTCTTGGCTTGATGTTATGTTTTGATTTTGAATTGGTTTTTGGTTGAATTGCTCTAACATGTTTAAAATTTGGTTTGGTTTGTGTTGCAACTTTTATTTTTGAATTTTTGGATGTAGTAGTTGACATTGATATGTTGATTGAACTTGTTGATATTTGACATTTGGTTGGACCAATTTTTGACATTGTATGGTCGGTTAAGCATATTGTTGACATTGCACCTGAAATGGTAATTTTTCCCCTATGATTAATTAGGTATTAGGTATTAGCGGTGGGTTAAATAAATCAAATATTAAGTTAAACCTAATGTAATTAACCTTTTACCTAAGATAAATATTTTAATTTACTATTATTTTGAAGTGCTGACACAATATTTTAATAGTCTCAAAAGTAATTATTCAAAGCAATGATAAACTAATTACTCATAAATTTGTATTATTTTATATGGAATGAACATTCAAATCATTTATACAACAATTATAACTAAAGATGATTTTTATCATGAATGTACATCAATAATCAATAATAAAACATTGATATAATAATTTGCAAAAATGAAACATTAGGGAAATGACTATATGAAATTGATTAATACATATATGTAAATCACAGAGAGGTTGTTTTCCTGCAAGCAGAGGATTAGTTATAGGTATAAGGTTTCCAGGCAAGGGAGCATTCCAGGAGGGCACAGTTCTTACACAAAACCCCACATGCCTTCACGACATGAAATAAACACGATTCTTACACAAAACCCCACATTCCTTCATGGAATGAAATAAACACAGTTCTTACTGTAAAGCGGAAAATCGCGGTCGAACCCTAGTTGGTCTCCCCTCTTCTAACTCCAAGGAGAGAGAAGGGAGGTTCGCTAGGATTCGATGGGTTTTCACTTAGGGGGAAGACTTTACATTCAAAAGAGGGGTTGAAACTCATAAGATTCAATCCCACACGATGTAAGATTGGATGCTAAATGAATTTCAAGGGTTAGGAAAGCAAGGCTACCCTCTTTTGTAAAGAATGTTGATTAAGGAAATTAAGCTAAGGATGCATAGAAAGTCATAAAGATTCGCTTATAAACTGAGTTTAGGTTATAGGGTGAAGCTACGGACCTGGAATTAGCAGTAAAATGTCGATACGGCGCTGTCCTGCAAATTTGGGCAAAAGTTGTCGGGACGATGGCGCCCGGCGCCACGGTCCTCCGAAAAATCCGCGAAACGAAGGGGGATCTGTTCGTCTCTGCACAAGGATTCCAGATCTTCAATTTCAGCCGCGTACCTGCAACCTACACATAGAAAAGCGAAGACGATTGGGGGGTTAGGGATTAGGGGTTTGCCTTTAGGTCAAACCCCGGTTTTGGAATTAACCAAGAAATGAGCAAGAGCTGTAAATGTAAATGACTGTAAAACAAGTACTAATACCTTGTTCTAAGGATGTTTGTATCCTTATGTGCGAAGGTTTAGATGTTGTATGTTGTATGTTGTAGCATGTAGTATGTGATCTCCTCTTCAATGGTTGAATCCTTGTCTTGAATGCAACACTTAGCCTTGAATGGAGACTTGGAATGATCAATTGCTTGAATGCTTGAATGCTTGAATGCTTGAGTATAATTTCCACGCTTTGTACACATATCCTCCTCATATCAAATGAGAGAGAAAAATTTAGTTTATATACTTGTCATTTAGGGCTGATAGACTGATTTTCCCGACCTTAGGCCGACCAGGGAAGTATATTTCCAAATTGCAATCAAAAAGACCTGATATCACTTAGGAAACCGGGCCCAAAATAGGACCCAGGGACCAGGGCACTGGGCGCCATGGTCCTGGAGGACCAGGGCACTGGGCGCCCTGGTCCTGAGGGACCAGGGCGCTGGGCGCTCTGATCCCACCTCCCAGGACATCAGGGTGCAAGGAGGTTCAGGCCAGGGTGCTTGAAAAATGCAGTTTTCAGTGTCGTGAGCAAGTTTTGGGGTCTCCATTCAGGTTGCGTGTTGCGTCGCCATCGTGAAGACCGAAATGCAGTCGAAATTGCAAGTGTCGCAATTTTAGGACGCTACATTTAGCCCCCACTTTAGCGGGAGTATGTATGCTCATACTTCCGGTAAAGTACAAGGAAACAACGTTGAAAGACTTTCACCACGTCAAGGAGGCAAGATACACCAAGCCCCCAGTGGACTAAGGATCTTACGACTTCGGTTGACAAAGTAAAAGGGAAGATCACGAGGGAGAACCATGACTGTCAGTAGTAAGGTTCCCTCACTATGAGTCATGCAAAAGAAATACCAAAAATCTTCAAGACAAAGCTAAGTTTGCCAAGAAATTTTCAAGTATCTTTGAAAGGATAGACAGGGTGTATGCCCCCCTACGTTAAAGCGATCGCACACGCCTCAACGGGGGTGATTGTTTTAACGTAGTGATACACATAAGAAATGAGAAAGGAAAAAGGAGCACGTTATCGCAAAGATTTAGCCCCCAAGTGTGAGATAAACCCAAGGATAATAGACACAAAACACAAAGCACGAGGTGACTTCGCTTTCCTCGGGGTCAGTATGCTGTATGATAAGTCATGTATATATATCATATGTATGTATGCATAATTGTTCTTCATTCCCCAATCAAGGAAGGTCACCTAGAAGAAGGGAACACATGTGTCTTTTGAGTCAACATGAGAGAGATCGAGAGATCTCAATGCTTTGCATCGTCCTCAAGTAGACAACACTAAGGATGACAAATAGAAGAATGAAAATAACATATAGAAGAAGTAACAAAAGAGAGGGGGAGAGAGTTTGCTATGCTAATGTAACTAGTCTAGCATGTCATCTACCCCCCGATCTTGCTGATCAATGTTTCGGGAAGGCAGGGAACACGCTAGAGGAGGAACATCCAACACAGCAGATGGAGCTATCACAAGATCCAAACAAGGGCTATGTTCATGTTCCAAGCCACATTGTTCTTGTCTAGGAGCTAGGATAAGTGCTTTAGAAAATTCATTAGATAAATGGTTATCAACATCAACAAGTTCATATTCACTATCAGAAGCAAGAGGAGTAATATTTTCATCTATATCATCATCAAGATTTATAAAAATAGGATCTTTAACTCGCACAGGATCAGACCATCATGCATCTTATGTTTAGGAGATTTAGGCTCAATATCCGACTGAGGAGAAAATGGAATAATGCTTGTTGAAGGTGTTTTTGGAGATTGTAAAGTTTGAGAAGCAGCTGCTTGAGCCCTAAGACGACGCTTTCATCGGCGTTCCCGTGCAGAACGATTACGTCTGGTCTTAGTAGGAAGTGGAGAAGACTGAGGAGGAGGAATGTTCTCATCCTTATCACTTGGGTGTTTAGGTTGTGGTCTCTTAGGCTGGATAATAGGAGAAGAAGAAGGTCTCTTCTCTCTATAGAAGGCAGGAGGAGGAACTGCTCCATATAAAGGAGGAGTTTTTGGTTTAGGAAGAAGACCAAGTCCATCATGACGAGGAGGTCTAGGTCTATTTTTAGAAGATTTATTAGGCATAGACATAGTCGCACCCATAGGGATGGGTTGGGAATCTTCTTGGGGAAAGACATTAGTTTTGTCTTTCAAAGGAAGAATTTCCTTCTCAAGAATGATAGGAATGTCAAGTTTAGGTGCTCTAGGTTCACTTAGAGATAGGATCATATCTGTTTTCCACTTTTGATAAGATTTGAAAAGATGATCACTTCGCGGAGGAAGAGATTGGAATTGTTTAGGCCAAAAGTAATCAATAGGAACACTAGAGGTTCTTTCAGCTGGTTTAAAGAGACTATGATTGACAGTAACAACTTCACCATTATGGGGAAATTTCAAACACTTATGAATAGGAGAAGCAATAGCTTTCATGGAAGATAGCCAAGGATAGCCAAGCTTCACACGAAATTGTTCGGAAGAAGGAATAATAGCAAAGTTCACATCAAGGGATTTGTTATGGATCTCAATAGGCAATGTAATAGAACCAATTGCAGGAGAAGAAAATGCATCAAATAATTTCACAATCACATTTGTTTTGTCATAGATCACTTGATTCAATTGCAAAGTAAAAAGAAATTCTTCAGTAATAACATTAACCATGCACGAAGGATCAATAAGCACTCCACGGCAAGGCATATTCTTGACTTTTGCAACTATGTATAAAGGACCATCAGGTGCCCTAATGGTTTCACTAGAATCAAATGTGATGGAAGATTCTTTAGGGTTTTCTTGCTGCTCTACAAAGTTAATCACATTCGGAGTCATAGACACAAGACCATCAGATGAGAAAGAGGAATCATTAGCCTCAATCGCATTAGAGGTATGAGAAGGTAATGGATCAGTAAAAATCTGAAGATTTTGGTTAGGAGGAGCTACAGATGTGTTGCCTTTATCATTCACTCCAGAAACAGAAATAGTATTATTATCAATCAAATCTTGAATTTTACCCTTTAAAGAAAAACATTTTTCAGTATCATGCCCAGGCTGACGATGAAAGTGACAAAAAGCTTTGTGATCAAAATAAGGTGAAGTAATCTTTGCAGGATCAATTTGTCTTATAGGAGGAAGGGTAAGCACATTTTGTTCCAATAACTTATTCATAATATCATGCAATGATTCCTTCAAAGGAGTATACTTTCTTTCTTTCCTGAAAAATTTAGAAATAGGAGGCACACCTGATGCTGCATTCACATTGTTGTTGATGATGTTTTCATTGAATTTGATAGAATCTCTGTTCGGTTTAAACTTCCCAAATGGTTGTTGACTGCTATCACCCTTATCACTCGGAGCCATAGGATGTGATTGTTCCATTTGACTCACAGTCAGTTGATAATTGTGAAGAGTGGCACACAACTGTTGGAAAGAAGTAAACTCAGAAAATAGAAGTTTGTCTCGAATATCTTTTTGCAAATTAGAAATAAAGATTCTTTGAATATCATTATCAGGCACTGGAAAAGAAATTTGAGCATACAAATGCTTATATCTACCAATGAAATCAGTCACTTTTTCTTTAACACCTTGTTTTCAATGCATCAAATCAATCAAAGTAACTTTAGGACTTATATTGTTTTGAAATTGTTGAATGAAAGCATTTGCAAGTTGTTCGAAAGAAGTAATAGAATAAGAAGGCAACGAGCAATACCATTGTAGGGCTTTGTCTCTTAATGTTCTAGTAAATAGTTTTGCAAGCAACCTTTGGTCATAAGCAAAATCAGTACATATTGTTTGAAAAGTCTTAACATGTGTTAGAGGATCTCCTTTACCATTATAAAGTTCCAAATGCGGGATTTCAACATGCTTAGGAGGAATAGCTCGAACAATGTCAAGAGAAAGTGGGCTCGCAACATCAAATGTGGGCACACTAAACTTAGATTGATTCATAGAGGCAATTTGTTGCTGTAAAGAAGAGACAGTTTGTGCAAGATTATTAATGGTAGCTTCAGTCGAAGAGTTCATATTAGGTGTGTTAGATTGAGATGGAGGTGTGATGTTATTGAAAGATGGTAAAGAGTAAGGTGGTGGGACCCTATGATAGTCAACCATAGGGGATGATTGGATAGGAGGAACACTACAAGGAGGAATGGAATGGTTAAATGAATTGCCCACTTGCATCATATTCATTTGTGAAGATGTAATAGGAACACTTATTGAAGGAATGAATGAAGAAGTCGGATTGAATGAAGGAATAGGGTTAATTGAAGAAGGAGGATTGCCCCCATGACTGGTAATCACAGGAGGAATGTCTTGTATAGAGGTAGCCATGATGTTTGATGTAAAGGTAGGTAAACTAGCAATAGAAGTGGTCAAAGGAATAGAATGATTGACTTGTGTAGGAGGTTGTGTATAACCTAAAGATTCAGCACAACTCTTCATAGGCATCACATTTGAATCCACAATGTGTGCAATACCACGTAAAACATCAATTCCATTCTTATCACTTTGAAGCATACGTTTTAGACCCTCAATTAAAGGAAGAGCTTGACTATCGGGATACTCATGAGACATCCATTGGTGAAAATCGTCAAATTGGTTATCCAATTTGGAAAGTTGTTCAACAGAAACTTCATGGGGAGCTTCTCCATCATTAGGAGGATTAGAGGAATTACCCATGTCCTCGTTAAAAAGACTGCTCAAATTAGGTTCCATCTCCTCAGTAGTTAAACCTCGGAAAGACTTAATTCTACGGCTTCGTCTAACGGGAATAGTGTAAGTAGGGCTTATTGTTGTAAAACTCATGCACTAGAGAGAGAGAGAAGATTTTGATTTTAGAGGTAGCAATTTTCAGTAAAACCAGCCAATCTTCCAGATTTAAGCTGTTAAATGCAATCACAACAGTCTCCCGAAATTTCAAAAAAAATGTTCGGGACCGTGGCGCTCGGAGTGCAACACGGTCCTTGCAACTTTTTTCGAAATTTGCAGGGATGAAAGGTATGATGATTTTAGAGCTAATCTGAAAAAATTGAGGGATTTTATGATCTGTAGATAGACCAAATTAAAGTTACAAATTCAAAATTGAACCCTATCAAGATTGTCGAAAAATGCAAAATTTGAATTTTGAAAAAGAGAGGGAGACTGAAATTTTGAATTTTATGATTTTAGAGGGAATGTCAAGAGCAATGCAAATTTTGAAATTTAAAAATTGATTCAATTTCACGCAAAATTCAATTTTGAAAGCGGAAATCAAAGTTGTTGTAATTAGGCACTTAATTTCAAAAGTCACAAAATGCAAATATTTGAATAAAGCACTGAAATTTCGAATGAATGCAAATACAATTTTCAGATCTAAGACAGTAAGAACACAATTTTGACACAAAATTTCAGTTTCGATAATTTTTGAATGATTAGGAGCCTTAGACCAAGCAATCACAAGACCAACTTTGACTGTAATTTTGAAAGTGTTATAATTGACAAAATCAGCCAAAATTCTGGATTTTAGCAGGAAAATACAGCAAGATCTCGCTCCCGAAATTTTGGAAAAAATGTCGGGGACGATGGCGCTCAGAGTGCAACACGGTCCTCGCAACTTTTTTCCAAATTTTCAGGGATGAAAGATATTGTGATTTTATTGCGGAATCCAAAGTTACAGCTGATTTGGAGATGTTTTGATCGGTCAAATTGTCGGACAAAGGTTGAATCAAGAGGGTTTCAAAAATTAGGGTTTTGACTTTTAACCACTTAATTTTCAGAATTAAAGCACAAATATGAATTGATAATTTGTAATAGAAGGACAGATCTGAAACAAGCATTAACATTTAGACATTTCGCAAGTTTAATTACTAAAAAGAAATTTTAGGGTTTTAATGCAATCACCTCTAAAACTTTGCAAAAGATCAAACATGGAAATGTAATCAATTTTTTCAGATCTAAGCATGAAAAATCAGAAAGGATGTTCACGTCGGGTTCACCAAAATGTAAAGCGGAAAATCGCGGTCGAACCCTAGTTGGTCTCCCCTCTTCTAACTCCAAGGAGAGAGAAGGGAGGTTCGCTAGGATTCGATGGGTTTTCACTTAGGGGGAAGACTTTACATTCAAAAGAGGGGTTGAAACTTATAAGATTCAATCCCACACGATGTAAGATTGGATGCTAAATGAATTTCAAGGGTTAGGAAAGCAAGGCTACCCTCTTTTGTAAAGAATGTTGATTAAGGAAATTAAGCTAAGGATGCATAGAAAGTCATAAAGATTCGCTTATAAACTGAGTTTAGGTTATAGGGTGAAGCTGCGGACCTGGAATTAGCAGTAAAATGTCGATACGGCGCTGTCCTGCAAATTTGGGCAAAAGTTGTCAGGACGATGGCGCCCGGCGCCACGGTCCTCCGAAAAATCCGCGAAACGAAGGGGGATCTGTTCGTCTCTGCACAAGGATTCCAGATCTTCAATTTCAGCCGCGTACCTGCAACCTACACACAGAAAAGTGAAGACGATTGGGGGGTTAGGGATTAGGGGTTTGCCTTTAGGTCAAACCCTGATTTTGGAATTAACCAAGAAATGAGCAAGAGCTATAAATGTAAATGACTGTAAAACAAGTACTAATACCTTGTTCTAAGGATGTTTGTATCCTTATGTGCGAAGGTTTAGATGTTGTATGTTGTATGTTGTAGCATGTAGTATGTGATCTCCTCTTCAATGGTTGAATCCTTGTCTTGAATGGAGACTTGGAATGATCAATTGCTTGAATGCTTGAATGCTTGAGTATAATTTCCACGCTTTGTACACATATCCTCCTCATATCAAATGAGAGAGAAAAATTTAGTTTATATACTTGTCATTTAGGGCTGATAGACTGATTTTCCCGACCTTAGGCCGACCAGGGAAGTATATTTCCAAATTGCAATCAAAAAGACCCGATATCACTTAGGAAACCGGGCCCAAAATAGGACCCAGGGACCAGGGCGCTGGGCGCCCTGGTCCTGAGGGACCAGGGCACTGGGTGCTCTGGTCCCACCTCCCAGGACATCAGGGTGCAAGGAGGTTCAGGCCAGGGTGCTTGAAAAATGCATTTTTCAGTGTCGTGAGCAAGTTTTGGGGTCTCCATTCAGGTTGCGTGTTGCGTCGCCATCGTGAAGACCGAAATGCAGTCGAAATTGCAAGTGTCACAATTTTAGGACGCTACACTTACACAGAACCCCACATGCCTTCACGACAAGAAATAAACACAGCCCTGGCCAGGACACTCTCGGATGTACGTTGTACCCCGAGTTGGACACACAGTGTATGCCCCTTCTCCAATGCCCAATGCCCACCCACCAAACCTTAAATATCCCCTCTCTTTTGCTTCCTTTAATTTATCCTTCTCTTGTCTTCTTCTCTGATGTGTCCCTTCTCTATTAATTCATAGGTTTATATAATGTCACAAGGGTGTTTACCAAAAATCACACCCTTTCATTATAATAATATTTTTTTAATTGCTTTGATTTATATATTCTTTTATTAAAAATTCTTTCACGGGAAAAAGTCTCATAACAACACCATTTGTTGTATATGTTGGACCATTGATTGTTGGTTCAAGATTTGATTGAATGAAGTTTGATCAAATGATATTTGACTTGGAACTTGGTCGAATGAAGTTTGGTTTTAGAATTGGTTGAAGTTTGTGTTCGTTGCTTGAAATTGTTTTATCGTCTCTATTTGTGTGAGGAGAGATTGTATGTTTGATCGTTCGATGAGAGGTTTTACATTAACTAGCTAAATATTTGGATTTGGGCCTGGAAATTTTTGAAACATTTTAGACATTTGTGATCTATTCTTCTCAATATTTTTTACTTTTTGTTCCAAGTTCTCTTTTTCTCGAGCTAGTTTCTCCTCTAGTTTTTGTATTTGGATAGTTGTTTCATCATATAATGTCTGATCAATGTTGCCTTGTTGTTGGATTGGATACAATTGTGATTTCCCTGGATTAAAACTTGATTGCATTGCGTTGTTCATTGGACCAATCATCGGTTGATATGTCAAACTTTTTTGCATCATAGGAGCTTGGAACCTTGTTTCAATAGGCATGTCACTATGCAATATTTTTGGGATTTTTTAATTTTTGAAATGATAATGATATGCAACTAAGTGAAATGATATAATTAAATGGCAAACCCCTCCCCAAGGTTGGCTCAAAATCAATTTTGATGGAGCAGCCAAAGGAAACCCAGGTCCCTCAGGATGTGGAGCTATTCTCAGAGATGACAGAGGCATTTGCAAAGGTATGATTGTTGTCCCTATTGGCATTCAAACCAATCATAAAGCGGAAGCTATGGCAGCCCTTCAAGGCATTATTATAGCCAAAAAATGGAACTGTCCCTATATCTGGATAGAAGAGGATTCCAATAATATAATTAAGTGTCTCAATGGGACCTCAAAGCCCTCTTGGTCGATTCACAATATAATTTTTTCTACCATTGATATCATTAGAACCTTCAAAAAATGCCACATATCCCATATTTATCGGGAGGCCAACTGTTCTGCTGATTGGGCTGCAAACGTGGCGGTTAAGAATGAGATGATTACCACGTGGATAGGTGAGAGCGGTCTCCCCGAAGATGTCAGACAAATCATAATTAATGAAAGATATCGAAGTACCCCAAAGTCTCTTGATTGACAGGGCAATTATGATAAGTACTAAAGTAAGCACTTCGAGTTACTTCTATAATGAGGGAATTACTCATTATAATATCAAAGCTAGCAGAACGTGTGTTATAACCCATCAAATCATTATTGCTACGCACGCTTTCTGGGTTTTTGTTTTAACTTCGAAAAGTTTTCTTTTTCACCAGTTCTGTAATCTAAACTTGATTGTGAGAAATGACACCATGGGCAGAAACAGAAGAAGATATGAGCCAAGCAGTTGCAAGGATTGGAAACAGAAAGAAAAGGTGTGGGAAATTTTGCAAAAGGGTGGTCTTTCGAGCTTCATTGAGAGACTCCATGGTCGGGATGGAAAGATAACTAGCTTCTTCTGCAAAAATTGGAAGAAGGGCATGCTTAAAATGGACGACCGACTGGTGGAAATTGATGAAGACTTAATAGCTAAAGCCACGGGGCTCAAAAGGGAGGGTTGCAACTTCTACAGAGACAGGAAGGTCAGCAGGGAAGCCATTGAAAGGTACCTGGTCACAGAGAAAGAGAAGAAAAGATTGGTAAAGTTGAGTAAAACCTATTACCCGCCTAGGGCTTTTGCAAAACCCTGGTGGGAAATTCTCTTTGTTTTAATGAGGTATATAACGCTAGATGGTAGGTTTACGAAAGTGTATGGGTATCATTTTGTCCTCCTAAATCATTTTAGGCATAATGATAAGGTGAATTTCCCTTACTTCTTGCTCTGTTCTATGAATGCCTCCCTAAAAGCCTATAAAGAAAATCCTCGAGGTGATACTGCAATGCACCAGGGACTTATGGTCCTCATTTATGACCATTTAAAGGCCAGTAAAATCAACCGAGTGTAGCTCTCTGTGGATTCAGAAGAAGATTTGTCTGATTCTGATTTCTCAGAGGAGGAGGAATTAGACAATGATTCCTCGACTGATAATGAGGAAAGCTCTGACGACTCAGAGTATGAGAGTAGTAAGAAGAGGAAATCAAGACCCTCTTCTTCTAAGAGCAAAAAACCCCAAAGCAAACCCTTGATTATTATTTCTTCAGAAGAAGAGTACTCTGATGTCCCTGAGGAGAAGAAGAACCCTAAGGGGGTGTTGAAGGAAAAAAGTAAGAACCAAGCCCAGTCCAGGAAGAAGCAAAAGAAAATAGAGGAGAATGGCAAAGAACCAGAGGAGACCGGCAAGGAACCGGAAGAGGACAAGCAAACAAGGGCCCTGGAAGCTAAACAAAGCCTGGATATGGAGACTATGGAGGAGACTCCCAGGGCCACCGATACTATTTCTGCCCTCCATATCTCTAAAGATGAACAGACAACCCCTGGAAATGTGACTCCTTCTCCTGGTCCACCTCCCGAGGCCTTTAAGGGTTTTGTGAAAACCATAGAATGGCTAATTGATGGGAATAAGAAAACTGCAGATGAGTACAAAAAACTCTGCAACAGAGTCCTGATACTAGAGACTATTAACATTGGAGAGGGGAACACTATGGCCGATTATATCAAAGATCTGAAGAACATAATTGCTAAAGTGAAAGACATCAGAGATGCCTTTAATCCCCGGTTTGAGAAAATTGAAAAGGAGATACAGGATAGAAAGACCCTGGAGAAAACAAGTGAAAAAATGCTCTCGGACACAGTTGCCAAAGTGGACAAGATAGAGGAGTACCTCAAGAACATTGCGGAGCAGAGCCTCAGCATTCTGAAAATCTCAGCCAACAACACCCATACCCTCATCAGCAAACTTGGTGATGAAAAGGAAACCTAGGAAATTGACCTGGATGCAGAAGGAACAGGGGAAGCCCAAGGTCCCAGAACCCGCACCCGTGGAAAGAGGAAGGAAAAGAAAGTGAATAAGGACCTGGAGGAGCTAAAAGCAGTTGGGGCGACCTATGATGAGCTGGTGACTAAGGCAGAGGATCTGCTAAAGAAAATTACCATGTAGTGTCTCTTTGGGTTCTTTGCTATTTTTTGTTGTTTAGCTATTTTTTCTGTTCGTTGGTCTTTTGACCAGTCGCTCTGTATGTGGACTCTATTTTCTCAGCTTTCTTTATAACTATGTTGTAATGGTTTCGAGTCCTTAAAACCTGTTTTTCAATTAATCAGAACTAAGTGAAATGATAATGCAACTTATGTTTTTGTTTTTGGGGGAATTTTGGAATGACAAGGGTATGCAACTAAGTGCAACCTAGATGATTGACAATGCAATTTATGTTTTGGACTTTTCAAGATTTGGATAAACTTTAAAATACAACCCTAAAGATGTGACCCTTAGGAAATTGAAATGAAGTATAGACCTTAAAAGGATAAAGGACAAAATGACAATTGGACAAATTGACAACGTCTCACCTATATGCTTGGATACTAATCTAGGTTTGAAAAAATGATATTGATGAAAAAGGGACAAATGTTGCACAAGGTCAAGACTCCCTAACAATGACTTAGGGTTTAATCTCGAGTTTTGAATTTTCAAGTTTGGCAAAACCAAAATTTGAGACTATTATACAAAAGGAAAATGATAATGACAGAGACCTAGGGTATGGACCCAAGGTATGATATGATAATGACCTAAGTTATGAAGAGACCTTAAGGGTGTAAATGCAACCTTGTGTTATGATATGGACAAAAATTGTTTATGACCTAATGATATGACCTAGGGTTATATGATCTGACCTAATGCTATGAAATGTAATGACTTTTGGAACAATGATATGATATAATGTTATGAGACTAAATGAATAAGGACCAATGACCTAATCCTACAAGACCAAGGATGTAAATGCAAATGTATGATTTTGTTTAGTATGACCTAAGTGAAGACCTAATTTAGGTATTGACAATGATTATGCAAAATATAACCTAAGTGAGGACCTAGTTTGGATATAATAATAATAATGTCATCTAAATGAGGACCTAGCTTTGGTATGCAAAATGACACTTAAGTGAGGACCTAATTTGGGTATGCAAAAAGACAATGCAAGACCTAGGGAAAATGATTTTAAACCTAAGTGCAAAATGAGGACACTACAAATGAAATGGGCTAAAATGAAGAGTAATGATTATGTCCTAAGACCTAAGTTTGGACTATGCAAAGTCTAAGTTCCCTAAGTGACATGTATTTTGAGACAAGGATTTCCAATGTTTTGACAAGCCATGTTTGAATGTTGGATGAATACTTGGACAAGATTTTGGACCTTTGTTTGAACCTTGTTTTGAATTTGGTTTAGAGAATGTTTTTTTATTACGGTAAAAGCAGGTTTTGAAGGGACCCTGAAACCCTTTACAAAAGATCCTTAATAAATTAGAGCATTAAGAAACAAGAAGGAACAAACAACTAAAAAACCAGCATAGATACTAGAAAAATCCAGCAAAAAAGCCCCACAGAACCAGCAACGACCAGACAAAACAGACAAAAAATAGACAAGGAGCTACTTAATGTTTTGCAGGGCATTAGCCAGATTTCTTCTGATCCCATACAATTCTTTAATATTATCCCTAAGTTTAGGGATTTCATTAGAAGAGGCCACAACAACTTTCTTCATGCTCGCCCTTGTTCTCTTTGTCGCTCCACCAAGAGCAGTTTTCATAGTCCCAGTCTCAATGGCATCTTCATCAATATCAAGGTCCACAACGGGTTTGGGAGTGCTAGAGCTTTCAAAGACCTTAGAGATTTCCTCTAGATTCTTAGTAACAGCTGTCAAGATATCTGGAATCATAACCAACAGGTTTTTCATAGCAGTTTTTCCTTCCTCCAAATTATCAATCTGAGCTTCCATCTTCTTAGCTTTTTCCTCCATATCCTACTTCCATTGCTTTTGGTCCCTTTCATCTTTCTTCTTTTTCTCTTCCCACTGCTTCCCATTTTTTTCCAGATTCTTAATTACTTCATAAGTCCACCTGTCAAAACCCATTCTAGCCTCAGATAGGTTTTTGAGATTATCCAAAAATAACCCTTCTCCATCATACTCCTTATCTTTGCTCGGATTCTCCTTGTCCATTTCCTGCTCAAATTCCTTATTCTTCTCCTGCTCAATATCCATTTCTTTTTCCTCGTTAATCTTATCATCCTCCTCCTCCATTGGGTGGCTATTGACATTGCCTAAACTAACACTGTGGGTAGGACTGTCTTGGTCGGACACATCCTCAGCTTCTCCTTCCTCTTCCCCCACATCCTCTTCTTTCCAGCTTTCCTCCCCTCTAGACTCATATGTTTCCATCTCACTACCATCTTTTCCAGTATCCTCTGAATCATTCTTGTCCTCTTGAATTTTCATCCCAGTAGCACTTTTGCTCTTTTTTCTCTAAGTCGATTATTCCTTGCTGGGCTCGCCTTCCTCCACCTTTCTCTTACCTTTCCCTAGAGACGCATACAATCTCTTATTTTCTTGGATAGCAAGGATTTTGCAGTTCTTGTAGATGAGCAAAATGAGACCAGAATGAAGCACCGGAGTCGAAGGATTCTTGTTGTGCTTATTAAGAGACCTCGACAGAGACCTGAAGAGGTAGTTGGGCAGGGAAATCCTTTTCTCAGGCCTGAAATGATTTAACAACACAAAATGGTATGTGTGGACCCTAGTAAAATGACCCTCCACTGTAATGTATTCTATGATAGCATTCAACACACAACCCCAAATTTTCTTAATGTTAGAAGCATCATAATATCCCCATGTAGCTTTACCATTTTTTCCCTCTCCTTCTCTTTGCGCGGAAAAAGCTTAACCGCATTATCAGAAACTTTCAAATCTCTAAAAAAATTGAGACCTAAGTGGGGCATACCTGTTACTGTCGCTACGAGGTCCGCATCCAAATTAAACCTCACACCATGAATTTTGAATGACCCGTTAATCCAGTTTTTAGTGATTTTGGTGACTGCAAGATTAACCCTACCTTTATCATAATCGACCAGCTTCTCCATAAAATTCGTCATGAACCCTTTTTCTAGCTTAGTCCATACCTTTGGCATTTCCTTCCATCTAGAGATGTTATCTGGTTCCTCTCTCCTTAGATCCCCTCCCATTTTCAAGTTCAAAATACCAACTCTATTCTTCTGCAATTTTGGAGCTTCCTTCCAGTTGCCTCTTGAAATTTTGAAAATGTTAACCCACAAAGTGTGCGGAAGATTAATATCTTTGATTAGGATTCTGCCACTCTGCCAAGTAATCATAACCTTTCTTAAATGTGTATATTACTCATTACAACTTTCATAATTGACTGTGTGATCCATCTTTCCCCATGAATCTGTCCTTTCTTAGAAGATTTTTAATATTAAAATTAATATTACCTTCCCTATGCCAAATACTTTGAGCTCTGGAATTAACGCCTAGGTTTGCCAAGCCATCCACAACCAAATTTTTTTCTCTAAAGGCATGTTCAATTATAATAACTTTAAAGCTAGCTATAATTTCTCTAGCTTTAAAAATATATTTTCTATAGACCACGATGACTCAGTTTCTCCCTTCAGGCACTTGATAATGTTTAGAGAGTCTCCCTCCAGCCATAAGTTATCATGATTTAGATTTTTTGCAATAATCAAAGTATTCAAAGTTGCAGAGGCTTCTGCATAATGACTAGTTTGATTACCCAGAGGGCCAGCAACTGCCACAAGGCAACTTCCAGCAAAATTCTTGATAATGCCCCCATAACCAACTTTACTCGGATTCCCCTTAGACACCCCATCAAAGTTGGCCTTAATCCATCCCTGAGATGGAAAGCACCACACAAGACCATCCCTACTCTTATCCTTACTTGATTTGACATTAGAAAGGTTTAGAGAATGTTTGGACTTGCTTGAAAATGACTTTTTACGACACTTGTATTTTTTATTCAACTTTTGGAAAACATAGAAGACAAAATGTTTGTTGGACTTTGACACAAAATAATCATTCACCTTCACAACATTTCCTAAGGCTGACAAGGACAATATCTGTTGAATCCTCTTACCATAAAATACCACATTCAACTAGATAGCTAGAAGCTTGGTAGCACTGGCTCCCCATTACAGTGCACTTACTTCTACGAGCATACCAAGCTTTGAATTCAAGGGGCATCACTTCCCAAGAATTTACTATCTCTAATTGAGGGATAAATGAGAGGTTTCTTTGGAATGCGCGTATCACAATGCCTGAGTCAACAATTGGAGGGATTTTGGTCTCTAAACACAATAGGTTTTAGTTAGGGCATTCGTTCGGGTGGGCATAGATCCGATGAATTTAATCATCGCTATGTCATTCCAGCACTCGTTGCTTACAACTTTCATTGCAAACACAGTTATTTAGAGTGGTTTGGAAGAGCTTCGCCTTAGCCCATCACCACTTGGGTCATTCCCTCTCACTGATCCTTAAGGGCTTCTTGGGAGGCAGGCCCTATAAAGGTTACCACACACATAGCATCTACAAAAAAAAAGCAAGCACTTGTTCATTAACCTTAAGAAATTAAAGTGTGAGCTAGTCTAGAAACCACAAACACTTTGTTTTTGACAAGATTCTTTGGCCACGTCCTGCACCAAATGCATTAGTAGTTGCAAGAGATTATATTTGACCAGTGAATGCCAAGGTGTTGCACAAAATGATTAGTAGCACATAAAACCTCTAAGTTGAGCAGAAAAACAATATGCAACAAAGCAACATGCAAGCAAAAAAAAAAAAAGAAACATGCAACTAAAAAAGAGCAATAGGAAAAAAAAGAAAAAAGAAAAAAAAAAGGCAACATGCAACTAAAAAGCAACATGCAAGCAAAAAGAAAAAAAACAACATGCAACTAAAAAGAAACATGCAAGCAAAAAGCAAAATAGAAACATGCAACTAAAAATAATAATAGGTAAAAAAGCAACATGCAACTAAAAAGCAGCATGCAAGAAAAAAGCAATATGAAAAAACAAACATGAAACTAAAAAAAGCGACATGCAACGAAGAAAAGCTACATGCAAATTATAAAAAATAAAAAATAACATGTTGTGTCAACTTGAATTTCATCATCAAAATACTACCTGCAACATGTTAGTTTCACAAAATACAAAGGAAATGCTACAGGAAATCCAAACTCAACCAATGAAACTACATGAAATACATATAAAATAAAAATACTATTATTACCTTCATGATTTATGTCTCATTGTGTCCTAACTCCACTGTTCCTGGTTGTAGATGGTGTGCTCTCAGACAAGCACCGGTAGCTTCCAAGATGGCATATGAAGAATGGACTAATAACTGATAGTTAACTAATGTTATGATATGCAATGTTAAATGACTATGCTAAAATTGATTATGCTAAATGATTATGCTATTTGCTTCAAGATTAAAACTCACGGATGCATAAGTTTTCACAAATGATTAGCTTTGAAAACTCACTTGAAGACTAACTAACTCTCAACTCAAACTCCTAATTTTATAGACCTTTAGAGGATAAGATGATGTGGCCTGGATCAACGGTCATGATCAGATCTACAGATTTGGATGGTTGTGAGAAAAGGTGAAGGTTGAGAGAAAGGGGGAAGGAGAAGATCGCACCTTGACTGGGTTGCTGACTGAGGGAATCTAGAGATGGTTAGAGAAGATTTAGGCATGAGAGGACAAGTGGACTCAAGTCCTTCCTAAGATGTAGGGATGTTGGAGAGAATATAGAAGAAGGTTATGAAATATGTGTACGTACACAATATTTCATTAAATTTAGAGGTTGAAGATAAGTGGCTAATAAATGATGTATTTATTTAAATTTTGTTGAATTAATTTAGCCACATGATGGATGAGTTGGCAAAGGAAAGATGAAGTGGAGTTGGAAGGTGAGTTGGATAAGGGATTAAATAATTTAGAAATTATTTAATATTTGAGACTATAGGATAGAAGAATAATCATTAAATATTAGATATTTAAATGTTTGAAGGAAATAATTAAATATTTAGATATTCAATTATTTGATCAAAAGAATAATTAAATATTAGATATTTAATTAATTAGAGGAATAGGATAGATGAATTAATTAATAAAATATTTCAATTAAATTAATAAATAGAAAGACACAAAATGAATTAAATAAATTAACCTTTTCAAATTAACTATTTAATAGAAGAATAAATATTAAATAAATATAAAAATTTTATTTAATCGCTCATAGCCATTTTTATGTGTATACACATGCAAGTAAAGAAAAGCGACATGCAATGAAAAAAGCTACATGCAAATCAAAAAAGCAACATGCAATGAAACAAACAACTTTATGAATTAATCGCCTAATTAGACTATGTGCAATTTATTGCATAAATGAAATATTAATCCAAGCCTAATTATGATCTAGGTGCAATTTGTAGGAGAAATTGAAGATTAATCCAATATTAATTAGATTCTAGGTGCAATTTGTTGCATGAAATTGGAGATTAATCCAATCATAATTAAATTCTAGGTGCAAGTTGTTGCATGAAATTGAAAGTTAATCCAAGCCTAAATGCCTACAACTCTAGTGCAAAAACTTTCCTGAATGTATTCTCAGAGACTGTCGTTTATGCAACAATATTTTTTTCAACCTGCTAGTCAATGGAGTAGTCTTTTTGAAATTTGAATTGTGTTGTGTATGACTTAACTCTTTTATGTCGATGCCTCTAAGTTTGGTACCATTCTGACAAATTTGTCGCTGTAGATAAATTTCCTCTTATTTTCTTTTATTGGGATAACTCGCATCATCTGGATAGCCTTCTAGTCCCATCCTAATCTTGTATATGATTCTGATAAAACTTGTATTGTCATAACATATTCCAAAATACACATGTAGGAATAGTTTACTCTATCAACATTACAAAACTATGCTTCTCCCCCTTTGGTAGTCATTCTGATAGACATCTCAAGTGTTGTGTTTGGTATAACTAAACTGATGTAACGTTATTGGAATAGCTTGTTCTATTGAAATCACAAAGAATTGTCATTCATCTTTTATTGGTTATTCTGATAGATGTTAAGACCTCATGTTCGGTAATGCTATCCTAATGTTGATGTTTATCATTGATTTGTTAGATTAGGTAAGCTATCCCGATATATACATATAGTGTTTCTCAATGAATGTTATTTTATTGATCTTCCTTGGGTCTTGTTAGGCATGCTTTACATAGGATATGGGGTATAATGGAGATGAGATGTGGGGCTCTATGCTAGATGAAAGAAAACTTATGTAGCTTCAACCTTTAACCCTTATAAATACAAAAGCTTGGTGATGACTAACATGCCAGGGGTACTAAGCATCATTATGAAATTTTAGGGTTACAAAAATTTCATGATCCCTTTTTTAATGATAGACATGGTTACGTTAGGGTTTAGATTAAAATTAGAATTGTATTGATTAGGTACATTTGATGGATCAAAAAATGACATATTTGCTAAACTAAACATAGGTTGATAAGATGAGGATAGTTGACCCACTATGGCTTGAAATTGATCTAGATTAATATCACTAAGGACTTGTGGTTCTATTAAGGCATGATCCAATATGTCCCTATGGATAGATGAATATAAAAGAAGCTCCAAGATAGATAACTATGCTAGAGTCTTGTTAGGTATTCTTTACACAGGATTTAGGGCATAATGGAGATGAGATGTGGGGCTCTATGTTAGATTAAAGAAAACTTTTGTAGCTTCAATCTTTCACCCTTTTAACTACAAAAGCTTGGTGATGACTAACATGTCAGGGTAATAAGCATCATTATGAAATTTCAAGGTTGCAAAATTTCATGATCCCTTTTTTAATGATAGGCATGGTTATATTAGGGTTTAGATTAAAATTAGAATTGTATTGATTAGGAACATGTGATGGATCAAAAAATGACATATTTTCTAAACTAATATTGATTCATATAAGATAGACAACTTACTAGTGTTGACCTTGGTTTCCTTAATGTGACCCACTAAGATAGACAACTCCCATTGTGTTTGATTAGATATGACAAGAATTATTATGTTTCATGCATTTGGACATACAATGACCTTTTACATGATACTGTTAAAAGTACTAAATTTCGTTGTATCATGCAAGTTTAGGTGCATTGTCATTGAAAACTATGGTATGTGGGAATTTAATAAGGTTGGCTTCAACTGATTTTTGAAATACTATTTTGATATCCCTAAACCCTAACCCTAACCATAATCATAAACCTAAACCAAATCCTAATCTTAATGCCAATCTTAACCTTGATCCTAACCTTGACCCTAACCCTAGCTCTAACCAAATTTAAATCTTCACCCCAATCCTAATTATAATTTTGATCCCAACCCTAATTGTAATTCCAACCCTACCCTTAATCCTTACAATGTCGAATCTGGATTGGATGATATAGACAAAGAGTTAGATGAAGAAGAAGATCAATGACATTGAAATGTATGAGTTATGTGATTATATTATCGATTTGATATTGATTTCTTGATAGAATTGTATTTGACTTATATGGTTACATAATTATTTCATGATGTTTTTAATTTTTATGCCATTACATAATGAATTCATGATCTATATTTTGTTTATGGAACCTACCTATGTTGGAGCTTAAAATCACTGGTTTTATAATAGGAAGCTAAAAAATTGAGTATATTTTTTATGGAATGTACCTAATGTTGGAAGCTTGGTATATATTTATATTGATATTTAATAAAAGTTTTACAATGTATAAAAAAGGGGGGGCTCTTATCAGCCATATTTTCTCTAACATTTTCAACAAAAAGTAACAAGTATTCTAGGCCTAAACAGCTTCCAAGGTTACCTATACATATCAGATTAGGCTTGCTTCCATAAGAAAATAAAGGAAGCCATAACACATGCTAAAGAAGGATTGCATATGGGGATTTTACATTGCATCCATGAGACAAAATTGGATGCAATATTACAAAAAACATACTGTCTATCGTTCATTCTTCCATGGCTACTGGAGCAATAATATTATGAGGAAAATCATTATACTGGCTGATAATGAAACTCTGCCCCTGACTATGTGTCACAGGTACTACAATGTACACCCATTCTTGAATATCCTAAAAATTGTACACCAAACCCATTGCAGCCTACTCACGAAATTTAATACTTTCCTTGAAAATAACCCGAGAGCAAAATCACACAATGATATGCAAATATCATGGTAAACAAGTCCATCCTTAACACATTTGTTTACATGAATTCATAAAAAGATAATTTAGGAGACAAAGCATACGACGATGGAAAAAATTCTTTCATTTCAAATTGAATTCTTACAATGATTCGGTCATACTCCTCCCTTTTGAAGTAGACTCTACAACCACTGATAAAAACTAGCTTATACTACCCAACTTGCTAAGGTGAAAAGAATTTTCCATTCTCTCCCTTTTTCTTACAACCTTGGTATTCCTTTTATATCATGAGGAATGCACAAGCTATAGGTTGTTTACATCTAGCAGATTCATTATGACTCATCATTTAGCTCATAACAAGAAAAGAAACTTCTACACAACCAACAAGAAAAGAGAATATGTCCAAAAATCGTTATGTTGGAGTCTTAACTACTTCTGAGTCATGCCACCATCGCACTGCAGATGCTTCCAAATGGAGGCATGAATTCCACCACTTCATCTCGCAAAAATTTCCAACTTCTTCGAAGCCATGCCCTGTGGGATGAAAAATTGAGCACCCTCAAATCTAGAGAAGGAGCCCTTTGCTCTGAACTGGCAGCAATGAGGGTGGAAAGAAGAGCTCATTCAAAAATCCTATGAACTGAGAAGGGGTGGCAGCTTCCATGCACCGATAGGATCCAACTTTTTGCAAACCTAATCCATCCATCCTCCTCGGCTACTCCTCTTCTTCTCTCTTCCACCACCTCTAAGTGATTCGGTGGTGTAGAGGAAAAAATGGACAATCCTTGAAAGGATCCTCACAACTAAGAAGACCTTCCAAGATCCCCATGATTATCCATATCTTTTCCAAGATCCCCACGATTATCTAGCAGCCTAATGGCACTCTCTCCAACTAGTGTCATAAAATGAGAACAACACAAAAGCGCAACTCTGCTGCTTCATCTCAGGCAAGGCTAGTGGACTTCTTTGGGAAATAAGAATAATTGTGTTTTCCTATTAATGAACAACTTTGTTGATTTTATAGAAAAAAGGGGATTCCAAAAATAGTCCTGCAACTACTCCATCATGCAAATTATGACTCATGCTTTTTTGCTTTCAAATCCCTCCTTATCTGCCATCTATAAACTTCAAAAGATTCATACAAGCTTTTACTCATTATGTTTAGCCTTATTTTGAATCAAGCAATTATACCATGATCTTATCTATCCTTTCTTGCAAAATTGCAATCTTCACCAATTATGATTTGTACTCAACAAGACATTCCCTTACCATGTATACTTTACTAATAGAGGTTGCATGCAAGTCGAGAAGTCACACAATCAACTCTGGGTTACTTGAGATCTCAATTCCATATTCTGGGCACCAAGCTTAAACTTCAAATATTAATGGTCGATGCTGCTGAGGTAGTAGCGTAAAGAAAAGTAGGGTTTAAGAGGCTCCAAGTACTTTGCCAAAAAATATTCGTTGGGAAGAAAAAACACCTTATATCGTCGGTATAACCTACATGACTTACCCCGATATATCTTCTCTTCGTTGTAGGATGTGCTTTCAAAAAAGTACTTTTATATTTGGTAGAATAGATACAGTACACCAAAATTTGTATTTTCAGTATATCAAACATGATTATATGCCGATATGAAATCCCTTTTAGGTACAAGTATCCCTTTCGGAGAAGGTCATACTTATTGTGTCGTTATTATTAGCTACTCCGAAACATTATTTTTCATTGTAGCATTTCATGAGTCTTGTCGATACTGAGTATTTCATATAAGGAGGAGTATAATGTATTTATTCCTTGACTTTCTAAAATGAATTCATAGATTTCGTTCTGTTTTGTTAATACATGCTGGGCTCGACCCTCATGGGAGTCACATTTGTCCCCACATGTAGAAAACCCATGTTCATGTATTAAGAAAACTCTGTAAATGATGCATATTTAACTCTTTTATCCTTCATGTCTTTCATTAATGAAATTCAACAACAATGATCAAATAAACCATTCTTCTCAATCCAATGTTTGTAGACAACTTAGAAAATTCTGAGCGAAGCCTTAGAGAAGAATTTATTTTTCTAGTTGAATACAAGAGCTTGGTGATGACAAGACTAGGGGAGTTAACTTATTGTTTGAGAAAGACTAAACTTTTTCAGAAAAATAGGGTTCCAACACCTAAACCACAAGGTTTGTCACTCTAATGCTAAAACCAAGTCAAATTAACCCCTAACACCTATTGGAAAAGTCAAAACATGCCTTTCTTTCAAATTGACAAGAACGTACAAATATCTTTTTTGAAACCACAAATGCATGCTATGAAAGTGTATGGTAATCCTACTTATAGCGGAAGTTCACATGATAAGCTGACCAATGGCACTATATTGGAGGTAAACCCACCTATGGAATTAATTTAAGAGGTAAGGGATGCCTCTTAGTGGAATTCATGGATTTCCTTTCCTTTCGTTACTACATGTTGGGCTCGACCCTCATGGGAACCACATTTGTCCCCACATATATCAAACTCATGTTCATGTATTAAGCAAACTCTGTAATTAATGCATATTTAATTGTTTTATCCTTCATGTCTTTCATTAATTAACTTCAACAACAATGATCAAATAAACCATTCTTCTCAAGTTGAATGGAACCTTTTTTACCAATGCATCTATGTTTTCCTACCCTCATGGATCAAGACATGACATCACCTAAACAATCTTCTTTATGTCATAGCATTTCTCTGAAGTGCCTTTGGCATGCTTTAGATGTGTCAATATTAACTAGATTGAATATATTTTTAAAGCCTCTTAACACATTCCATGACAAGAAAATGACTCATTTGGATTAAGGAGTACTTTCCTAAACCATTCCTTCATATTCAACAATCCCTTCTCACGCCCACATCATAATACATATCCATGTTCGTTGTAATGAGTGTTTTAAACCAACAATCAATGTATCATATGATAGAAGAAAACTCATTATGCACAAGGATAAGTATTTCAATCGTTGATTCTTAAACATTCATCATGATTAAACATCACATATCATAAGCCTTTTTAACAATCACTAGGATTGTACATAATATTCAATCATATCATAGGATATAAATCATCAATAATTATAAAGAAAGAGAAAGCCAACTATATAAGCTCAGCAAGCCACCATACAAAAATTATATTTTGTAAAAAATAAAATAAACTATATGTTGACATAGCATATATATTTTGTATATAAACTATATGTTGGCATAGCATATATGTAAACTATGCATTTCGAATTTTGATCACGTGTGCCTAAGAGCACGACATAACATACTGCCTCGAGACCCTAACTGGATAGTTACATTGAGAACCACTACATCTAGCCCCTGATTGGAGAGTTGCGAGACTTCACTGGATGAGTGCTGCAAGGCCATTGAGTCGAGGATGAAGACTAGGAACCATTTGGCAGGAGGAAAGCCAGAGCGAGAATTGAGGGTGTAGTCACACAAATCTGTCCAGCTTAATTAAATAAATATTCATTATTTATTTGATTAAAAATCTACTAGCCATCAGTTAATTAAATTAATATTTAATTAATTCATCTCCAAACATTCTTCTATTAATTAAATAAATTATTCAATTTATTTTAATTAATTCATTAAATCAAATTCCATTCAATTAAATAAATAAAATCTATTTATTTAATTAAATCCCCTTTTCCTCTTTTAAATAAATTAAATAAAACATTTATTTAAATCATTATCCCCCCCCCCCCACTTGCATTTTCCTACAAATGCAACTTGCACACATTTATTGAAATAAATGAATTTTTATTTTAATAAAATCCTATTTTTCCTCACCCACCAAATCCACTTGCAAAATCTAATCCCCTTCTAGATAACCATGAGGTCTTCTCAGGCATTCAATGCCTCCAACCCCTTTCTTTCAACCCAACCCTATGTTGACACTTGTCACCATTTCATTGGTACAAATTGTGCACATGGATCCCCAACTTTCAAGCTTGACCCTTGATTAAACCCTTCAATCCTGGCCATCCATTGCTCCATTTTTCCTATAAATAGAGCCCATTCCTTCATAATCCAGATCCTGAAAACTTGTATGCATCTAAGCTATAGACATTTTAAAGAGCATTTTAGCATAGCATAACTAAACCTTGTCTTTTTGGTTAAAATACATCATTTTAGCATAAAAATAGCTTTTCATTTCATATTTGGAGCTATACTACAAATCTCAATCCTCCATAAGCATCCATAGTGCAAAAAGCTGCTGAGAGCTACACTATTTTGGAACTTGGAGAGGAGAGGAACAAGGGAGAAGGAACTAGGAGTATGTTAGGAGGTATTTGGAGATGCCTCATCATGTTTGCTTTGATAGTTAAATATGTTTGCATGCTTTTAGTCTCTCTTTTGGTATGCCTTTTTAGATTAGTTTTCGATTGACTAACGCTAATGCTTTGTGTGTTTTGTGTTCTTTGATCTTAGACTAACCTTGTGCCATTTTGCAGGGCATCATTTGGTGAACCCGACGTGAATCAAACACACAACCTTCTGATATTTTTTTTGTTACCTAACATTTTTGCTTGTTGAAACTGCCACACAGGTCGCGCTTCGGCGCTATTGAACACGTTCTAGCACTATTGCAAAATTTTCTTTTAGCGCTATTGTCCATATAATAGCGCTAATGAAAAAGTTTTAGCGCTACTGATTCCATTCTGGCACCTTTGTCACAGTTCTAGCACTATTGCAACTATTTTAGCGCTTTTGACCTTTCGGATTTTCCTATTATTTCAGCGCTACTGTGTAAAATAGCACTTCTACGACCGCAGACTAGCGCTATTGTATTAATTAGCGCTTTTGTCTAAAAAAGCAGAATAGCGCTATTGTAACAGAGTGTTGTCCAATTCGCTTGGTAACCAAAAATCAGAATTTAGGCTTGTGTAAGCCCACACTAACATTGGACCATTGACCAGGTGCAGGTTCTAATCTTCTTTGTGTGCAGGGGGAAGGAGTTAGTAGATGCCTTAAAAAGTTTCTTCTTTTTTTACTTTCTTTCAAACAAAAGTTGGTTAAAAAGAATTCATTTTTCCTTCTTATACAAGTTAAAATAAACCTCACATCTCATTTTGGAGTGCATAAAATGAACCTCAAACTTGTTTTTGGTGCTTAAAACAAAAATTCATCTTTCTTTATTGCAAGGTAAAAAGAACAACAACTTCAAACATTTGTTTTCTTGCAAGTTAGGAAACACATTGTATTTGGTGCTTAAAACAAAACAATTCCATTTTCTTACATCAAATCTAAAAATCACAAGCCACACTTCAAATTTTGGTGCAGTTAAAAATCTACAAACCACTCGTTTTGTTTTTTTTGCAAACAAATTTTCCTTCAAAGCAAAACGTTTTTTTTTTTTTTTTTTTTTTTCATTAAGTTGACCAGGATTTCCAAATTCTAGATTACAAAACACATTGCCTTTGAAGTTAAAAAGAACACCATGGCTGTTGGAGCAACATCTCCAAATAGTTAGATCACATTTGCAAAATGCTGGATTAAAAAGAACAAGTGAATTTGGTGTTTGGCATGCTTGTGCACAAAAGTCAGTCAAGTGGACCTACTTCTAACACACACTATCCTCTCCCTTGGCTCTCGTGGTCCTAGGTGCAAGAGAAAAGTGTTAGTAACGCTCACATTTTATCTTTTTAAGAGAGGCCTGCCAAGGGATCGATACTCTTGGGAACGACCTCGAGCGGTAAATCCTTCGAGCCGTTATAGAAATCGGGTGAGAGCGAAAGCTGTAGCCTTGGGTATAGCTGTTCCTACAGTGTAACTGGCCCAAAGGACAAATGGGCCCCACCACTAGTTACAAGGCTCTTAAGTGAGTCACTGCAGAATGAACTTATGTCCAAAAACATCGAACATGACTAAACACCTTTAAGTAGTAGCCCACCCGTTCTATTGATTGAGGATATTTGCGATATAATTTAGTGCAAGAGCATAGATGGTTTTGCTCCCAAGATACTCACCATACATATTTCCTTGAGTAGAAACATAGCTTTTTGAAAAGTCACTTGTGGCTTGATAAAAGTGGTGACTCCCCCATCATAGGGATCATCTATTTGTTATGCTCGTGCAAGACTTAGTATATCACATCCTTACCTGCCACGGCGGGATTCATAAGGTATGTAGTACCAAAGTCGAAGAAATATCAAGATGTGGGCTAAATTTATCACAACTGGCCATTTGACCATAGGGATAAAAAGCATTTGAAGTGTGTTCATTTTACAGACCTAGTGCAAATTGAGCCGACTTCAGGCTTTGGGAAATACACCTTAAAATAAATCTAAAAGAAGGGTCAAAAACAAGTCTAGGGATTGGGTTGATCTAAACCCATACTCATTTGTGCCTTTGAGGCTACAATTTTGTGTTTGTGTGCTTGCTTTGTTTTCTTGTCAAAAAAAAAATCAGAAAATCAATCCCAAAAACAAAGTATTCATCCAACATCTGTCAACACAACCAAAAATACCAAAAACAAAGTACAAACAACACAGAGTCACAACTTTTATGACCATTCTTCACATCTTGCGAAAAAAGAAGTGTCATCAGAATATTACCTTGAAAAGAAGACCATTAAGCTCAAAGGCTTTGATCAAAAGGAGGAAATTCTTCTATCTCAATAGACAAATCTTTGTCTCACATAGAGTCTTTCTACATCACATGCGTCTATACCTTCAAGGTAAAACAAACGAATTTGATTCTGAATCATTAAACCGCAGAGCTTTTATGCAATATAGAGCTCTGAGTTATCACAAAAATCAAGGAGGAAAGATTAATCCCAACTTCTTCCCAAACATCTATATCACCTACAACACAGCTCAAGAAATACCTACAACACCTGAAAGGGAAGAGGTAGAGTTTGTCCCATTTGTGACACAAAGTTTTTATTGAAGTTGAAAACATTTTCATCCATTATCTCACTCATACATCATCACTTCATCATCAAATCCATCCCAAAACTCTCAAAACATTAAGAGGTTCTTGTCCCAAGATTCCTTTTTAGATATTGCTTGAAATCAAACACATCACATCACTTTTTAGATTGTTTCTACATCTAGGATAAGCTCATCCTAAGAGACACATCTACGCAGGTTAAAACTAGTTCATGAGTGAATCCTCTCATTACTAGGTAGTCAAAATCTGTAACACATCTCAGATTTCTCTACACCTTATCACATCAAATCTTATCAAAACAAACAAGCAATTTAAAGAAGGAATTTCGGTTACATCTACCTTAAAGTGCTAGAGATCCCCATACAACACAAATCACCAACCATCAATCTTTCATTTCATCACCAACTCATCATCATCTTCAATCAACTTCAAAAACAAACTTGCAAACAAAATGGCTCAAACCCGATCACGATCAAGGCAGCGAGAAATAGAAATTGAGGAAGAAGAGGACAACCTCAATGAATTTCAAGAAGCACTTGGAGGAAATGTGAATGACGAAAACCCAAGTACTCCCACTCCTTCAACAATCGAAAGGGTTCAGCATAACCCTCATTTTAACAAGTTATTTGATGAAATACTAAGGAGCAATGCGGATGCTCACTTCTTAAGACTCGCTCAAGAAGGAGCCAAACTCCCCTCTGACTTTGATCTTGCCCAATTAAGACAAGCATCAGAAAGACAAAGTCGCCATGAGGAGGAAAGAGGTAGTAATCACATCAGATATAACATCCCTCGAGGTAACCCACCACCTCCTCCTCCAAATGAAATGGAGATGTTGCGGCAACAAGTCGAGAATCTTGCCCAACAACTTCATAGTGGTGTTAAGACCAATCAATTCTCACTTAACGACATCTGTCCCTATCCGTTTGATAGGAATCTTTATATGCCACCCTTTCCACACGGGTTCGAAACACCAAAATTCGAAAAATATAGAGGAAAGGGAGATCCCCGCGATCATGTCCGAGAATTTCATTCCGCTTGTCTCGAAGTCGCATATGAAGACACATACTTAATGTGCCTTTTTCCCCAAAGCTTGGGAGGAACAACCACATCATGGTTTTCCCGACTACCAGGTGGCATAAGAACATTTGAGGAACTCATCCAGAAGTTCCTATCTCATTACTCTTATAATATTGAACGCGACATCACCATGGCTGATCTATGCAACACCAAACAAAAACCAGGTGAATTATTCTCAGTATTCCTGCAACGATGGCGCCAAATGTCTAGCAGACGTTCTCTTCAGTTACCTGAACGAGAACTAGTGGAAATTTTCATTTCCAACTTAAACGAAGAAATGGAATTTCACCTGGATGTCAAAGATACAGATTCTTTTAACGATATGATCACCAAAGGTATAAAATGTGAAAGGGCACTCATCAAAAAAGGACTCATCAAAATCTTTAATGAACCAAAAGATGGTCCTCGGCCGCGCTTCAATAGCGATAAACCGAACTTCTGGAACAAGAATAAGAATATCGTCAACGATGGAGTTGTGGATGCTCGGACTGTCCAAAATGCACAACCTGTGGTTTGGTTTGCAGGACAAAATCCTCCACCTCAAAATAACACAAATGTTCCTCCTAATCAAGGTCGCATCACATCTCATGATGAACCAAGACCTCGTCCACAAAAACAAAAACGCACATACACTCCCTTAGGGGAACCCATTGAAACAGTGATGCGACAACTCATTTCTCAGAATTTGATCACTCTACCTAAGTTATCAAATTATGAGCCTCAAGTCAAACCGGCATGGTGGAGAGATACTGAACATTGTGAGTTCCATCAAGGAAGAGGACACAAGACAAGTAATTGTCACTGATTGCAAGATCTCATTCAGGATCTTATTGACCAAGGAGAAATTGAAATTGAAGGGCATGACCCAAAAACAACCAATAATGATCATCAGATGTTCAAAAATCCACTTCCATCGCAAGATCAAAGGGGTCCTTCCACTTCTAGACGAGGTCCTGATACCACTAATTATACGCAAGCTGCGTATAATTACACTGTCAATCACCTGTATGATGCCAGTGAACAAATTGCAACTATCACCTTCAAAAATCCCACCTCAAATTGCAATGTTGTTACACGTCGTGGCAAGGTCACCATAAAGGCAACTCCACAAGGCACCACCTCCATCCCAAAGCAGTACAATCTTGTGGAACAATTAGACAAAACCCCTGTGCTTATATCCATTTTGGAGCTTTTGCGTCTGTCACCCTCTCATAAAACTATCTTGGATCAAGCACTCCAAGAGGCGTCAGTCCCTGCAAACCTAAACACGGACCAATTTCAAGCCATGGTTGGAAATCTAAAGTCATCACCTTGTCTCACTTTTTCCGAAAGTGACAACTCTTCCTTCCAGCAACCTCATAACGCCTCACTCCACATCGAAGGCTTTGTCAACCAACACAGGATCAAGCGAGTCTTGATCGATAATGGAGCAGGCCTAAACATTTGTACACTACAGTTGGTCACAGCATTGGGATATGCAATAGAATCAGTGGATCCTCGCAAGAAGATCACCATCAAGGCCTATGATGATGCAGAGCGTTCATCCAAAGGAGCTGTGGTACTACCAATCCGGGTTGGTCACGTGGTAAAGCACATAATTTGTCAGGTTCTGGACCTTCCTCTGCCATATAATCTATTATTAGGGAGACCTTGGATACATGCCATTGAAGCCGTTCCATCTACCTACCATCAATGTATCAAGTTCCCACATAATGGTGCAGAGATCACAATCCTGGGCGATGCAAATCCTTTTGCATTTTGCCATAATATCAGCCATCAACCAGAAATTATTGTTCCTAATAATAGGGAAGCCATTTCCTCCACATCATATGTAAGTCCCGCCTCTCTTACCAGTTCTAACACCCCTATACCCAAGCAAGAAAAGCTAAAGATGAAAGTAGCAGAGGAAGGTCCTGGAAAATACAACTTGAGTCAGCTCTTTTGTGTGGGACAAATGCCCACTTCTCCTAGAACACATGGTAAACCACAGCAGTTGCTCCAGCAACCACTAAACATACCAGCATGTGCTTTGACACCTTTCGTTCTTGGAAAGAGTCAAGAGGAAGAAACACAAGATGAGGACCTGGCAGAATGGATCTATAAGGATCCCATCACCACTGACAAATCGCAAGTTACACTTCCTACGGAACAGTATGGTAAAGGCCTCCTCATTATGCAAAGAATGGGGTATGATGGTCAGAGTGCTTTGGGATACTGCAAACAAGGACGACATGAACCTCTGCTGCCAGAGTTCAAGCCCAAAGGTAATACTGGCCTAGGCTTTGAAAAAGAGATCCTTCCTAAACTCAGATTCAAAGGAAAACCCAACAAACCATTTTGCCCACCTACTGCAAAGAGGACACCTTTCATAATCAAAGCACCATCAAGCAATATTGCCATTGCCCCATCGAGGCTCACAACCGCACCGCAACCATCACCAGTGCCAAACATACCACCAATCGAACCAGTAATCCCATCCACAGCAGTCATCACATCAATAAAACCATTCATAGCAGCAACTATATTGGAACCCGCAGCAGCATCTATGGCACCAGCCGTTCCAACAGAAGCCACTAAATTAACACTGTCGATACTTCCAGTGACAAATCCTTTTAATCCCATCACGGTTCCTGCAGCATCGATCACCACAAAGGTACATAAACCAATCACGCCTGCAGTATTTAACTCCAGTGTCATCCCAGTATGGTATAGCAATCGGATGTTGGAAAGTGATTCAGAGACCGACTCACATGAGTGGTAATTTGATTCTGTACAACTTAACACTTCAGATGAGGAAGACACATCACCACCTCCGCCACGCAAAGACATTCCTATTTACGGAGAAGCACAGATAAAGACCACTTGGGTACCTGAGCTGGAAACATCTTCCACAGACCCTACGTCTCATCCTACGCCTGATTCTGACAGGGAGAGTACCATCAATGACCTTCACCACACTGTCTTAACCCTCACTGATACCTCTAACGAACTTAATCTAATCGATGAAGTAATGCCCATTATCCACCCTGAACTCATCGAATGGAACCAACCAAATCCCTCATGTTTTGACCTCTTCCAAAACGATGAGGCTATCATTGACTTTTTGGAATTAAGGGATAATCTACCAAGCGGGGATCACAAAGCTGGATTCGCCATTCAACTTAATAGCGCAGCATACTTCGGGGCGGATGCCAAACCCTTCAGCTGCAAAAATATAACATTAAAACATGGATCTTCCAGTGAAAACCACACTGTGGCACTGTTTGATCTGACAATAGTAAAAAGAAAGAGCGTATCCAACGGTAAAAACCTCTCTGAGGCGCCTGAGGATGAAGGGTTTGACATTCTCCCTGCTAGTACACAACAGGAACGATCAACGATTCTTATCGAGGAAACCAAAGAATACAATGTGGGGACTCCTGAAAACCCTCATATCATACATCTGGCATCTCTTCTCACTCCAGAGGAACAGCCTCAATTCATAGAGTTCTTCCAGAAGCGTCAGATCAACTTCGCATGGTCATATGCAGACATGCCTGGGCTTGATCCTGATTTAGTCATGCATCACCTCACCGTAGCAGAAGGAGCCAAACCTGTCAAGCAGAAGCTTCGTAAAATGCATCCTCAGATTGTCGTGCTAGTCAAAACAGAACTCAAGAAACTCCTGGATGTTGGTTTCATTAGACCAATTGATTATGCAGAATGGATCTCCAACATTGTGCCAGTTGGCAAACCAAAAGGGGGCATCCGCATTTGTACCGACTTCCGAGATCTAAATAAAGCTTGTCCTAAGGATGACTTTCCCCTACCAAATATCGACATCATAGTGGATCTAACGGCAGGACATGCCATGCTTTCACTCATGGATGGCTTTTCAGGATACAATCAAATAAAGATCGCACCAGAGGATCAGCATAAGACCGCCTTCACATGTCCATGGGGCACCTACTGCTGGAATGTAATGCCTTTTGGTCTCAAGAATGCAGGAGCGACCTATCAAAGAGCAATGACCACCATCTTCCATGACATTATGCATACCATGATGGAAGATTATGTGGATGACTTACTAGCAAAATCACTTACTAGAGAAGGACATCTCCGCATCTTAGATAAAATCTTTGATAGACTGGAACAATACCATGTTCGGCTCAACCCAAAGAAATGTGTCTTTGGAGTGACCTCCGGGAAGCTTCTAGGATACATTGTCTCAAGCAAAGGCATTGAGGTCGATCCAGCAAAGGTTAAGGCAATCATGGACATGCCACCTCCAAAGAATATCAGTCAGCTAAGGACATTACAAGGGCGGCTTCAATCCATCCGCAGATTCATTGCAAATTGGCCGATAAGTGTCACCCATTCACACACCTGCTACACAAGAACATCCGCTTTCAGTGGGATGTCCGATGCCAGCAAGCATTTCAGACGCTTAAAGACTATCTCATGAATCCACCATTATTGATGCCACCAGATCCAAGTAGACCGTTGTTACTTTATATTTCAGCGACAAGTACAGCATTAGGTGTATTACTGGCACAACATAATGCAGAAGGTAAAGAGTGTGCTGTATACTACATCTCTCGTACACTGGTTGGCTATGAACTCAATTACACACCTATTGAGCGAGCTTGCCTAGCAGTAATCTTAGCAGCCACTAAATTGAGGCACTATCTGTTAACACACAAGGTACAACTCATTGCAAAGATTGATCCACTCAAGTACTTACTCAGCAAATCAGCATTGACAGGCCACTTGGCCAAATGGGTGATGATTCTAAGTGAATTTGACATTGAGTATGTGGACCGTAAAGCTATCAAAGGTCAGGTTATTGCAGATCAGTTGGCCGATGCACCACTCATAGACGATCATCCTCTCATTTCCAATTTTCTAGATGAAGAGATATTCATGATCACAGAAGCACAGCCATGGAAACTATATTTTGATGGTTCATACACTAGGCACGGCTCAGGGGCAGGCATTTTGTTTATCACACCTCAAGGTGACAGCATCCCAAAGTCTTACAGGCTCACATTTCCATGCACAAACAACATAGCAGAGTATGAGGCCTTGATCACAGGACTCAAGTTAGCCGTACAATGGAAATTACAAGAACTACAAGTATATGGCGATTCCCAACTAGTCATTCGACAAGCAACAGATGAATATCAGACCAAAGATGATAAACTCATGCCATATAAGCAAATGGTGGACACTCTAAAGACATCATTTACTACTATCACTTTTGAGCAGATACCAAGAGATCAGAATCGAGCTGCTGACACCATGGCTACCATCGCATCTCTACTAGATCTTCCATAGAATTCAACACGCTACGAGTTCTTGGTAGAACAGCTTTGGATCCCTGCTTATGATATCCCTGAATCCGAAATGATATGTCACCTTGTTGGTTCCGAATCCCCATGGTATGGTGAGTTCTACACCTATCTCCGCGATCATACCCTTCCTCCCAACCAATCGAATAACCAACGAAAAACCTTCATTCGCCAAACTGCTCGATATACCATTATTGCCGAAACCCTATACCGACGTAGTCTTGATGGTACTCTCCTTCGATGTCTGGAACAAGATGAGATAACAAAGGCTTTGGAAGAGGTACATGAAGGAATTTGCGGGACTCATTCAAGTGGTCCATCACTCGCCAAGAAACTCCTGCGAGCTGGATATTATTGGCCATCTATGGAAAAGGATTCCTACTACTTTGTCAGAAAATGCAAAAAATGTCAAGTTCATGGTGACCTAATACATGCACCAGCTCAAGAACTGCAACCAATCACAACACCATGGCCTTTTTTCCAGTGGGGCCTTGACCTTGTGGGTAAGATTCATCCATCTTCATCCAATGGCCATAAATTCATTATTACCGCCACCGAATATTTCACAAAGTGGATCGAAGCTGTTCCACTTACCCAAGTCACCGGCAAGCAGATCGCCTCATTCATCCTCAACTACATCATCTGTCGGTATGGTGTGCCCATGTCCATCATCACAGATAATGGTCTTCCTTTCAAAAATCAGGATGTCCATGAGCTTTGTGAGAAATTTCATATCCAACACCGCTTTTCCACTCCCTATTACCCACAAGGCAATGGTCAGGCCGAAGCATCCAATAAAAACATATTGAGAATCCTAAAGAAGACAGTCAATGATGTCGGTCGTGATTGGCATGTTCAATTGAATCCAGCATTATGGGCATATCGAACTAGCATTCGAACCCCTACAGGTGCAACTCCTTATTCATTGGTCTATGGTGCTGAAGCTATCTTACCTATTGAGGTTGAGATACCATCATTACGAGTTTCCTTGCATAATCGCATCAATGATGAAGCATACTGAGTCTCACGCCTTCAGGACTTAGAGTTACTTGATGAGAAATGACAAGCTGCATACAATCACCTCAAAGCCTATCAGCAGCGCATGAGTAGAAGCTACAATCACCGAGTTAGACCTCGTACGTTTGAGGTAGGTGATCTTGTTCTACGAGAGAATCCTCGCAACCAACCAAACAGAGAACATCAAGGCAAGTTTGAATCAATCTGGCTGGGCCCATATGTTGTCACTACTGTGTTCGGGTCCGGGGCATATCAGTTAGCTACTTCAGAAGGAGAACCGCTCGCAGATCCAATCAATAGCATGCACCTCAAACGGTTTTATACCTAAGGTGTACAAAGCATCAGGCTCCCCCACATACCAGAAAATACCAAAAACATTCAGAAAAATGTCCTGAAGAAAATACAAAAACATTCAACGAAAAATCATGCATCCAAACGGTGAACAAACACTCCGGTGGCACCTTGGGTAAGTACGGTGGTGAAAACCTGGCAAACAGGCGCCACTCGTAAAGGCTATGGCTCCATTGTCTTTCAGACTTGTTACGATCACATTTACTTCATACATACATCCATCCATCCCAAGGCCATGGCTTGTTATTCATCTGCAATTAAGAAAGTACTCCATGCGTTTAGCATCCCACCTTTTCATAGTCAGGTCTACAAACTGGGGGCAATACCCTTACCCTCATGATGGAAGTGGATTCTACATTGTCTTATATGTCATTACGCTCTTCCTCCAGGCAATCATCAGAAAATATCAAAAACATTCAAAAATGACTCTTAAAAATACCAAAAACATTCAAAAAAAAAATGATTCACAAAATCCAAAAACATCGGAAAACCCATCAAAAATCACCCAAAAACATGGCAACACCTTGTACATATTTATCCGATCAGATACAAAATCAACATTGACAAACTACTCACGCAATGACTATTTACCAATCAACCAACACAATTGACATCAACAAATCCAAACCTGTCTTTAAAAAAAACAAGGATGCATCCTTCCTTACCAAAACAAAGACAAAAGTGACATTTTCTTTGACAAGAAAATTATGTTAAGCTATCAAATGCTTGGTTGATTCGTGAGTAATTCATTTGTTTATTTGTATCGGGATCTTTCAGCATTGTTTTGTATCGTTTGCGCATTATTTCCGATGAAGTTCTAGGGCATGTACTAATGGTGTCTACGTGGGAAGTTCACCAAGCTACGTGATCATAGGCAAAAATGCAGTCCTAGATCATTACAGCTTGCTGACTACAACGTATACCTCGACCATATGGACATGAACCATTACCAAGGATCCATATTCTTTATTCTTTATGTATATACTGTTTGTTTGCAGGTACAATGCTCTTTCTTTGGTTCCTCCTACCTCATCCAAACTGGATAAAGGTTGTATTTCTTAGTATGGTATGCACTTGTCTCAGGATATGATCAGTCTAAGATCAAGGAGGACGATCCAAGTCATGCATGAATGGAGATAATCCTTGTCTGTTCCGCAAGCAATACTCTGGTCAACTTGATCCATTATATCAAGTTGCTTGTATTAACTTGCTATATTAAAATCCATGTAAGGAATACTCAGGTCATCTTGAATCATTATGTCAAGATGCTTGTATTCTCTTCCAACATTTTAAAGCTCAATGATGAAAATAGAGCACTATGGATCGTCATCTCATCTCATATGTATACATTGCATTTCGTTGCATTCCACCCATCCATACATTCATAATAGCTGCATATCATGCATACATAGTCATAATAATGCATACTCTATTTTCCTCTTCTTCCATAGGAATGAGCCATAGGTCCTCCATTTCTTCTATCTAACATCGAACCCCCCCACCCTCCCCATCTCGATAATCAACATCACATACCCTACATCATTTCTCAATCAACCCAATCAAGCCACGTTCATCACCATCCATCTCTAAATAGGAGGGATTGTGTTTCCTATGCTAAGTCATCCAATAAGCCAAGCAAGTTACTCTCTCTGCACAGATACATCGACTCACGCACACCTAGACTATCAACAGATACTCTGATCAAGTATCTTCGGGTCTCAACAGGTAATCGATCATGGTAATCCTAGACTACATCAGGCATTTATCATAATGGCCTAGTCTCAACGGGGCTGCCATGATTCCCCACAACCATCCATCACATGCACACACCATCAATTGATCAACCAATCAAACACAATCCAACGGACAATTACATCAATTGTCTATGTCTCAATGAGTATTTTTGCTTCATATACCTTGACTTCATCAGGCAATTGCATCAATTGCCTAAGTCTCATCAGGTCACTTTGATTCACTTACTCAGACTTTATCTTGTCCAAGCAAACAACTGGCATCAACTGTCATGCTTTGACTTGACCGGGGCAATTAAACTGATTGCACCAAATTGTTCAACCAATTTTGATCAATTGTATAGCATCAATCCAAACCCCACACTACATCTACTATGTATCTCTTGCATGACCTTAGGGTACTCCCTGGCTTGTTGTTTCTTCATATTCACTCCATTTTCTCCCATTCTTTCATCATTAGTTCTAATTTCTTCTATTCTACCTCCACTCCACTTTTCATTCTTTTTCGAGAGATCGCCCGATTTTTCAAAAAAATTCGGCCCATCTCTCGAGGGGGCATACCACCCATTAAAATTACATTTTATGGGGCATTTTTCTTCACACCTATTTTTCTTTCTTTGAAACGACGCGATAAACCGCACCGTCTCAAAGAGGGGCAAATGTAGTCACACAAATCTGTCCAACTTAATTAAATAAATATTCGTTATTTATTTGATTAAAAATCTACTAGCCATCAGTTAATTAAATTAATATTTAATTAATTCATCTCCAAACATTCTTCTATTAATTAAATAAATTATTCAATTTATTTTAATTAATTCATTAAATCAAATTCCATTCAATTAAATAAATAAAATCTATTTATTTAATTAAATCCCCTTTTCCTCTTTTAAATAAATTAAATAAAACATTTATTTAAATCATTATCCCCCCCCCCCCACTTGCATTTTCCTACAAATGCAACTTGCACACATTTATTGAAATAAATGAATTTTTATTTTAATAAAATCCTATTTTCCCTCACCCACCAAATCCACTTGCAAAATCTAATCCCCTTCTAGATAACCATGAGGTCTTCTCAGGCATTCAATGCCTCCAACCCCTTTCTTTCAACCCAACCCTATGTTGACACTTGTCACCATTTCATTGGTACAAATTGTGCACATGGATCCCCAACTTTCAAGCTTGACCCTTGATTAAACCCTTCAATCCTGGCCATCCATTGCTCCATTTTTCCTATAAATAGAGCCCATTCCTTCATAATCCAGATCCTGAAAACTTGTATGCATCTAAGCTATAGACATTTTAAAGAGCATTTTAGCATAGCATAACTAAACCTTGTCTTTTTGGTTAAAATACATCATTTTAGCATAAAAATAGCTTTTCATTTCATATTTGGAGCTATACTACAAATCTCAATCCTCCATAAGCATCCATAGTGCAAAAAGCTGCTGAGAGCTACACTATTTTGGAACTTGGAGAGGAGAGGAACAAGGGAGAAGGAACTAGGAGTATGTTAGGAGGTATTTGGAGATGCCTCATCATGTTTGCTTTGATAGTTAAATATGCTTGCATGCTTTTAGTCTCTCTTTTGGTATGCCTTTTTAGATTAGTTTTCGATTGACTAATGCTAATGCTTTGTGTGTTTTGTGTTCTTTGATCTTAGACTAACCTTGTGCCATTTTGCAGGGCATCAGAGGGCACTCAGAAAGGGAAAATTGACCAAGGGACAATGACTGTAAGTGATTTTTCCACTTGCCATCTTGACAAATTTTTCAATCTTTAAGCTCATTTTTGTTACAATATTGTCATTAATTAGCTTTCTATTGTAAGAGAAGTAATTTTTCTGGTATAACATATGCTTTGTTTTGGATCAATAATTGGTATTTATATTATTTAATAAGAAATTGAGTACATTTGAATTAGAAAAAAGAGGTTTCATAAAACCATCAGTCAACCCTACCATCCAAAAAACACTTCTACAAAACCGCCTATTCAGACCAGATGTAGAAACCCCCATGGCATACAAAAAAAAACCCATATCCACACACCCATAAATACAAAATTAGTGTCCATGACACCAACTCGAATTTACAGAGTTGGGGACTAAGTCCCAGACACTAAAGATATGAAACAACATTTTATCAAAGCAGGAGACAAACCAAAAAATCTGCAATCCAAACCAGACACAACAATTAACCCATAAGTGGCTTGTACATTGGGTCATTGTTGAAGTCGGAGGGGGACTTCATTGATTATGTCGTCCTCTGCCTTGGTCGCATCTCCCGACCCACCTCCACTCTCGCCACCTCATGCAAAGCCCACAGAATCTCCTCTGCCCTCATCAAATTAGCAAAGGTTTTGAATGCTTCCCACCCACGATGAGCCAGGTCCCTGCAATGAGCCTTCAAGCCGTCCTCCTACCATCGAATAAAAGGTAATGGCGCACCCAGTACATCCTAGCTTGCAAAGGTCTTAATGCCCACACCTGGAATTTCTCGTTCACATATATCATCCAAATTCAACAAGTAGTCTAAATCAATCAAAGTTCTCAGAGCCCTCTTCACCTTCTTCACCTCTTCCTCAAATTGCAACCCCCAAGCAGCAATCAAATAGTACACTTCCTTGTTAGTCTGATATCGGTGACTCACATGGATGAAATATTCCCCAAGCGTCATTTTAACTACTTCATATAGACCCTGGTCTTTGAAAAGGAAAATACCTTTCATCCTCCTATCTGTTATCTTGCCCAAAACTGGCACCAATTTCTTGTTAGTAAAGAATGTGAAATTCGCTTCCATTTTGCACTGACCAAAACCACCCTGCACTTGTAGCTTTGAGCAAGAAAACAAAAGTGAGGGCCACAAACAAACCAAAGGCTTTAAATGCATTACCATCAGTCGTCGGAAGTAAAGGCTTTAAATGCATTAAAACACGAAACATCATTCCTCACATCTACCAAATTAAACTATGTGCACTAACCTTCCGCACAGGATGGCATTGAATACACATTCGTATATTAGAAATAATAATAATATATTAGAAACAATAATAGTATACTAGAAATAATAATAGTATATTAGAAATAATAGATTAACATTTTGTGGATTAGACTGAGCAGTAGTTTGGGGTAATGTAATTAGAGACAAACCAACTTATACCTTCGACCCAAAGAGGATTTATATAGTCATTATAAACCCTCACCAACTTTTTTAACCAACTTTCTAATTAGTTGGTTGTTTGGGAAACAAAATGCTACTTTTTGCACCAAAATTGCAAAGTTGCCCATTTTCAGCTTTTGAGCAATTTTGACAACTTTTGCAAATTTCAACCAAATGTTGTCCTATCAACCTAGGACTCCTAAAACATGCTAAATATGACATAAAACCAGGAATTACATAAATTTCATCACTTTTGGCCACCTCTGGAGGCATTGACCAGTGTTGACCTATTTAGGACCTAGTTGGCCTAGACATGACAAAAAATGGCGCAATGGCCTTACAACTTTGATCCAATACATGGAGTGCAGGTACCACCAAATAGGTATTTTTCAGATCTCTCTTCCTTGAGTGAGGTAAATTCAGGAAGAGAAGAGGAAAGCGAGACATTTAGTAGTTCTAAAAGAGGGAGATCAATTAGAGGTCAAAAGATTAGAAGAAAATTTCGTAAATGCATGGAATCTTTTCTTGCTGAAGGGGGGTTATGATGATGAGAGCATAGGAAACATCGAGGTGCCCTTGAGGTACAAACATCCATGGAAAAAATGGGTATCCAAGGAACTTCCTCCAATAAACACTAATTTTTGTGTCAACGAGAGGATATATCGCATAGCACCATCATCATTACATGGTTTGGGCCTATTTTGTATGGACGACATAAAGGTTTGTTATGACAAAGTTACTAAATTGATGGAGTATGTCAGACCCTATTACAGTTACAAAGATTGGATGCAGGGGATTTGATATACGCCAAGTATGCATAGGTATGCACCATCATCAAATTATATACAACTAAAAGATAAGGATCAAAATAAAAGAGTGGCTATGTACATTTATGGAAATCTAAAAACATCAGGGAATATTGCAGGGTTTATAAATAGTACACGACCTGGGTTAACAAATAAGCAACCCAATTGCATATTCGAGTTGCTCGAGGGAAACTTTGTATTCGTATGTGCGATAAAATCAATAATTGTAGGGGAGGAGTTTCTAATCGATTACAATTTGAATCGCATAGATACAAACACAATTACTATGGGGGTGGTACATACTATATACCATTTTACCCAACCTCCAATCAATGACTCCAATTTACCATTTTATTATTATGTTTTTTTTCGTAAGTCTATTGGTTTCATTTTGGTAATGTTTTTTTATATTTAATTGTTATCACAAAGGGACATTGATCATAGTGGGAAGGCTTTGGCCCAGAGCATAGATCGTGATGCATCTTCAAGCACTTCTACCCAACAGGTTTACCTCTTTGTAATTGTACAAATTAGATACGAGCAAAATGTTTTATTATTATGTTTTTTTCATAAGTTTATTGGGTTAATTTTGATAATGTTTTAATATTCTTGTCGCAGTTGGATGATCGGGGAAATGCACCATCACTAGAGGAGAGCATCCATAGGGAGGTGCAGTCACTATTATGTGATGATGACATCACATATTCCACAAGCCCTCTGGATATGATAAGGAAGACCCAAAAAAAAATGCAATGAAGAAATCCTTCAGTTGTTATTCATAGTGCCTCAAACAGATGAGATAAGAGAAAGGGTTAAAATATTGACTGAGAGAGCACGAAACTTGCAAGTAAGTTGTCATGAGATCTTTAATTATAACACAAGTTCATTTGTGGTTTTATATTTTGTACTTTTTTATGTCATGAACTAAAATATGAGTTGTTTTTATAGGATTTTTTGTGTCCTCATGATGTCGCAGGCCATGATTAGGGTACTGTAGGTGCTGCCTGGGGAGTAGGGATTGGTTCAAGTGTCCATCCTAATCTTCTTGTGCATGCATCACATCATCTGACCCCATCATCCATGCATATGTTGTCGACTGAAATGTTGGCAACACATAGCATGTATGCATCATGTACTGCACCCTCTAGAAAGGAACAAATGTCAGAACATGTGTTAGGACATGTACCTGGGGATCCAAAGGCCACTAGTACTGGTGATGTTTTAGCAGCATTTCCAGGATCTTCCCGTATTACTAGTACGAGAACATTTCCAGTCACATTTGTGGTGACCAAGGATTTTGTTCCCATAAAGATAGAGAAGGTCTTAGGTACATTAAAATGTTTTTATTATTATTATAGATAATCTAATTGAAATTTACTTATTGATCACTCTTTTTAGACTAATCATCCCATGATCTTTTTGTAGGAAATGATGTTTTTTATAAACATCTAAATGATATTACATTGGAGATCTTCGGGCCCACCATACGTACACGATGGAATGCCCAAAATCAAGATTTAAAAGATGAGCTCATTAACCATTTAATTGTGTTGTTCGGTAATAACACATTCAACCGAACCACGGTCCTTAAGAAAGCAGGTACCTATCTAAAGTATGTGAGGGACCAATATAGGTCACATTTAGAGAAGATAAAAAAATACAAGCGTCCCCCCATGATTTCAGAGAGGGAGTGGAAGGTCCTAGTGTCGGATGGAAAGGAGAAGGCTGAAATGAAAAAAAGAAAAGACACCATCGAGCTAAGAAAGGTATGTGATACTATCAACAATGTAATTATATACTGATTACTCTTTCTTTTTACATAATCTAACGTATTTCAAACTTTTCATAGGCTATCCGACACATCGAAGGCAAAAAAGGTAAGACTAGAAAAACACGGGCATCACAAACTTGGCTCTCGTGGTTATATGAAATTTGTCACATGAATTATAAGTATCAATAAATGAAATATTGCATCTAAATAATAAATTGCAAACAATTTTGGTTTTATCACACCATAGAAGCAAAATTCATGATCTTATGCAAAAATGTAGGGCTCTAAATTCAATAGAGTGCTCACTAAAGAGGAGCTCAAGATTGTCTTTCAACAAGGCTATGGAGTCATGGTTGAATGCCTAAGAGTCTTGACTGGGCAAACATAACCTTCCACTGCATCTAAAATGCAAGTAAATAAACTCAATGGAGTTTATTAAAAGTGAATAGTTGTGCAATCTATTTAATATTAATTTCCACCGTAAATTAATTATGTGCCTATTTGTTTTAAACAGGCAAGCAATGAAAATAGTGCACATGGCATTCAAATGCAGCTTGGTTAGGGTGGAGCACAACCTGTATATGAAGGTCCTGGTGTGCATCCCGGTACTATCGTGTATTCATGTGCTATACAAAACATAGTATGGATTAATACAATTAAACATCTTTAATTGTAATTGGTGTATTAATTAGTGTAATCTTTTATGTTTCAACTTTAGAGCTTGTAGAGCATGATCAACATGTTGAGCATGAACAAGCTAGACAAGATCAAGAACATGATGTGGCCCCATCGAGTAAAGAGGACCACTCTAATGTTTTGGATTAAGCCAAAAAATAGGTTTTGAAGGGGCCCTGAAACCCTTTACATAGAATATTCTAAAAGGCTTAGAATCAAAGCATTAGAAGATCCAAAAAAAATAGGTTGCAAAAGATAGGACAATACATAAAGCACCCAAGAAACTAACAAATGCCCAAACTGTGTGTGTGAAAAAGTGAACCTGTAGCTGCAAGCACAACACTTCAATTAAGTCATTATATGCATGGTTAGTAATCAATAATCAATAAGAAATAAACCATAGCAAAGTGACTAATTGCCTTCTAAAAGATGCAAGTATAAGATTGCTCTCAGATTTTTATAAGCAATACCAGTGACTAGACTACACCAAGACGAAGGATTTAATTTATATGATATTAAGCTATATGGATGCAAGATGGATGAATAATTCAAGCAATAATAACCAATTCAAGCAATAATGGATGCAAGCAATAATGAATGGAAAATGGATGTAAGTAATCTAAAAAAGCACAATGATTTCAATGACTCCATAGCGAAATTAGCGTGATAATAATCTCCAAGCGTGTTCTCAAAAATCTCTGGGGTGAATTGGAATGAGAGTTGAAGACTGAATTTATAGAGAATCACAAAACGCTCAATTTAGGATTAATTGAAAATAATTGAGAAATCATGTTCAGTTAACCTTGAGATAGATTCCAATTATAGTTTAATTGAAATGCATTCAAATTAGAAGTCCAAGTTGCATTGGAAAATAATAAATTGATTCCATGCTCATATTTAATTCATTCAAGAAAAAGGTCTTTTTAATGCAACTGAACTTCTTTTTCTGAAAAGCTTTGAGTTCCAATTTTAGAGAATAATTCAATAATTCAATTAAATTGCTTTTCTGATTTCAAGTTCTAAATTTAGAAAAAGAAATAATATCTCAAGTTTGATTTCTCTCTTAATTCAATTCTTTTTTTTGATTTTTTTGTTTTGTTTCAATTCAACTCTTTGTAATAAATTAATTCATCTTTTGTAATAAATTAATCCTTTTTGCATGATTGAATGGAAAATTTATTAATTTAATTAAATATGCAAGGATATTTAATAAATTAAAATGGGATAATTGATCAAACTGATATTCTTGGAAATGATTTGATTAATTAAATCAATATTTAATTAATGTTGAGTAGTTGATTTGCCATGTGATTTTTGATAATTAAAGAATTAATAATGTGCTCAAGATTAATTTAATTGCCTTTGGTTAGGACCTTGGTGATGTTGTCGAGATTAGGGGCCCGTGGTTTAGATGACCAATTTTAGGGTATTACATTTGCCCCTCTTTGAATTAATGTGCGAGCAGCGCTTTGATTCAAAGAATGTGTGATGTCTAGGAGATGTCAGTTCTGAACTTGATTGATCACGAACTAGATAAAAAAAGTGAGGTGTTTAGCTTGATTCGAAGCGACAAAGCTAAACGAGGTCTGATTAAAGTGATACCGATCCCGAACTTGATTGAGCTGAGGAATGATAGAAAACAAAGATACCAAACTTGAACTTGATTGATCAAGAAGCGGATCTTACTGATCTAGAACTTGATTGATCTTAGATGCAGTGAGTGATGATAAAAATTGATCTTGAACTTGATTGATCAAGACACGATGAGCGAAGAATGAACCGTTCAACTTGATCAAGAAACGAATACTGAACACCTGCTTAGATTTAGTGTGATCAAAGAAACTCTTTAAACATTTGATTGAGTTTAAACGAATAATCAGTTTGATTTGAAGCGATGAAACTGATTAATGTTAAGAGATTAATTCAGATGAAAGACAAATATCAGTTTGATTTGAAGCGATGAAACTGATATGCCCCTAGTGATTAATTTGATTCAGATGATCGAGAGATCTCAACTTGATGTGAAGCGATGAAGCTGAGATGCCCCTTAGCAATAAGGATTGATTTTCTTAAATTGAAAAGATTTTGCTCAACTTTTGAAAAAATTTCTCGACTTGTGAGATGTGAAGTCATAAGGTCGTGAGTATGCCCCCTCGGGAGCGAAATCGAAAGATAGCGAGGGATTGATTATAGGCAATTGTGTGACAAAAAATAACTTATTTGAGCACGAAATGATCATGAGGATTTTTTTGAAAATTTCGGCGATGATTGATAAGAAATTGAGCGTAGAGTTGATTGTAATGTTGAGCATAAAATGAAATTGAATTAAGATTTAGTGTTTGAAATTGAGCGCAATTTGAAGAAAGAATGAGCATTTGATGAAAAAAAAAAAAAAGCGCTAAGTGGTCAAAATTTTGAAATTGACTAGTAAAACGATCTCGAATTTTGATTTCGATCCCAAAAATGGAATCAGAGCTAAGGGTACAATTTTCGTGACCATCGGAGCAAGTTGAAAAATTAGGTTTTAGGCTATATATAGGACGAAAGTGTCATTTTCAATTCATTTTAACCCTCCAAGTTTGAAAATTCAAAAAGCCTTCTGCGAAGAAAAATGGTGGTCCCTACTCGTCAGCATCGATTTGAGCGCCAGAGACATCACAATCGACCCCAAAACTACGAGCCAGCTGTAAGCGATTGATCTTTAGCCTCTTTATGTTTCCAATTTTAAATTTTTTGGGTTTATTTTTCACGTTTTTCACGGATTTTGGGTCAGGTGTCGCGGCTTATTGTGCGAGACAAGATCCTGTCTCATACAAGAAACTAGCAAATTATCTTTTATCATTGAAGACCATTAGATTTTTTGTACGGGAGTAACCCTTGTGTCATACGACAGGTCGGTTAGGAAACCATTTGTCGCGCGGAATCCAATAAAGTGTCGTTTGAGGCTGTTTTCTCATACGAGAGCTATTCCTGACTCGTACGAGATTCTGTTTAACTGTGTTTTGTCGTTCGAAAACAATGACCATTTTTGAAAGTGTAAACATGAAATTTTGCTTTTGCATTTGACTTATTTGGATTTGCGTGTTGTTTAACTTCTCTTGTAGGCTCATGTGGAATGTTTTCTGATGATCGTTGTTGGGTTTTTGTGCAGGTGTGCTTACCTCCTATGCTCTTTAGATGTGCATATCCTCCCACTATGACTTTGGTTCATGATTTGTCTGAGGTCGAGCAGGCTCATATTGATATGTGTGGCTTTACTCACCTAATGAGGTTACCTGATATCCATGTGAACCATGGGATGCTGACAACGTTGGTAGAGTGATTTCATTCAGAGCATAATACCTTTCATTTGTCAGTTGGGGAGTTGACTATCACTCCCGAGGATGTGTACAGGATCCTTCGTATCCCTTTTGCTGGGGATAAGGTGGATTATGATACTACATTGTTACCTGGACTACAGGCTCTTAGGAACGTATTCAGGGATCTTGATATATTGACTCATTCTATGAGTTGGGATATATTGATGGGCAGATACAATGTGGAGTATCTGCTGGCATGTGTCCTAGCAGGTTTCATTGGTTGCTTCTTGATGCCAGACAGAGGGCAACAGGGTTTTCAGAGCGAATGGAGCTGTATGCTGGAGAGGTTGATAGAGACCCCTCAAAGACTTGGCTGGGGCTCTTGCTTATTGGCCCACATGTATCAGGAGATGCATGAGATTGTCTATAGAGATGGGCGGAGCATGGCTACAGGGGTACACATTTTACAGGTGTGGGCTTGGGAGCACCTTCCCATTTGTCAGTCGATAGTCGATGATAGCAGAGAGTCCGAGCAGCCTATTATCTATAGGTATGTCGAATATATTACGCAGCCCCATCTAGGCAAGACAGACTTCTAGCGATGACAGCTAGATGATCTGATATATGTTATATGGAGACTGTACAAGGGGTTGGAGTCATGGGATGACTGGCGGGTGATGAGGAGAGATCTTTTTATTACACGCCCATTGATTGGGAGATCGCAGACTGTTGTGGAGTGATTCATCGTTTCATGAGTGATGAGGCAGTATGACCAGTCGCAGGGGATCTCTCAAGAGTATACGACGTATGCTCGATATGCTGATGAGGAGAGACAGGGATGGTCACCTAGGCTATCCTATGCTTTAGCAATGCAGGAGCTGACAGGTTTACACCGGCTGAGGTGGGATTACCTGGAGGATATAGCAGATGCGGGGGTATTGCCCCAGTACAGGGATTACTTTCAGCAACATCCATTCCCTCGATTTATGGATCTTGGAGAGCATGCTCCTCATATTGAGGATGTGAGGATGATGCCCCTACACCGGCACAGGGATAGGCACAGAGACAGGGCCAGAGACCAGATGCTCCACGACGGACTGGTGGTGACCCTTGTGCTAGCAGCAGCGGAGTGCAAGCTAATGTTGGATAGCAGAGGGGTGAGGGTGGATCCCTTGGGAGAGTAGGTGTGAGGTTGGGTGGCGGAGAGGAGGAGCGAGCAGCTCTGAGGCAAGTCCGGTAGCGGCAGGATGATCAGGGTGGAGCCACAGGTGGAGATGGTGGTGGAGATGGCGGCGGAGAGCCTGCGAGAGAGTAGGGGGCTGACACGGGTTGGTCGATGAGAGCACGCCTTGTAGAGCTGTAGTCACAGTTGACAGTGGCTCAAACTTAGCTGGCGGAGCGAGACCGACAGCTAGTCGAGGTTAGGGCAGAGCGTGATCGCCAGATCATAGCATTGAGAGTCGAGTCGAGAGCAGAGATAGAGTCTCTTCGACAGGAGGTGCTGCTCCAGAGTAGTAGGGTTGCATATTATGTGGCGGCATATAGTGTCACAGTTCCTATTGCACAGCAGGTGCAACCCTATTCACAGTATATGGCTAGATCGGAGGGAGCACGAGCACCGCACTAAGATCCCGAGCATCAAGATCCTCCTCCTCCACCAAGCGATGAGGGAGAGGGCGCCAGCTAGATGATTTTTTTTGTAGCTTGGATATTTTTTTGTAAACACGCCCATTTTTTTAGTAGCCGATACAATTCTTGCTCCGATGGGAGTTTGTATATGTCATTGGACATCATTTTGTACCCTCATACTTGACATTATATATATATATATATATACGAGATCTAATTTGACTTCATTATACTTATGTCAATTCGATTATGAGATGGTTCTATATGCTTTATTCTACATGTATGTATTTCTTTCAGCATGAATGTATGTATTGCAAATGATAATGAATGTCTATGTTTTTGTTTCTTTTCATATGCAAATAAATGAATGAAAATGAGTAGTGCAATTTTTTATTTTTTCTTATTTTTTATTTTTTATGCAATAAGATGAATGCAAATGATTAATAATAAAATGAATGAATGAATCTATATGAAATGTTATGTATGCAGCTAAACATCTCAAAACACAAGTACTCTATCAAAGAAATAATGATTAAAAAAGACCACCTAGCGTAAGAAATGATGACGCTCTCAGCTCTCATTCATAAGATAAGGAGATTATTACTATACCGAAATCTCTCTAGATTCACAAAAATGCAAAATGAAATGCAAAATGATGTGCAAAATGCAACCTAAACCTAGTCATTGGATTTAAAATACTTAAGATTCATCACTGAGCATAACAAACACAACAGGCAGGTTAGAGTTCCTTTCTTTTTCAATGTGCAATATTAGTTATCTTGTCCGCAATGACCATTTTTTTGTTCATATCCTTGGACAGATTTTGTAGGGACCTGAATTGCATCATAAAGAAATTCCCTCAAAACAGACAAAGAAATGATATGGACCTCCTTGTAGCATACAAATAAGTGAAGTCGAGGTATGTGAGGCGATTTCACTTTAATGTGAAGGCTCTTATCACAGACACCCAGCTAATTTATACGTTTCCAGATCATCAGGATCATTCCTACAAGCAGAAAACAAAGAAAATATTATGCCCCAATATCTTGTTTCTCTTAGTCACAATAGACTTCCTCGAGTTACTCAGAGGGACAATAATCAAAAATCAATATAAAAGACAACATACAAAGAAAATTTTCATTCATAGCCCAAACTGTTTAGTAATTGTTTTCCGTTATGTTGTTTTGCTTGTGAACTCAGTGATAAAAACTTTGTAGTAGTCAGGAGACAGGTAACTGACTTGGAGTGGACGACCAGGTTTCACTGACGGAATAATGACTTGGTTGACACTGCTTAGGATATGTAATGTGCTCTGTCGAGTAACCTAAGACTAGGACGTTGATCAGTTTCAAGTTATGAGGGTTCCAACGAACCAGGATGTCACAAAAGTGACTGAAAATATGTACAAGTGAAAGCAAAAGATACTTGAAAGTGGGAAATGTCAACGTTGCGTTGATAGATTGAGCGCTTGAGTACAAGAGGCACCTGTTTGTCAGGTTTTCACTTACTTGGCAGAGATTCATTTTTTTTTTACCAAGGTTCCTGTTTACCAGGTTTTCACCAGGACAATTTTTTTTTGTTTAGTTTTCTTTTCTTTTCTATTTTCTTTTTTTGGGGGGGTTTCTTCAGGACTTTTTTCGATTTTTTTTAGAATTTTTTTCAAGACTTTTTCCAACTGTACAAGTTTGCTAGAGCAGAGAGTGCTAAGCAAAGAATTTCTTCAAGTTGATGGTGTTAATCGGTTCATGGAGCTGTTCTCCTTCCGAGTTTGAGAGTTGATAGGCACCAGAGCTGAATACTGCAGTAACAATGTAGGGACCCAGCCAGTTGGGTTCAAACTTCCCTTTGTTGTCACGAAACTGTTGATTTTTTGGATTTTCTCTCAGAACTAGGTCACCAACTTGAAATTCTCTTTGTTGAACTTTCTTGTTATACCCCCTAGACATTCTCTTCTGATACACTCTGAGATGATCAAACGCCACTTGCTGACGCTCATCCAGCAATTCGAGTTCTTGCAATCTAGATATTCTACGATCTTCATCAGTAACAAGACCTTGCAACGAAACTCTTAGAGATGGTATTTCTACTTCAATAGGTAATACTGCTTCGAACCCGTACACCAAAGAAAAAAGTGTAGCCCCAGTAGGTGTTCTGATACTGGTTCTGTAAGCCCATAGTGCAGGATTGAGTTGTAGATGCCAATCCTTCCCAGACTTGTTCACTGTTCTGTGCAAGATAGTCAGTAGATTTTTGTTAGACGCCTCAGCTTGTCCATTACCTTGAGGATAATATACTGATGACCAGTGTTGCTTTATTTTGAATTTCTCACAAAGCTCGTCCAGATCTTTATTTTTGAATTGTCCTCCATTATCAGTCATGATGGATGAAGGTATCCCATACCTGCAAATTATATAGTTTAGGATGAATAAGGCGACTTGTTTACCAGTTGCCTTGGTGAGCAGAACTGCCTCTACCCACTTGGTGAAATACTCAGTGGTAGTTATGATGAATTTATGTCTGTTGGATGAAGCCGGATATATCTGACCAAGGAGATCAAAGGCCCATTGCTGAAAAGGCCAGTGTGTTATAAATGGTATGAGATCCCTTGACGGGGCATGTATGAGATTTCCATGAAGCTGACATTTCTCACAAGTCCTAGCAAATTTAATGGCGTCTTTTTCCATATCTGGCCAGTAGTAGCCAGCCCGTAATAGTTTCTGAGCTAAAGTAAAACCATTCGAATGAGATCCACAAATACCTTCATGGACTTCCGATAATGCACATTTAGATTCTTCAATTTCTAGACATCTAAGCAAAGTACCGTCTAAACCTTGTCTAAATAAATCGTTAGCTATGATAACATACCACGAAGCGTTTCGAGTTAGGTTTCTTTTCTCGTTACGAGTAAGGTTTTCAGGGATAATTTGATCACATAGATAGGAATAGATGTGGCTGTATCGGGATGAGTCATGTCCAATAATAGAATAGACTATTTGGGTCTCAGGAGAATCATAAGCAGGGTAATATAACTCTTCCACCAGGAAATCAAAGCGAAAATTGGACTCCTGTAGCTCAGGTATAGATGCCAAGGTAGCCATAGCATATGTTGCTCTATTTGTTGATCTAGGAATTTGTTGGAATGATACAAAAGCAAAATACTTCTTGAAATCATCTACCATCCTCTTGTAAGGCATCAATTTCTCATCTCGAGTCTAATATGTATCATTGATTTCATTGATGACCAGTTGAGAATCTCCATAAATATGTAATTCAGCAACCTTCCATTCAATGGCTAGTTTTATTCCATTCACCAAAGCTTCATATTCTGCAATGTTGTTTGTGCAAGGGAATAGAATCTTATAAGACATTGGAATTGAGTACTTCTGAGGAGTAATGAATAGTATGTCAGCACCTGAACCATTTTGAGTAAAGGAACCATCAAAAAACATCTTCCAGGGTTGTTGAGTAAGATGCATTATTGATTCATCTGGGAACTCAATGTGTAGTGGTTGAGTATCCTCAAGTGGAGCTTCAGCAAGTTGATCAGCAATTACCTATCCTTTTATGGCTTTGCGTTCCACATATTCAATGTCAAACTATGTAAGGATCATTACCCACTTTGCCAATCGTCCGGTGAGTGTTGCTTTATTAAGAAGATACTTAAGTGGATCAATTTTGGCCACCAACTTGACTGAATGTGCGAGCATATAATGCCTCAGTTTCTATGATGCAAAGACTAATGTCAAGCATGCTTTTTCTATTATACTATAGCTCATTTCATAAGACACCAATGTCCTGCTAATGTAATAAATAGCTCTTTCCTTTTTGTTGTCATCCTGTTGCGTCAGAAGTGCCCCCAGTGATGAATCAGTTGCTGATATATATAAGATTAGTGGCTCACCCTGAATAGGTGGCATCTGTTGGAAATATTACATTATAACAGACAATGAAAGATTGTTGACATTTTAATAAGGATATTGAGAAGGTTGTTGATGATTATGGACATAACTGATTAAAGATGTTTTACTATCTTGATATTATTATTTTGTCATTGATGTCAAGAAATTGATTTTCTAATTCAGTATGATGTTGCCATATCTTGAGAAGTATGATATGAAGATTATAAAGAAGTCGGTAAAGACATAGGAAAGAATATGATGAATAAGGGGATAAGTTATTCAATGGGCAACTCTACCGAGTCAAACAATGATGAGATCTTGATGTTTTAGATTGTTTTAAACATCATACATATGTTGTAAAATGTAAAGGTTAATACTATACTATGTTATCAAGCAAAGAACCTAGTCGGTAAACCCTAAGGAACCTAGTCGGTAAACCTTACGGTTATCATTGTCGGTTAATGAAGACAGAATGTCTACCGATTGAAGTTTAGTATTCATCGAGTTGTAACCGAGCTATAACAGAATAAATTAAATGTTTACATGTGATATTTAAAGAAAGAAGTTGATGAGCTGGAGCGGATCAATGATTGGTAAGTCGTGGAATAAGTTTGTTAATGAATCTAAGGCAATGGAAAGTCGACATGAAGATCTACAGCTTAGATTGAACCGCATTACCCTAACACAAGTTCCAAGGTGAATGTGCAAGTTCCAAGGTGGGGTAAAACATTTTCAGATCGAAAGATACAATGAACCTAGACAAGATTGAAGATCTGATGGCTATGATTGATCATGGGAAATGTGATCAATGAGATTAAGTGGCTACCTAATTGTTTATAAATAGGAAACTATTGATAAACAATGTATGTGGGCAAGTGTATGCACAGGGATGCTACATAGTGATTACCGAGCACAAAAGCTCTGTTAGAATAATAGAGTATTGATGCCTAGCAGATAGACAAGATTAGTTCTATGTCTAGATTGTATTGAACAAATAGGAATCTGCTTTAGCATTTTAAGATGTGAAGTTGCAGATAGATTTTCATTACTATTATTTTGTGAAACTAACAGGAAATCTCTTAACCGAGTGGACTTAACAGTCTTATATGTAAATCCTCTAACAAGGTGACATTCTGATTGAGTGTTTGAAATCCTTTGACAAGATCACTTCTAATAGAGTGAAGATCCTAACAGATCTGAGGGAAATCCCTTAACCGGGTCACATCTAGCAATGTGTTTGTAATCTTTAACATGATTTGCTTTTAACCGAGCATACTCTAGAAGAGTATATTTCTTAGTGGGTCCGAAATCCCACAGTGGTTTTTCCCTATTTGGGTTTCCACGTTAAATCTGGTGTTATGAGGTTTATATTGTTCATATGCTTTTGAGTTTGCATGTTTGATAGTTTTTGGTTATATGACTGATATATATGTTACCGAGGTTGAATCTGATGTTTTTATGGATGATTAAGTTTGTATGATTCACCCCCCCCCCTCTCATCTTGTTGGCTATTGGATCTGTACTTATATTAAGTAACAAACTATCAGCATCAATATCGATGGATTAGATAGGTACTCTTTTATCTGTTGATCCCAGTTGTATATTATTCCTTTTCTCAATACTTTTGTAAAAGGTTGAGCCTTGTTTGCTAGTTGAGAAATGAATCTTCTAATGGATTGGAGACGTCCCTGTAGACTTCTCATTTGACTGATGTTCTTTGGAGGCGGCATTTCCATTATAGCTTGGACCTTTTCAGGATCAACCTCAATGCCTTTCTTTGAAATGATGTAGCCAAGTAGTTTACCAGATGTCACTCCGAATGCACACTTCTTTGGATTTAATCAGAGTTTGAACTTTTCCATTCTGTCAAGTATAGGACCTGACTCTTGAATATGCGTTGATCTTTTCATAGTCTTCACTAAGGTGTCATCAACATAATCTTCCATATTCTTATGCATCATGTCATGAAAGATAGTTGTAACTACTCTCTGATAGGTTGCTCCTGCATTCTTTAACCCAAATGGCATAACGTTCCAGCAAAAGGTTCCCCATGTACAGGTGAAAGCTGTCTTTTCTTGATCTCCAGGAGCAATTTTAATCTGATTGTAGCTGGAAAATCCATCCATTAGTGAGTACATCTCATACCCAGCTGTCATGTCGACTATCATATCAATATTTGGCAATGGAAAGTCATCTTTTGGACATGCTTTATTGAGATCTCTAAAATCTGTACAAACTCTGATAGATTTATCTACCTTCGACACAGGTACTATGTTGGAAATCCATTCAGCATAATCTATTGCTCTAATAAATCCAGCTTTAAGTAGTTTCTCTAGTTTAGCTTTGACCAATAGTGCGACATGCGGGTGCATCTTATAAAGTTTTTGTTTAACTGGTTTTACTCCTGGTGTGATTGAGAGATGGTGCATAATGAGATCAGGATCCAAGCCTGGCATATCAGAGTATGTCCATGCAAAATTTATTTTCTTCTCTAAGAATAGCTGAGTGAAATCCTTCAATTCCTCTATCGATAGTGATTGAGCTACGTGAATAATTTGTGGTGTCTCTTGATTCCCGATATTCACTAGCTAAGTTGGCTCGATCAATATAGAAGACCGCTCCTGAAAATGACTGGGCAGTATACCAAGTATCTCACCTTCAGGCGCCTCAGAGAGGTTTTCACCTTTATGTACGTCCTTTATTTTCTCTTTTTTAAATTTTGACACCGCCAATGTATGGTTTTCGCCATCAGATCTTTTATTTTTATTTTTCTTGTTTTTGCGACTAAGATACTTGATATCCTCTTCAGTCATATTTTCACTCCATTCACTGGTGGAAGAGTTCATAGGTTTGACTACATTGAGATAATAGGATAATGTATAGTCATTGGAAAAAGTAGGTATATCCATGGGTTGATTCTGTAAAGTACAGTCAATCAATTCGGGATGTATTAAGGACAAATTTTGGATAGGTTCAAGAGCGTTCACGATATTGTTATCAAAACTGCGGATCAAAAAGTCAAGTTCCAGAATGATACCTTGCGTAAGTGTCTCAAGACCAGGAAGAGTCAGATCATGATTATTAAAGTTCACGTTAATATTTAATCAATCTAATCCAATAGACATACTTGTAACGTCGTTTACTACGTCAGACTGGACGTCATGTCATGGTTTAACAACAATAAGACTAGTAGGCAACTTTTCATTGTTTGTATCAGATGATTAAGAATTTGAGAATGAGTGGGTATCATCATGAACAGAACTGTTATCAGAGTCCTCAGAATCATCAAAGTTATCAAATGAAGTTTCCAAGTCTCTTTCAGGTGATTTAGTAAGCATATGTATGGTATCAATACTAACATCTTTAATGCTACAAATTCCTTCATATTGTAATTCATTTGTCATTTGTATCTGACACACCAGTTGACACGATCTCATTGTTTCTGTGATTTTTTTGTCGGCTACTCCATTCAGCTTCTTCTAGACTGATAACTGGTTCTTGTTCTGCAGCTTCTAACTCTTCCTATGTAGTGCTATAACTAATTTGTTTTGTTTTAGGATAAGGACACATAGATGAGAAGCTTTCTGGTATTGTTCCTTCTTTTAATGCTTGTTCATAATTTGCTTGCCTCTTTTGTCTAATTTCTTGTATTTCCCTCTCTAGTTTTATGCACATCAGCTCTTGAGTATCATCTATGACACCACTAGATTCTTCTGGAGTTTCTGTAGCGGATGTGTCTGAAAGATAGTCAAGACCCCATTCATACTCGTTTGAATCAGTCTCTGAATCATCTACTTGTTGCCTGCCAGTATATGTGACTGGAACTTTTAATGGTGCAAACAATTCTCTGATTCTCACAAAATCATCTCTTATATCCTCAGGAACCTCAACTTCTTGTATTATTGTAGTTGATACCGTCGAAGCTTGAGCACCGACTATTTCTTCTTTCTTGACCGTTGATTCCTCTTTCTCTTTTCTACACTCTACTTTTGTTTGTTTAGTGTCTGCTTCATGTAATGTTAAAGGCGATATCTTTTTCAAGCCTTTAGACTTAGAAACATGTTTTTGTTCTAATGTCCTTTTAGGATTGTATCCCAGTCCAACCTTATCATGTGTGGATTTGGTTTGTAGTTGAATTGGTTCAGTAATACCTTCTTTTTGTTTGCCCAAAGGACTAGTACCTGAGTACCCCATGCGCTAAATCATTTTGTAACCAAGACCATATTGGTTTGAGGAAATCTCACAATGTCGTACCTCCTCATTTGGACTATCTTCCTTAAAGAGCCAGTTAAGCACAACATCCTCTTCTATTTCATCCGCCAAGGAGGTAGAAGATGGTATGAAGAGACCATCATATATAGTATTTGGAGCTGAAGTTTGTGTTCTCATAGCCTCCGATGGCTTGCCCAACTATTTTGGTGATGGAGGGAGAGAAACTAATGATAGTACCGGTTCTATCTTGTAGTCATCCATGCCGACATCTGTAATCTTCAATCTCTTTTCTAAGTCTTTCATCAATGTTTCTGGATCTTCATTTAGAGAGGCTGCCCTATTACGAGGCACAAAAGTATCTGCACCTTTTGTCAATGCATTACAGATGACATTTGTATCAGCAGGAATATTGACTTCAGCTCTATTATAAGGAAACTTTAAGCATTGGTGATATGTTGACGGTAGTGCCTTCATTTCATGAATCCATGGCCTGCCCAGTAATATATTGTATGACAATGGAATATCGAGAACCTGGAAAAGGACATCTCTCTCTACCAGTCCCACTCTGATTGGTAATGATACCAAACCTTTGGAGGTCCTCTCTTCTTCATCATAGGCTTTAATTGTTATTTTCTTGCCTGGATCAATGACATTTTCAGAGAATCCTAGTTGTGTAAGCAGATGATAAGTACAGATATTCAACCTCGTGCCTCCATCTATCAAAACACGTTTAACTCTGTGTTTGTGGATCATGGCTTCAATATGCAATGGTTGGTTATGTGGATGATTTAATGAATTGTCATCTTCCTCAGAGAAGGTCAAATAGTGAGGTGAAGTCAGATGACCCACCATAGACTGAAACCGATCAATGTCTAAATCTTTTGGAATGTTGGTAGTGAGAAATGCTTTGTCTAGGATGTCCTTGTGAGCAGATGAGAACTGTAGCAATTCAAAAATTGAAATTTGAGCATTTGTCCTTTTCAACTATTCAACCACGCTGTATCCAGAGGATGATGATGAGGTTAATCTTTTAAATTTGTCCAAGGTTGATTCCTTTTGTTTGTTTGGCAAGGCTGTTGGATTTGATGTTTCTTGAGCCGGTTTGGAAGAACTAGCTCCTTGGAGGGTAACTTTCTTTTGAGATCTGGTCAGACCTTTTGCATATTGTGATTCATTTGGTTTATCTTGAACTATAATCACATTGCAATATTCTGAGTGTGAAGGTTCAATCATGTTGATAACGTTGTCCTGGCTGGCATAAGCATAATTTACCTTGGCACCTCCTTTGGTCTTTGAGGAATCACCTTGTTCATAAGCAGGCAAAGGGTCTTTAAATGCTTTATGATCAGCATTGGTTGGATGATTCCCAACAACAACTTTACCAGCGTCTATGAGATCCTGAATCTCATGTTTTAGCTTCATGCAATTGTTTATGTTATGACCCTTATTCTGATGGAAGTCACAGTATTCATTTTCTCTCCACCATCTTGGTTTGACATCCGGATCATATGGTCTGGAGTTATCTGGTAGTGTTATCAAGTTGTTTGCCAACAAAGTTTTGAAAGCAAACTCATATGATTCTTCAAGAGGAGTAAAATCACGCTTAGGTTTGGAAAGCCAAGGCTTGTCTTTGAACCATTCCTTTATTTTCTTTGGCGGACTCTCTGCTACAATCTCAACGGCTTTAAGTGCTTGTGTACCACTAGCCAGGTTGAATATTGTGGATTTTGAGGTGGTTTTGATAGTGTCTACTACTCCATCATTAACAACATTCTTGTTGTTGTCTTTGGCAAATTTCCAATACTTGTTCTTCTCTTTAGAGCTAGATCCTATTTGTGTTTCTTTCTAAGGTGTGATATCTCCCTTCTTTATGAGCACATCTTCCATTCGAATGGCATTATCTACCATTTTGTTAAATGATGGGTGTTCTTGCATTTGTATGCTATATTTCAGTTCGGGGACCAAGTTATTGACAAATATATCCATTTTCTCAGAGTCTGGAATAGGTCGTGGGTACCTAGAGAACATCCTTCTCCAGCGTCGGAGAAAAGTAAGAAGAGGTTCCCCTGTTTTATGTTGAGTATTACAAAGATCGATCATAGTCACAGGATGTCGAATGTTGTATGAGTATTGTTGTAAAAACAGTTGGATTAGTTCTTCGAATGTTTTTATTCCTTTGGGTAGACTTGAGAACCATTCCATTGCTTGACCCCCTAAACTCCTTGGGAAGAGACGCATGAGGTACGTTTGATCGTGCGTGAATTCCATACAAGCAGCACTAAATTCCCTAACATGATCTTGAGGATCTGAGGTACCGTCGTATTTGTCAAATTTTGGGATTTTCACTCGTGAAGGGAATGGAGGCATGTGTAAATTCTTGTCAAATGGAAAGGGACATATTGTTTCTAGAGAATATTGTTTCAGGGACTTGTCCTTATTCTTCAGCTTTGTTCGCAAAGCTAGTAACTGTTTGTGTACCATGATTATAGGTGAGTCTTCCCTTTTAGTAACAAGTGTCTGAACATCATATCCAATAGGAATTTTGGCACCTTGATTTGCTAGTTCTAAGAAATAGTCTTCCTTTTCTCGGGTCATGATAGTTTTCATCATTTTTCTAAAGTCTTTGTCTTTCTGACAGTCAAGGATTTCTTTTTCTGGAGGTTTAGCAGCTTTGTCAATCTCACTTGATGATGATGAGTCATTATGATTTTCAGGAATATTATGGTCGTTTTTGTTTCCATCATTATATTATGTCTCATGTATAGTGGGAGATTTTGGTTCATCAAAAATTGGTCCGCCTGATGACGATGGCATGTCAGTGAGGGGATCCTTTACATAGGATGGATTATCTTGATAAGTGAAGGTTTGTTCTTTGCCTTTGGCTTGTTTCTTATGAGAACTCTTGGTTTGAATAGGCATTTTTATGGATTAGTGTGACCTAGAGTTGTTTTGTGATGCAGAGGTCAAGATCAATTTCAGAGCTAGTTGTTTTGTTTAGAGTATTGTTTGAGAGAAACAACTGAGATTTTGTCTAATTTCAGGAACGATCTATCCTATCTAAGACGTTATCCAAGTTGATTCTAAGCGTAGTGTAAGATGCAGTCTGGTTTCAGGAATGATCTATCCTGTATAAGACGTTATCTAAGTGACTAAAATTTGATAGGTAGTTGATTGAACTAGCTGAGAGGTGATCAACCAAATCGTGCAATGTAAATGGCAGAGGTACATTGTCTTGATCTGTTTATGCTCAGGAAAATGATAACCAGTATTATGTTTGTTGTAAGTTGTTTTTAGGCAAGTTTGATTGTTTTGTTCTGACAAAACCAGAGACTCGTACGACAAGATTTTCTGGACCGGACGACAATTTAGCAACTACAGGACGACAATAATTCTGTTTCATACGAGTTGTTGCCTCGTACCGTACGACAAATGGGCATGTGCAGGATGACAAAAGAACTGAGAGAAGTTCTGTTTTGTATGAAATAGGATATAGAGCCAGATGACAGAATGAAATGACTCGTATGTCATAGAATTGGGTCTAGGACGATGAATTATCAGACTCGTACGACTCTTCACAGGACAGAGCCTAGAAATTTTGAGTTTTTTCAATCGCTGAGGATGACCAATTATGAGATGGACTGATTTTTGACCAGGATAGACTATTTTCTGACACGGACAGAGTTTCGACTGAGGATGGACTAGTTTCTGACACGGACAGAGTTTCGACTTAGGATGGACTAGTTTCTAACACGGACAGAGTTTCGACTAACTAAGTTGTTTCTGGTCTTCACTGATCTTTGATATTTCAGTTTTTGTTTCAGGGATGAAAACACAAAAAACAAGTAGTATGTATAGTGACTCCAATCACAGCATGCAAACCCTAAGGAATTTGGTGAGGAAAGAAAACCTTTGCTTGTAGACTCAAGTACACACCCAATAGCTAATCAGAATACGGCCGCTGAGTCTCACACAATGGATTCTCAATGTCGTATTATCCGACTCCAAATGCTAATGGGGGCACGAAATGACAAGTATCTTGGGAGAGTTACTTTCTCTCTTGCACAAAGATTATCCCCTTTTCGGAGATGAACCGGGTAGCTTCTAATTTTAAATTGGATTTAGTCAGGGATCCGTTCAGCGCGTCGGGGTATAAACTCAATTAAGAGGTCTCCCAGCCTTGAAAACCAAGGTTTAATATACCCGAAGGTACGGAGGAGAGCTATTCCCGAGCACTGTCGTTGACTTGATTTTCATCAAATTGCGTTTATTTTATAGTGGGTTGGAGTACTTGGCGTCTAGTCATTCCCCTCACACCGATTGTAATGACTTTAAGAGTTTTTCAACCCCTCGGGAGGGCAGGTCTACTAAAGATGTACAAATCTCAAACAAAGAAAAAACTTCAAGGGTCTGGATTTCTGATTGTCTAGAAAAAGACAAGAGCATACTCTCCTACCTCTCAGAATTTTCTAAAAGCACAAAAGACAGATTTGTTCTTTAACCAGATAGCAAGTTAGGTTCCTAAAAATGAATTTAAAGAATACACGATGTTTAGTCAATTCTCCTTCAGGCAACTTGCAAAGACAACGAATCAGTAGTCATATTGTCTTTGTGCGACAAGCATATTCTTCGACAAGCGTTCTGCAAAAACTAGTTAGGCTGTGAAAAACTTTGAGATAAACAGATAAACAGTCAAGGTCAGTCGTCAGAATAATCAATCAGAAATGAAAAGAATATGAAATTTGCCTCCTTTACCAGAAAATACAGAATCGTACAATAGGCACTCGACTTGTATGAGACAGGATGCAGTATAGTACGAGACCAAATTGCTGATGATGTTGGCTCGTACGACAGATGATTTTTTATCGTACGACAGAGGATCTGCTCGTACGACATAGGGTCTACTCGTACGATAATGTGTTTGTAATTTGTGCGACACCTGTAGTTTGTCGTTTCAGCCTGTAAGAATTGTCGTATGAGATGTACAGATGAAAAACCAAAAAATCTGAAACCTAGAAAATAACCCCAAAAAAAAAAAAGCAGTCAGTCTTGGAGGCCGAAAAAATGTAGTCTTCGAGCCCCACGGTGGGCGCCAAAGATGTGTGTGTGAAAAAGTGAACCTGTAGCTGCAAGCACAACACTTCAATTAAGTCCTTATATGCATGGTTAGTAATCAATAATCAATAAGAAATAAACCATAGCAAAGTGACTAATTGCCTTCTAAACGATGCAAGTATAAGATTGCTCTCAGATTTTTATAAGCAATACCAGTGACTAGACTACACCAAGACGAAGGATTTAATCTATATGATATTAAGCTATATGGATGCAAGATGGATGAATAATTCAAGCAATAATGGATGCAAGCAATAATGAATGTAAAATGGATGTAAGTAATCTAAAAAAGCACAATGATTTCAATGACTCCAGAGCAAAATTAGCGTGATAATAATCTCCAAGCGTGTTCTCAAAAATCTCTGGGGTGAATTGGAATGAGAGATGAAGACTAAATTTATAGAGAATCACAAAAAGATCAATTTAGGATTAATTGAAAATAATTGAGAAATCATGTTCAATTAACCTTGAGATAGATTCCAATTATAGTTTAATTGAAATGCATTCAAATTAGAAGTCCAAGTTGCATTGGAAAATAATAAATTAATTCCATGCTCATATTTAATTCATTCAAGAAAAAGGTCTTTTTAATGCAATTGAACTTCTTTTTCTGAAAAGCTTTGAGTTCCAATTTTAGAGAATAATTCAATAATTCAATTAAATTGCTTTTCTGATTTCAAGTTCTAAATTTAGAAAAAGATATAATATCTCAAGTTTGATTTCTCTCTTAATTCAATTCTTTTTTTTGATTTTTTTGTTTTGTTTCAATTCAACTCTTTGTAATAAATTAATTCATCTTTTGTAATAAATTAATCCTTTTTGCATGATTGAATGGCAAATTTATTAACTTAATTAAATATGCAAGGATATTTAATAAATTAAAATGGGATAATTGATCAAAATGATATTCTTGGAAATGATTTGATTAATTAAATCAATATTTAATTAATGTTGAGTAGTTGATTTGCCATGTGATTTTTGATAATTAAAGAATTAATAATGTGCTTAAGATTAATTTAATTGCCTTTGGTTAGGACCTTGGTGATGTTGTCGAGATTAGGGGCCCATGGTTTAGATGACCAATTTTAGGGTTTTACACAAACGAGCAGACAAAAGATCAACAAAGAATCAGAACACAAAACACAAAACCATAGAAACATAGAAAAGACAACACAATTACATGAGGCTCTTAAGGGTCTCAGGGACCTCAGCCTCTAGTAGGCTCATCTTGTCAATAGCCATGTCCTCGTCTCTTTGTAATCCACACTCTAATTCGTAGCTTTTTTCTTCATATTGCCCCGGGTCCGCTTATAAGGGCCTTGATCAGCCAAACTCTTCTCATTATCATCACCAGTATTGATCAGAACCTTCTCCTATTGCACTTTGTCAAAATTATTCACCATGGTATTCATGGCTTCCGCAGTTTGTTTGACAATCTTGTAATTGTTGGCCATAATTGTCATGAGAGTGGCTTGAATTTTCTTATAGTTTTCTTCCACATGGGTGAGCCTATCCTCAAATCTTTTTTGCATCTGATCAATATCCTCAACAACTCTGTTGATGCCTTCCACCACTGATTTATTTTCCTCTTCCGTCCATTACCTGTTATCTTTATGATTTTCCTAAGCATTGACCATAAGAATAACTTCCATCTTGCTACCCAAAGCCTTTTGGTTGAGTCTGATCTCTTTAAGCTCATGAAAGAGCCACTTAAACATGCTAAAAGTATCAATGGTGTGGTCCCTGGCCATTCCCAAAAAATTCTCATAGTCATCCCTCTTATAACTCAGCTCCACACTCTTTGCATGAAGGTCCTTTGTGGTATTTTGTTAAAGCGGCGAAGGGGGATTCTCAAGGTTCTGGTTGTTAGGTTTCATGCAAGCCCTATTACCTCCCACAGAGCCCTCATAATTAGCCTTATTACCACTAGACACATGGGAATCCTTGCCAGCCGAAGTGGATGAGAAAGAAACAATCAATTGCTTCCGCACATTCTTACCCTTACCCAAAGAAGATTTAGCCTTCGGGGAAATCTCATATTTGGCTTGTTTATGAGGGGAGGAGAATCTGCCTCAGAGTCTGAGTTGGACTCCTCACCTCCTGACTCCCCACCACTAGTTTCATCCTCAAAATAAGTAGGGATATAATCATACGGGGCAAGGAGGGCACGAAAATTGGAGTCAATAAGCACCAAAAGCCCTTCATGGAGGATAGGGAACTTGACAGGGTTCTTTTTATGGTCCCTAAAATTAGCCCTCGAGGCAGAAATTAGATAAAAAGGAAGGAACACCTTGACGCCATGATGAAAGTGATTCAAAATCACAAAATGATGACCATAAACCCTAGTGAACTGACCATCAAGAGTGAAATATTCCATAATTACCTTGAGGAGTTTCGCCCAGAATTCCTTGATGACAAAGATGTCATAGTAGCTCGCCATTTTCTTCACCATCTTGGCCCTCTTCTCTTCATTTTTAGGGAAGTTTTGCACCGCCATCTCCGTATAGTTTATGTCCCTGTAATATTTCATCCCATCAGCTGAGAGGCTAGTGACCAGTGCAATCAAACTCCAAACAATTGGAACTTTGTACCCATGCAGAGTGATAGTGCCATCTTTCCAATGCTTCTCTAAATAGGTTGTCACGTCCTTATTTCTCCCCCGTAACCTCTCAATATATGGAGTGACACCCCCTTTCTCTAGGAGCCTCCATATTTTCTTGTCCTTCTTGAGTTGCACATAGCTTGGAGATTCCATTCTCTTCCTAGCCCCACCCATTCTTCTCCTCACTCTGTGTCTGAAGAAGCTCATGACTTTCAGACTGAGAAAGAAAGCCCAAATGAAGCCAATATCAACCCACAAAGCATGCAAATTAATTGTGTAATAATGACACGAAGCCACTATAAACACATGCCATATGCGAGAAGGGGCCGATCTTTCTAGATACATATCTAGTTATGATGGCAAAAGTACTCATAAAATTAGCTGCCTCGACTTCTGTCATGAAGAGCAAGCATATAGAGTTCAATGTCTGATTTATCCTCATTGGTCCAGTTGATTTGGCAAGTACTTCTCACTCCCTTATTAGCTAAATAGTCGACCACATAGTTGGACTCCCTAAAAACATGGGATATGAAGCATTGATCAAAAGATTTAATAATTTACCTAGCCTCATTAATCCAAACTTCAACATTCCAAGATGGCTTCAATATACCTTTAAGATAGTTAATAATATTTTTGGAATCACCCTCCACCCACACAAGCTTGTAGTTATATTTTCTAGCTAAATTGAGTCCTTGGTATGCTCCTATGGCTTCAACAAGGTGGTTAGTCTAAATTCCCAAGTGGAGCGTCACTGCTGAAACGAGATTGCCATTATGATCTCGCAACACTCCCCCACAAGGACCACTCTAATGTTCTTTTTAACATATATATGTGATTGCAATTGGTGTATTAATTAATGTAACCTTTCCTGTTTCAACTCTAGAGGATTTAGAGGGTGTTCAACATGTTGAGCATGAGGCTATAAGACAAGATCAGGAACATGATGTGGGCCCAACAGGTAAAGAGCACCACTCTAATGTTCTTTTAAATATATATATTTAATTACAATTGATGTATTAATTAATGTAACCTTCCATGTTTCAACTCAAGAGGATTTAGAGGGTGTTCAACATGTTGAGAATGAGGCTATAAGACAAGATCATGAACATGATTTGTGCCCAACAGGTAAAGAGCACCACTCTAATGTTCTTTTAAACGTATATATTTAATTGCAATTGGTGTATTAGTTAATGTAACCTTTCATGTTTCAACTCCAGAGGATTTAGAGGGTGTTCAACATGTTGAGCATGAGGCTATAAGACAAGATCAGGAACATGATGTGGCCCCATCAGGTAAAGAGCACCACTCTAATGTTCTTTTAATTAATGAAATACTTGTAACAATAATAATAAAACATATCAATTTAACATTTCTTTGTTATTGCAACAGACCCCCCCTTGCAACAGCCTCCACGTTGTGAGTACATGACTAGGCATACAATAAGATCATGAGCAGAGGACAAAACAACCGAAGGGGGGACAAATGATTTAGAAAATGATACTCCACTTCTTCTTTATTTAGCTGCAAAAAGAAACAAAAAAAGAGAGATTGTTATCATATTATGAAGATCATAATATGTTAATGAATGTTAAAAATTGATATTTTTGACAACCACATTTTTGATAATATGTAAAAACTGAAAGAATGAATGTTATATGTTAATGAATGAATGTGAATATGTTAATGAATTATTGTTATATGTTAATGAACAAATGTTATATGTTATTAATGGATGAATGAATGCATGTTATATGTTATTAATGGATGAATGAATGATTAATGTTATATGATCGGTATGGGAATAGTCTATGAAGGTATATTTAACATGATTCAATTGAGAGATGGTAGGTGTGGAGGTTTGTAAGGAGATTTGATAATGAAAACTAATAAAATTTGTCATTTTTCTTCATGTTTCAGATCTCTGTGACAACAGTACTCCAAGGATATAATGCTATTTGGTTTCAAATAGTCTTATATATAATAGGGCATATTGATAAATGTCTTTCCATTCATTAGAGTCCAATTTCGAAAGGAGGAAGTGTAAGGAAATGAAGTTTTGGTAACACCAACTATCATACGATTCTGCAACTTTATGTATTTTTTATATCAATGTTCATTATTCATGTTATCTTGATGTGCATATAAATGCTCTGATACTTTTGACTCTCTACTTTTGATTCTTAAATTCTGAGCCCTAAGTTGTTGTTGCTTTCATTAAATTGTCCTATTACTGCAAATTAATGATGTTTCTTGTAGCTTCCATCATGTGGCAATGTACTATTACACTATTGGCATAACAAAAACCTGCTAAAACGATAGTATAAGTCATTCTAATGACATACTATCAATTCTCCTCTATCGACATTGGTATCCCAAAACACAATCCCATTAGAATCCCCAACACTATTGGAATTGCACAAAAAGGGTAAACCAACAGTATAGACTTATTATGAAAAATGCACCTCGGAACACTATCGTCATAGCTATACCGATCAAGACTCATCGACTTGATTTATAGTATCAGAATAGTATGAAAACTTTAAATTGACAGTTCCAATCAACTGGCCATCGGTTAAGCTATGCCGATAAATTTTGTCAAGCCGAAAACTAACCATTGGTAAATTATCTCGATATGCTTCCACTAGAATAAATTTTTATCTTTTTTAAAAAAAAAAAAATTGTTGTTTTTCGTCACAATTTCGATGAAAATAGATATTGACATATCTTAAATCGATAAACAAACTTCCTTAAAGATGACCTTTTCGGCATAGCTATACCGATCACCAAAAGGATAGTTCTATCAAAATACTTATCTTGACAACACAAGTCAATTATGAAAACACAGAACCGTAATAGCTATCTTGAACAACAACTCATCGGACATGCTAATACTGTCGTGATAACTTGAAAGGGGTACAATGATTCTAAAAGTTATTCCGATCATTTATTGTCGTCGAACCTTCGACATACAGAGCCTCATGAACCACAAACATTTTTGATGAGGTTGTTGTACACGTGACGATGACTTCGTCGAAATGAGAATGAAAGTTTGGTCCACCTCGTTAGAAAATAAACGACAGTTCGGTGTATTTTTGATGATTTCAAATGGGCGTTTTGCAACGCTTTGTGGGTTTTTTCGTCGATAGATGGACGGAAATTTGCAACAAACACCGCAAACATTTCCGTTGCCACCGACCGACGATTTTTGGTCATCCTTTTGACGAAAAAAGAAAACGTCATTACAATGATGAAATTCAAACCAAGGTTTCGTCAGTAATTCGATAATATTTCGTCACTATGTCACCAGATATTCGTCATAAATTAGAGTCAAATACAGTAGTGTGTTCTCTAAACAACAACAGAAAATGGGAACCTATTTCACAAATCCTCAAAAGACTATGGGGTTCTAAAGTGAAGGACTACTTCATGTTGGACTATTCTTCCACCCCCTACAAACTCTAATTGAAGTTAGTGGACTTTCTTCTAGTTTAGGTGCAAATATTAAAACATCTTTCATGGAAGAACTTGAGCAAAGGCAAATTTTCTTCCCCAACAAAGACGATGATATCATATGGATAAAATCCAAGTCTAGTAAATATACTATTAAAGAAGGCTACAACTCTCTACTAAAGAAGGATCCAAGTGCAAATTGGTCCAATCACCATTGTTGGAATTTAGCTTGTTTACCAAAGACTGGAGCGTTTACTTGGCTTGCCATGATAGACAAAATTCTTACAGGAATGCATTTGGACAGAATGGGTATCACCCCTCTTTTCAAATGTGTTTTATGTGACAAAGTCTTTGAAAGTTCTAATCATTTACTCCTCTAGTGTGATTTTTCTCAAACTATCTATAAATGGCTCCAAAGTAAGTTATCCTGGCAAGGTCCATTGTCTACTACCTTAATTCAACTCCTCCAAAGATGGCCTATTTTATATAATACATCCACCTTCTCTTGCCTTTGGATGGCGAGTCCATCTATTGTCCTCTGGAACATTTGGATCGAAAGGAACAATAGAATCTTCAAAAGAGGTAAATTAGACTAGAAGTATATCCTTTTTAAAATAGAACAATCTATTTCGGAAGTCACAATGAGTTTTTTAATCAGAAACTCAAATGCAAGGAGGTTTTTCTCATCTTGGGATAAGCTCATATTAAAATCTTGGAATCTTCTCAAACCTCCTCCTTGTCACGGTTCAATCCAAATCTCTTCAAAAGTAAACCGGAGCTTAGTTACATGGAAACCCCCGCCAACACAATGGTTTAAATTAAATTTTAGCGGTGCCTCAAAAGGCAACCCAAGCATCTCTAGGGTAGGGGTAGTCATAAGAGATCATGAAGGGAAAATCTTCAAGGTAGTGTGCTCAAAGCTTCCTCCTAGCACAACTAACATTGAAAAAATTCTCAACTCCCCATTTGGGTCTCTCGCTAGCACTCAAATATAAGATTAAAAACCTATGCATATAAGGTGACTCCATGGTGGTCTTTCAAGCCCTTTCACAATCTAACATTCAAGTGTGGCATCTCAATTACATTTTTAAGCACATATTATCCCTTATGAATGGCTTAGATCACTTTGAGGTGTCTCATTGTTACCGAGAAGCAATCACTATTGTTGATTCTTTGGCAAATAGAGCTATCAATGATAACATCTCTTATGCAGAGTTTGATGACTATAACTTCTAATCTGATTACTCCAGCAAATGCTATGTCTTAGTTTGAAATGTATGGAGTTGTTGCAAACTTGGAACAAATTTGATCTTCTGAATGTTACAAATCATGGGGCCTTCCTGTATGAGCTTCATTTGCAATGAGACTAATTTTCTTGTTATGCTTGGTACAAAATATGCATTCCCAAAATCATTCATAGCAAAACCAACAAATCAGTCATATTGTTTTGCTCTTTAGTTTGTTACCCTGTCATGTCATATTTGGGGTTCGTGTTTTGGTTTTGGAGCTACTTTAGCTTGTGGCTCTTCAAACTTGTGGAGGTTCCTTTCCATTTGCAATTCAAGGGATTTCTGGTTTCTTTATGGATTTACAGTATTTAGATTTAGCTTTATGTTTTGGGTCTTTTATGCCATGGACTGATGAGCTTTTGTCTATTTAGATCTTATCTCTTATTTTGGTTTTGAGCACTTCTTTGGCTTGACATTCAGACTGCTTTATAATCTCTTATTATTCTTAATACATTTATGAGGTTCACCTCTTTGCCCCCAAAAAATAAAATAAATATTAATCATGCTATTAATTGAAAAAAATTTAAAAAACAATTTTTAAATTGCACAACAAAGCAAACACTCAATCAAATAAATATTAGTAATATAGTAATGTTATTAACTATCTATGTGACATTTTTTTATACATTTAAAATGGCACTCAATAATTATACATTATATTTTTATAACATGTAATGGATGAATTGGCATTCTTTCCTATCATCTTGATTAGAGCATTCATTTGCATTTTATTGCCAACAAGCAACTATTATTAATTTTGCCAAACCTCACTTATAAAAACATGTATTTTTCTATAATTAGATTATATATAAATAATATATAATACAGTGTATATAAATTATTTATATTAGAAATTGTAAAAAAATATATGTTATATTTATATTTAAATTAAATGTTATATAATATATAAATAATATATTATGTGCATTCTATAATAAGTTTTATATTGTATAATATTATATTATAAAAATATGAATAATGAATTATATAATATATATGGAATATTGTTTAGATTTTATATAATATAAATTTAAAAATAATAAAGTGTATTAATATTATATTTATATAAGCATATATTGACTTACAAGTTGATAATAAATATTATTTGAATTTTATTAAAAATATCATATAACAATTTGAGCACGTATTATTTATTTATATTTAAACTATTAATTGTTAATATATATTGTAGTCACATAAATCTCTCCATTTTAATTAAATGAATATTTGCTATTTATTTGATTAAAAACCTATTAGCCATCAATTAAATATTTAATTAATTCATCTTCAAACATTCTCCTATTACTTAAATAAATTATTCAATTTATTTTAATTAATTCATTGAACTAAATTCACAATCAATTAAATGAATAAATTCTATTTATTTCATTTAATCTCCTTTCCTCTTTTAAATAAATTAAATAAAACATTTATTTAAATCATTAAATCCCAAACCCACTTGCATTCTCCTAAAATTGCAACTTGCACCTATTTGTTGAAATAAATGAATTTTATTTTAATAAAAATCTTATTTTCCCTCACCCACCAAACTCACTTGCAATCCTAATCCCCTTCTAGATTCTTCTAACCCCTTCCTAATTAGCCTAATCCATCCCCTAATTATTGTAACATTCCTAAGCAACTTGGAGTCACTTCTCAAAGACTCCAAAGTCTTTGAAAAACATTTAATGCTTTATGTGTCCAACAAGCTAACCTCTAAAGTCTTCCAAACCACTTATGACTCTTACATGACCATTAATGGTTAACTCAACTCACCCACATGGTTAGGGACTTTGACCCCTAACTCAACCCTCGTGTAACCCATGTGTCTCCTCAAGCATTTATTGCTTTGACCGTGGTTATCCTCACTAACTCTTGCACAAGAGTTTATTCATTGGATAAAAGCATTATTATTTGGATAATGAATTTATTCACTCAACTCAACCTTAACCTTACCTCCCAAGTTAACCCTCAGGTCATGTCAAGCATTTAATGCTTCTTCCCTCTCCTCTCAACCCATCTCATGTTGACACTTGTCATCTTGGGATTGGGTTGAAAGTCCTCACATATATCATAAACCATTCAATCCTGACCCTTGTTTAGATTACTCAATCTCAACCATCCATTGCTCCATTTTTCCTATAAATAGAGCTCACATTCCTCATTTTCAAATCATCAAGCATTTAGCATTCTTAGTCATGATCCTGAAAACTTGTATGCATTTAACTTATAGCCAATTTTAGAGAAGAGCATTTAGCATAAATCACTAATATATTGTCATTTTGGATTAAAAGAAATCTTAATTCATTTCATAGCATATCATAACTAGTTTGTTTTACACTTACATAGCATAGTTAAAGCATTTCAATCTTGAATCTCCATAAGACATCCATAGTGCAAAAAGCTGCTAAGAGCTACACTAATTTGAAACTTGGAGATGAAAGGAACAAGGGAGGAGGAGCTACAAGCATGGTGGAAGGCATTTGGAGATGCCTCATTGTATTTGCTTTCATTGTCAAATGCTTTATTATGTTTTTAGTGTTTCTCTTGGTATGCCTGCTTAGACTAGTCTTTAGTTGATTAACACTAACAGTTCTTTGTTTGTTATTTATCTTATGTGTTATACCACCACAGGTTTTTGTCTAACATCTCCCATTTTGCAGAGCATTATTTGGTGAACCCAACGTGAATCAACAACTATTTTTAAAATACTAACTTTTTTTACTATTTTACTTGACACACAGGTCCTACTTCGACGCTTTTGTTCACGCTTTAGCGCTATCGCAATCTGGTCTTTTAGCGCTATTGTTCCCCCAATAGCGCTATTGTCCCAAAAGTAGCACTTTTGTTTATAATATAGCGCTATTGACCCTGAAGTAGCGCTATTGTTCCATTATTATCAATGTTGGCTCTTTGTGTAATAATTTATTTTAGCACTTTTGTACTTACTATTGCACTTTTATGTTAAATAGTGCTTCTGTTCTCACACAGAGTAGCGCTATTGTAACAGAGCATTGTAATAAATGCCTTGTAACCAAAAACCCAATTTTTTTAAGTCTTGTAGAGGCCCACCATGTATGCGGATTTTACAGACTTTTTGTTTCTTGTGTAGGTTTGAACTAACCCAAATTATTTCTTAAAATTTTAGAAATTCATTTTTTTATTGCAAGTTAAAATCAACTTGAACACTTCATTTTGGTGCTTAAAAATCAAACCTCAAAGATTTCATTTTGGTGCTTTAAAACTCACAACAAACTTTGATTTTCTTGCAAGTTAGGGAACGCAAACTTTATTTTGGTGTTTAAAACTCAACAAGACAAATTTTGATTTTCTTGCATCAACTCAAGCTAAAATTCACAATCCACACTTTGTTTTGGGCAAATAAAAAGAACATTCAACTTGTTTTGTTTTTCAAAGCGATTTACTTCAAGCAAACGTGATTTTCATTTAGTTGACCATAATTTCAATTTCCTAGTTTACTCAATATATTGCCTTTGAAGGATAAAAAGAACACCATGATTGTTGGAGCAACATCTCCAAATAGTTAGATAACATTGCGATGATGAGTTAAAAAGAACAAGTGTCTTTTGTGTTTGGCACACTTGTACAAAAATTTTGTCGAGTGGTCCTACTTCTAACACACACTATCCTCTCCCTTGACTTTTTTGGTCTTAGGTGCAAGAGAAAAGTGTTAGTAACACTCAAATTTTATCTTTTTAACAGAGGCCTTCCAAGAGACACATCACTCTTGGGAACGACCTCGCGCGGTAAATCCTTCGAGCCGCTATAGAAATCAGGTGTGAGCGAAAGTTGTAGCCTTGGGTATAGTTGTTCCTATAGTGTAACTTGCCGAAAGGACAAATGGGCCCCACCACAAGTTACAAGGCTCTTAAGTGAGTCACTGCAAAATGAACTTATGTCCAAAGACATAAAAAATTACTAAACACCTTTATGTAGTAGCCCACCTGTTCTATTGATTGAGAATATTTGTGATAAATTCAGTGCAAGAGCATAGAATGTTTTGTTCCCAAGATACTCACCATACATATTTCCTTGAGTAGAAACATATATTTTTGAAAGATTACTTGTAGCCTAATAAAAGTGGTGACTCCCCCATCATAGGGATCATCTATTTGTTATGCTCATGCAAGACTTAGTATATCAAATCCTTACCTGCCACGGGGGGATTCATAAGGTATGTAGTACCAAAGTTGAAAAAATATCGCAACTGGCCATTTGACCTTAGGGATAAAGTGTGTTTGAAGTGTCTTCATTTTGTGTCAAGACTAGTGATAAACTAAGCCGACTTCAAGCTTTTTGTGAAAACATACTCAAAAACATTTTGGAAAGAAAGGGTCATAAAAAGTCCAAAGATTGGGTTGATCTAGACCCATACTTACTTGTGCCTTTTGAGGCAACATTCTTGTGTTTGTGTGCTTGCTTTATTTTCTTGTCAAAGAAAAATAAAAAATCAGTTCCAAAAACAAGTATTCATCCAACACAAACATTTTCAAAAACCAAAGATCAAAAACAAAGTGCAAAAACAAAGTATCAAACTATATGACCATTCTGAACACATCTTGAGAAAGAAGAATCTTCATCAACATATCAACATGAAGAAAAGACCATTGAGCTCAAAGGCATTCATCAAAAGAAGGAAATTCTTCTATCTTAATAGACAAATCTTTGTCTCACATAGAACCTTCTTACGTCACATGCGTCTATATCTTCAAGGAAAAACAAACAAGTTTGATCAAGAGTCATTAAACCACAGAGCTTTTACTCAATATAGAGCTTTGAGTTATCATAAAAACAAGGGAGACAAAATCAATCCTGCTTTCTTTCCAGACATTTGTATCACATATAACTCAGCTAGGGAAGAACCACCAACCCCTAAAAGAGAAGAGGAAGAGTTTGTTCCTTTTGTAACAAATTTTTTTTATTGAAGTTTACATTTCATCCATTATCACATTCACACCTCATCAAATTCATTCCAACTCTCAAAACATCAAGAGGTTTTTGTCCTAAGTTCTATTTTGATATTGCTTGAATCAAACACAATACATCACTATTTAGAGTGTCTCTACATCTAGGATAAACTCATCCTAAGAGGCATTTCTACGCAGGTTAAAACTAGTCTATGAGTGAATCCTCTCATTAGTAGGTAGTTGGGTTTGTAACACATCTCGGATCTCTCTAAACCTTATCATATCAAACATTGTCAACCAAACACAACAAGCAATTCAAGGAAAGGACTTTGGTAACATCTACCTTTAGTGTTAGAGATCCATATGCAAAACACTTCACCAAACATTAATCTTTCATTCCATCACCAACTCATCATCATTTTCACCAAACTTCAACAAAAACTTGTAAACAAAATGGCTCAAACCAGATCAAGGTCTAGACAACTAGAAATTGAAGAGGAAGAGGAGGAAAATCTCAATGAATTCCAAGGAGCTCTTGGAGGAAACACAAATGATGAAAATCCAAGTACTACTCCTGCAACAATAAAAAGGGCACAACACAACCCTCTCTTTAATCGACTTTTTGACGAAATACTCAGGAGCAATGGTGATGCTCACTTTTTAAGACTTGACCAAGACAGAGCCAAACTACCATCTGATTTTTATATTGCACAACTAAGGCAAGCATCAGAACGCCAAAGTCATAATGAGGATGAAAGAGGTCAAGATCACATTAGATACAACCTTCATCAAGGAAATCCCCCACCTCGTCCTCCTCCAAATGACATAGACATGTTGTGGCAACAAGTCGAGAATTTAGCCCAACAACTCCACAATGGTGTGAAAATAAACCAATTTTAACTTAATGATATTTGTCCCTATCCCTTTTATAGGAATCTACATATTCCACCTTTTCCACGAGGGTTTGAAACACCTAAGTTTGAAAAGTATCGAGGAAAAGGAGACCCTCGTGATCATGTTAGGGAATTTCATTCAGCATGCCTAGAAGTGGAATATGTGGACACTTACTTAATGCCACTCTTTCCCCAAAGTTTGGGAGGGACAACTACATCATGGTTTTCCTGACTAGAAGGTGGTATTAGGACATTCGAAGAACTGGTCTAGAAATTCCTTGCACATTAATCACACAACATTGAACGTGATATCACCATGGCTGATCTATGTAACACTAAGCAAAAACCAGGGGAGCTATTTTCAGCTTTCCTGCAACGATGGCGATAAATGTCTAGCAGATGTTCCCTTTAGCTACCTGAAAGAGAGCTAGTGGAAATCTTTATTTCCAACTTAAACGAAGAAATGGAATTTCATTTAGACATGAAAGGCACAGAGTCCTTTAGTGAAATGATTGCCCAGGGTTTAAAATGTGAACATGCCCTCATAAAAAAGGGACTTATCAAAATATACAATGAACCCAAAGATGCCCCTCGCCCTCAATTCAAGAACGATAAACCTAGCTTCTGGAATAAAAATAAAAACATTGTCAATGACGGGGTTGTAGATGCAAGGACTATCAAAAGTGCACAACCTGTGGTCCGCTTTGCAGGGCAAAACCCCCCTCCTAAGACCAACACGGTTCCTCCCCCACCAAATCAAGGATGCAATGTACCACAAGAAGAACCAAGGCAATGCCAACAAAATTATAAACAAAAACGAACATACACTCCCTTAGGGGAACCTATTAAAATAGTGTTATGTAAGTTGGTCTCTTCAAATCTGGTGACCCTACCCAAGATGTCCAATTACGAACATTAGGTTAAACCTTCATGGTGGAGGGATGATAAACATTGCAAATTCCATCAAGGGAAAGGGCATAAAACAAGCAATTGTCATAGATTGAAAGATCTTATTTAGGATCTCATTGACCGAGGCGAGATTGAAATTGAAGGACACGACCCAAAAACTACAAATAATGATCATCTTATGTTTAAGAATCCACTTCCATCACAAGATCAAAGGGGTCCTTCCACTTCAGGGCGAAACACAGATACCACTGATTATACGTGAGTCGCCTATAATTACACTATGAATCACCTATATGATACCAATGAACAAATTGCAACCATTACCATGAAAAATCCAAACTCTACCTGTAATGTTGTTACACGTCGCAGCAAGATCACCATTAAAGCAGCTCCACAAGGCACACCTTCCATCCCAAAGCAGTATAACCTAGTGGAATAGTTAGATAAGATGCCTACACTTATCTCCATCTTAGAGATTTTGCACCTATCCCCATCTCATAAAACAATCTTGGATCAAGCTCTCCAAGAGGCATCAGTCTCTGCAAATCTAAATACAAATCAATTCTAAGCTATGGTTGGAAATCTAAGGTCATCACCATGTCTAATTTTCTCGGAAAGTGACAATACATCCTTCCAGCAACCTCATAACGCCTCACTCCATATTGAAGGGTTTATCAACCAACACAGGATCAAGCAAGTCTTGATCGACAATGGAGCAGGTCTAAATATCTATACACTACAATTGGTCACAACATTGGGGTATGCAATTGAATCAGTGGATCCTCGCAAAAAGATAACCATAAAAGCTTATGATGATGCAGAGCGTTCATCCAAAGGAGCAGTTGTGTTACCAATCCGAGTGGGCCCATTGGTGAAGCACATCATATGTCAAGTTTTGGACCTTCCTCTATCGTATAATTTGTTGTTAGGAAGACCTTGGATACACGTCATGCAAGCCGTTCCGTCCACCTACCACCAGTGTATCAAGTTTCCTCATAATGGTGTAGAAATTACAATCCTGGGTGATGCAAATCCATTTGCATATTGTAACAATATCAACCATCAACCAGAGATTACCATTCCTAACAACAGAGAAGCCACCTCATCCACCTCATACATTAGTCCAACCTCTCTTTACAGTTCAAACACCACTATACCCAAGCAAGAGAAGCTAAAGATGAAAATGGCAAAGGAAGGTCCTGGGGAGTACAATCTCAGCCAACTCTTTTGTGTTGGGCAACTACCCACTTCTCCTAGAACTCATGGTAAACCTCAGAGGTTACTTCAAACACCACTGGTCAAGCCAGCATGCACTTTGACGCCTTTCATCCTTGGAAAAAGTCAAGAAGAAGAGACCAGAGATGAAGACTTGGCGGAATGGATCTATAAAGACCCTATCACCATGGACATCCCACAAGCTAAGCTTCCCACCGATCAATATGGAAAAGGCCTTCTCATTATGCAAATAATGGGTTATGATGGTCAGAGTGCCTTGGGACCTTGCAAGCAAGAACAAAATGAGCCATTGCAGCCGAAATAAAGCCCAAAGATAACACAGGCTTAGGCTTTCAAAAGGAGATTCTTCCTAAACTCAAATTCAAAGGGAAACCCAACAAACCTCTATATCAGCCTACTACAAACATAAAGAGGTCACCTTTGATTATATCAGCAGCACCAAGAACCACATCAATTACTCCAATACGGTTGAACATCCCAACAATAACATCCACAACTCCAATCATCCCACCAATCAAACCAACAACTCCATCAACAACAACAACCGCATCAACATCACCATTAGCAGTATCAGAACCCCCAGCAATATTGACAACACCGACAATTCCAGCAGAAGCAGTAGATTCAACAACGTCGATACTACCTGTATCGGATTCATCGATCCCCATAATCCTTCTTGCAGCACCAATCATTTCATCTACAAGGGTACATCAACCGATCACACCTGCAATGTTTAACTCAAAGGACATCCCAGTATGGTATAGTAATCAAATACTGGAAAGCGACTCAGATACTGACTCACATGAGTGGAGATTTGGTTCTGTCCAACTTAATACTTCAAATGAGGAAGACGCATCACTACCTCCCCCTCGCAAAGACATCCATGTTTACGGAGAAGCACAGATAAAGACCTCTTGGGTTCCTAAACTGGAAACATCTTCCACAGACCCTACGTCACATCCTACACCTGATTCTGACAGGGAGAGTACCATCAACGACCTTCACCACAATGTCTTAACCCTCACTGACACCTCTTATGAACTTAACCTGATCGATGAGGTAATGCCTATTATCCATCCCGAACTCATCGAATGGAACCAATCTAATCCCCCATGCCTTGACCACTTCCAAAACGATGAGGCAATCATTGACTTTTTGGACCTACGGGATAACATACCAAGTGGGGATCACAAAGCTGGATTTGGCATTGAACATAATAGCGCAACATACTTTGGGGCAGATGCCAAACCTTTCCGCTACAAAAATATAACAATAAAACATGGATCTTCTAGTGAAAACCACACCGTGGCACTGTTTGATCCCAAAAAAGTAAAAAGAAAGAGCGTATAACCTCTTTGAGGCGCCTGAGGATGAAAGGTTTGACATCCTCCCCTCTATTACAAATCAGGAACCATCAACAATCCTTATCAAGGAAACAAAAGAATTCAATGTGGGGACTCCTGAAACTCCTCACCACATACATCTGACATCTCTTTTAACTCCAGCGGAATAGCCTAAGTTTGTTGAATTCTTCCAGAAATGTCAGATCAACTTTGCATGGTCATATGCAGACATGCCTGGTCTTGATCCGGATTTAGTCATGCATCACCTCACTATCGCAGAAGGAGCCAAGCCTGTTAAGCAGAAACTTCGCAAGATGCATCCCCAGATTGCAGTACTAATCAAAGTAGAACTTAAGAAACTCCTGGATGTTGGTTTTATTAGACCAATTGGTTATGTAGATTGGATATCCAACATTGTGCTTGTCGGCAAACCAAATGGGGGCATCCTTATTTGTACTAACTTCAGATATCTAAACAAGGCATGTCCTAAAGATGATTTCCCCCACCAAACATCGACATAATCGTAGACCTAACAACAAGACATTCCATGCTTTCTCTCATGGATGGCTTCTCAAGGTACAACCAAATAAAAATCACACCAGAGGATCAACATAAGACAACCTTCACATGTCCATGGCGAACATACTGTTGGAATGTAATGCCTTTCAATCTAAAGAATGCAGGAGCGACCGATCAAAGAGCAATGACAACCATCTTTCATGATATGATGCATACCATAATGGAAGATTATGTTGATGACTTACTGGCAAAATCACTCACAAGAGAAGGTCATTTGGAAATATTAGATAAAATCTTTGATAGACTGGAACAATATCATGTTCACCTCAACCCAAAGAAATGTGTCTTTGGAGTAACCTCAGGGAAGCTTCTAGGATACATTGTCTCAAGCAAAGGCACTGAGGTTGATCCTGAAAAGGTCAAAGCAATCATGGACATGCCACCTCCATGGAACATCAGTCAGCTAAGGACATTACAAGGGCGGCTACAATCCATCCGAAGATTCATTGCACAACTGGCAGATAAGTGTCACCCCTTTACACACTTATTACACAAGAACATCCACTTTCAATGGGATACCAGATGCCAGCAAGCATTCCAGATACTTAAAGACTATCTCATGAATACACCATTGTTGATCCCACCGGATCCAAGTAAACCTTTATTACTCTATATTTCAGCAACAAATACAACATTGGGAGTACTACTGGCTCAACACAATGCAGAAGGGAAAGAGTGTGCTATTTACTACATCTCTCGCACACTAGTCGGCTATGAACTCAATTACACCCCTATTGAGTGAGCTTGCCTAGCAGTAATCTTGGCAGCCACTAAACTAAGGCACTATCTTTTAACACATAAAGTACAACTCATTGCCAAGATCGATCCACTAAAATACTTACTCAGCAAAGCAACATTGATTGGTCGCTTGGCCAAATGGGTGATGATTCTAAGTGAATTTGACATCGAGTATGTGGAATGTAAGGCTATCAAGGGTCAAGTTATTGCAAATCAGTTGGTCGATGCACCTCTCATAGGCAATCATTCTCTCATTTCCAATTTTCCAGATGAAGATATCTTCATGATCACAACAACACAACCATGGAAACTATAATTTGATGGTTCATACACTAGGCATGGCTCGAGGCCAGGCATTCTCTTCATCACACCTCAAGGTGACAGCATCCCGAATTCTTATGGGCTCACATTTTCATGCACAAACAATATAGCAGATTATGAGGCCTTGATCACAGGACTCAGACTAGCCATACAATGAAAATTGAAAGAGTTACAGATATATGGCGACTCCCAACTGGTCATCCGACAAGTAACAGATGAATATCAAACCAAGGATGATAAACTCATGTCGTACAAACAAATGGTGGATAGTTTAAAGGCATCATTTACTACTATCACCTTTGAGCAGATACCCAGAGATCATAATTGAGTTGTTGATGCTATGACTACCATTGCATCTCTCCTAGATCTTCCTCAGAATTCAACACGCTACGAGTTCTTGGTAGAACAATTTTGGATTCCTGCTTATGATATCCCTGAATCTGAGATGATATGTCACCTTGTTGGTTCTGAATCCCCATGGTATGGTGAGTTCTATATCTACCTCTGCGATCACACACTTCCTCCTAACCAATCAAATAACCAATGTAAAACCTTCATTCGCCAAACCGCTCGATACCATTATTGCTGAAACTCTATACCGACGCAGTCTTGATGGTACTCTCCTTCGATGTTTGGAACAGGATGAGATAACAAAGGCCTTGGAAGAGGTACATGAAGGAATTTGTGGAACTCACGCAAGCGGCCCGTCCCTAGCAAAGAAAATCATACGCGCTGGATACTATTGGTCGTCCATGGAAAAAGACTCCTATTATTTTGTCAATAAATGCAAGAAGTGCCAAGTTCACGTAGACTTGATACATGCACCAACACAAGAATTGCAACCAATCACAACACTATAGCCCTTTTGTCAATGGGGCCTTGACCTTGTAGGTAAGATCCATCCATCTTCATCCAACGGCCATAAGTTCATCATTACCGCTACTGAATACTTCACAAAGTGGATCGAAGTTATTCCACTCACCCAAGTCACCGGCAAGCAGATCACCTCATTCATCCTTAATTACATCATCTATAGGTATGGTGTACCCATGTCCATCATCACCGATAACGGGCTTCCTTTCAAAAATCAGGATGTCTGTGAACTTTGTGAGAAGTTTCACATCCAACACCGCTTTTCCACTCCCTATTACCCACAAGGAAATGGTAAGGCCGAAGCATCAAACAAAAACACATTAAGAATCCTCAAGAAGACAGTTAATGATGTCGGTCGTGATTGGCATGTTCAATTAAATCCAACACTATGGGCGTATCAAAATAGCATTCGAATCCCTACATGCGCAACTCCCTACTCACTGGTCTATGGTGCAGAAGCTATCTTACCTCTTGAGGTCGAGATACTATCTCTATGGGTTTCCTTGCATAATCTCATAGATGATTAAGCATACAGAGTATCATGTCTTCAAGACTTAGAGCTACTTGATGAGAAACGACAAGCTGCATACAATCACCTCAAAGCCTATCAGTAGCGCATGAGCAGAAGCTATAATCATCGAGTTAGACCTCATACATTTGAGGTAGGTGATCTTGTTCTTCAAGAGAATCCTCATAACCAACCAAACAGAGAACATCAAGGAAATTTTGAAACAAACTGGCTGGGTCCATATGTTATCACTGCGGTATTTGGGTCCAGAGCATATCAGCTGGCTACTTCAGAAGGAGAACCGCTTGTAGATCCAATCAACAGTGTGCACCTCAAATGGTTTTATACATAAGCTGTACAAAGCATCAGGCTCCCATACATACCGAAAAAACACCAAAAACATTCAGATAAATGTCCTAAAGAAAATACGAAAAAATCATGCATCCAAACGGTAAACAACCACTCTAGTGGCACCTTGGGTAAGTGCGATGGTGAAAACCTGGCAAACATGCGCCACTCGTAAAGGCTCCATTATCTTTTCAGACTTGTTGCGATCACATTCATTGCATCCATACATCCATCAATCAAAACCATGGCTTGTTATTGATCTGCAATCAAGGATAGTACTTCATGCGTCTTGCATCCCGCTTTTTCATAGTCATGTCTAAATTGGGAACAATGCCCTTAACCTATTGATGGAAGTGGATTTTGCATTATTTTTGATTCATTAAGTTCTTCATTCAAAACTATCTCACAAAATACCAAAAACATTCAAAAAACACTCACAAAATCCAAAAACATGATAAAACATAAAAAAATTCAATCAAAAACATGGAAACCACCTTTGTACATACACATCGAAACATACATCAAACAAACATTTTAAGCTAATCAAAATGATGATCACTTATCAAATCAACCAAACAATCAGCATAGGTACGCACAACTGTCTTAACAAGGATGCATCCTTCCTTACCCAAAACAAAGACATGATACCATTTTTCTTTGACAAGAAAATTTTGTTTAAGCTATCAAGTACTTGGTCAAGTTTGATAAGTTATTTATTCATTTATATCAGGCTCCTACACTACTCCAGGATATCCACAAGTGATTAGAGTAGCTGGGATGGTTCCTAAGTATCATTTTTGTTTGTGTATATTCTGCGAATTATTCCAATGAAGTTCTGGGGCATGTACTAATGGTGTCTACGTGGGAAGTTCACTAAGCTACGTGATCATATGTAAAATATAGTCATGGATCACTATGGCTTGTTGACTACAGCATATACCTCGACCATATGAGCATGAACCATTATGGAGGGTCCATATTCTTTATTCTTTATTTATGCTGCTTGTTTGCAGGTACAATGCTCCATCCTTGGTTCCTACTGCCTCGTCCAAGATTGATACTACCATGCTCAATGATGAAAATAAAGCACTATGGATTGTCATTCCATTTCATCTGTATATATTGCATTTCGTTGCATTCCATCCATCCATACATTCATAAATAGTTGCATATCATTCATACATAGTAATGACAATGGGGTGCATACTCTATTTCACTCTTCTTCCATAGGAATAGGTCCTCCATATCTTCTATCTAACATTGAATCCACCCCCACACCCTCCATATCTTGATCATCAACATCATCATAACCCCTTCACCGTTTCCCATCAACTCAATCAAGCTACGTTCATCACCATCCATCTCTAACAGGAGGGGTTGCGCTTCCCATCCTTAGTCATCCACACAATCAAGCCAGTTATTCTGTCTACACAGGCACATCGACTCACGCACACCTAGACTATTGACAGATACTTTGATCAAGTATCTTCGGATCTCAATAGGTAATCAATCATGGCAAACCTAGACTACAACAAACATTTATCATAATGACCTAGTCTCAACGGGGCTGCCATGATTCCCCACAACCATCCATTACACGCATACACTATCAATTGATCCACCAATCAAACGCAATCACAATAGACAATTACATCAATTGTCTAAGTCTCAATGAGTATTTTGCTTCAAATACCTTGACTTCATCGGGCAATTACATCAATTGTCTAAGTTACCATCAGGTCACTTTGATTCACCTACTCAGATTTTATCCTGTCCATGTGAACAACTGACATCAACTGTCATGCTTTGACTCAACTGGGGCAATTAAACCAATTGCACCAAATTGTTCAACCAATTTTAAATCAATTGTATAGCATCAATCAAAAGCACACACCACATTTGCACCATATATTTTGCCTAACATACGGGTATTCACTGGCTTGCCATTTCTCCGTATTCACTCTATTTTCTTCCATTCTTTCACCATTATTGCTAAATTCTTCTCTTCTACCACCCCGCCAATTTTCCTTCTTTTTCGAGAGATCGCTCGATTTTTCAAAATTTTCGGCCCATCTCTCGAGGGGGCATACCACCCATTAAATTAACATTCTATGGGGCATATTTCTTCAATCCTATTTTTCTTTCTTTGAAACGACGCGATAAACTGCACCGTCTCAAAGAGGGGTAAATGTAGTCACATAAATCTGTCCATTTTTATTTTTTTGATCGATAATTTTGTAATATATTGATTCAGAGAAAGATATACAATCATGCAAGGCCATACAAGATTTAAACATCGGCCCAAAATTTAACAGTCCTGACCTACTATGTAGAGCATTCAAAGCTAAAAACAAGGAAATCAAAACCAGTCTTGTGCATCTCTGCACTAAATATTACAGTCATCCTTAAAAAGTTTTTTTTTTTTTAGAAACAACAGTGGAAATAAAAACAAACAAAACACCATGGTCCCATTGCCGCTCAGTTGCTATCGCTCTGGTTTGCCTTCTCCTCATCTGCAATCTCTGCCAGTGCTTTTCCCTTTGCGGCTTCACTCTTCATCTTCGGGATGCATTCCAAGCATCCAAAGTCCGGGTCACCTTCCAGACTTGCTAGGAATTGGACCGCCTGCCCTTCTTCAAATCTATCCCGCCGTTCTCTACCAACCTCCATACACGCGACCAACTTGAGGGCCTTCAATACTTCATTTGTTCTAATTAGCTTGACACAAAGCTTCATAGCTTCCCAGCCAATGCGAGCTCGCTCACGACATTGCTCCTTAATGCGGTTTTTCGGCCCTTAGACAAAGGGCAATATCTCTTCCTCAATGTCTCCCTCCCGATTACGGATTCTTATATGAGGGACAACCCACTCCAAAATGGAGTCAAGGTTGATCATATATTCCCTGTCTATCAACTTTGTCAGCGTGAGCTTTATTTTCTCTACCTTTGGCTCAAACTCGCATGCCCAGGCCATAATCAAGGAGTACACTTCCATATTCATCCGGTAACGAAAATGGATGTGCGACACCTCCTCTCCTAGCATTAGGCGCGCCGCACTCCATAATTTCTCCTCTTTGTATTTGAAGAGCCCTTGCATTCTTTTGTCTGACACCGTCCCCAGAAATGGGACCAATTTCTTCTCGGTTCTCAGAGTGAAATTTGCCTCTATTGGACCTGCACCAATTGTTAACTCCAAAACTCTACAATGTGAATGACAAAAAAAACATTTATCAATTAACTTATTGCAGACTCAATACTCCGCTCACAAACCAAACTATTTAATTCCTCCGCCGTCGTTTGCGATGAGTCATAAATGCAGAATCAATGATATAAAAGGAATGAGATTTCGCAGTAGATATGCTGCACTCTGCCATCATCTCTAACAGGTACTCTGCACTAAATAACTGCATCATTAATTACAGTGTCTTTAAGGGGATGTACTTGTCATTCGAGGCTTCCTTGCATGCATATCAATTATTTCATGCTTCTAGGACTACATTTAAATCCACTTCCACACTGTGTCGTCTCCCTTCCACCACTTGGCCATTTGGCTTGTCATGTCACATCTGATGTTGGAGAGTAGGTCTGCCACTGCATTGGCACCTCGCCTAACGTGGGAGACCCGAAACTCCTCAAAGAGGTTTAGTTTCTCTTGAATGATCTCCACCCAACGGGATAATTTCCATGATGGGGTATTGCCCTTAGCAATTGCATTGATGACCACCCGAAAATCTCCTTCTAGGTGCAACCTTTGAATTTTCATGTTTAAAGCTAATTCAGTTGCCATTAGTGCTACCTGCACCTTTGCTTCATTCTTTGTTCCATTCTGCAATCGACGTGCTCCCTTGAAAAGGATGACCCCTTTATCATTTCTCGCAACTACTCCCACTCTTGAGGTTCCTGGGTTTCCCCTAGATACCCCATCGAAGTTTATTTTTATCCATTCCTCGCTCGGCAGCTCCCATGTAACCTCCTCATTTTCTCCTTCTAAAGAGGGATTAACCCTCAGGGACCCATTAACGGGTTATAAATCTGTCCATTTTAATTAAATGAATATTTACTATTTATTTGATAAAAAACCTATTAGCCATCAATTAATTAAATTAATATTTAATTAATTCATCTTCAAACATTCTCCTATTAATTAAATAAATTATTCAATTTATTTTAATTAATTCAATAAACTAAATTCACAATCAATTAAATGAATAAATTCTATTTATTTCATTTAATCCTCTTTCCTCTTTTAAATAAATTAAATAAAACATTTATTTAAATCATTAAATCCCAAACCCACTTGCATTCTCCTAAAAATGCAACTTGCACCTATTTGTTGAAATAAATGAATTTTATTTTAATAAAAATCCTAATTTCCTTCACCCACCAAACTCACTTGCAATCCTAATCCCCTTCTAGATTCTTCTAACCCCTTCCTAATTAGCCTAATCCATCCCCTAATTATTGTAACATTCCTAAGCAACTTGGAGTCACTTCTCAAAGACTCCAAAGTCTTTGAAAAACATTTAATGTTTTATGTGTCCAACAAGCTAACCTCTAAAGTCTTCCAAACCACTTATGACTTTTACATGACCATTAATGGTTAACTCAACTCACCCACATGGTTAGGGACTTTGACCCCTAACTCAACCCTCGTGTAACCCATGTGTCTCCTCAAGCATTTATTGCTTTGACCATGGTTATCCTCACTAACTCTTGCACAAGAGTTTATCCATTGGATAAAAGCATTATTCTTTGGATAATGAATTTATTCATTCAACTCAACCTTAACCTTACCTCCCAAGTTAACCCTCAGGTCATGTCAAGCATTTAATGCTTCTTCCCTCTCCTCTCAATCCATCTCATGTTGACACTTGTCATCCTGGGATTAGGTTGAAAGTCCTCACATAGATCATAAACCATTCAATCCTGACCCTTGTTGAGATTACTCGATCTCAACCATCCATTGCTCCATTTTTCATATAAATAGAGTTCGCATTCGTCATTTTCAAATCATCAAGCATTTAACATTCTTAACCATGATCTTAAAAAACTTGTATGCATTTAACTTATAGCCAATTTTAGAGAAGAGCATTTAGCATAAATCACTAATATATTGTCATTTTGGATTAAAAGAAATCTTAGTTCATTTCATAGCATATCATAACTAGTTTGTTTTACACTTACATAACATAGTTAAAGCATTTCAATCTTGAATCTCCATAAGACATCCATAGTGCAAAAAGCTGCTAAGAGCTACACTAATTTGGAACTTGGAGAGGAGAGGAACAAGGGAGGAGGAGCTACAAGCATGGTGGAAGGCATTTGGAGATGCCTCATTGTATTTGCTTTCATTGTCAAATGCTTTATTATATTTTTAGTGTCTCTCTTGGTATGCCTGCTTAGACTAGTCCTTGGTTGATTAACACTAACAGTTCTTTGTTTGTTGTTTATCTTATGTGTTATATCACCACGGGTTTTTGTCTAACATCTCCCATTTTGCAGAGCATCATATATCATTATAATTTATAGATTACTTTAATATTATTTTATAGATAGAGAAATAATGGTTGTTTTAGTTAAAGTGATCAAATTATGTGGGGCCAAATTATTTGGTAAAGATGTCTTGGCATGGCTTTCTATGTTCATAAAAAATGCACAAAATGGATTTGTTGAAAAGTCCTTAGAAACTTTCAAGAAAATGCAGTTAACACATATAAAGTTTGTCCAAAAATCTCTCTCTTTTCTTCTCCTTAATTGTACCAAAATAGAAGATCTATAATAGGATATGATATCTACCATAAGATCATGGAAGGAGATTTTGTTAGATGTTACTTCCCTCTCTTTCTTATGTCCTCTCTTTTTGTTCTTTATATCTCACTCTATTTTTTCCTCTATCTACCTACCCACCCTCCCTTTCTCTATTGCAAACATAACAAGAGCCCATTGGTAATGGAGTTTGATTATCTTCCTCATTCAGATGTTTTTATTCAGTTGTATTTTGATTTGTGTAAGAGTATGTATCGTTAATTTCAAACTATCACTTCTCCACTAAGACCTTTTTTGCATAAACATCATTTGTTAAACGACCTACTGTATATGGTGAAAATGGATAACAACAATAACAATATTGAAAGGCTAAATGAATTCAACCACAAAACCCTAGCCTAACAATCAACAAAGATCCACCATAACATATGAAGATTACCTAAGACAATGCAAATCAAACGAAATCACAAAGATTATACCATCACATGTCCAATAGGGTTTTGATCTCCATTCTTCCTATCTCCATTGATCTTGCTTGATATATTTGCTCTCAGATTTTATGTGCACAAGAGCTCAACAAAGAACAGAATGTGGTTGCTAGTAGGATCACATATGCCAAGTAGTCAATTGCATAAGTTGATTAGAATGCATAGAACGATTAGGGTTTGATAATGAAGAAAGCATCTCCTTATATACAAGACACTATATGAAATGGAGGGATAAGATTGAGAGGTGTAAAAAGAGGTCGGCTATGATTAGAGGGTAGGTAAGAGAAATAATTAAATAATGAAAAGGGTAGGTAGTGTATGAATTAAAAGATGAATGACATGTGTCATGGGTAGAAAAGGTTAATGAATTAATTAAATAAATAGAGATTTATTTAATTAATAGAAGAAGTGGGATAATTAAATAAATAAAAATATTTATTTAATTTAGGAAAAGGATAATTTAAATAAATAAATGTATTTATTTAAATAAGAAATAAGGTTAGAAGAGGATAAATGAATTAATTAAATAAATAAAGATTTATTTAATTAATAGAAAAATTAAGCTTAGATAATTAAATAAATAAAATATTTATTTAATTAGACATGACAATTTTAGGTGTCTGACAATGCGGCTTGTCGCGTTGTTTCAAAGAAGATAAGATGAACTGATACAGAGTTGCCCGAGGATGGGAATGATATGCCCCCTCGAGAGATTGGATGAAAATGTCTAAAAAGATCGCAGACAATCTCTCGCTAAGAAAGAAAGGCTAGAATGGACTGACCGGATAAAGTGACAAAGTTACGGGATAAAGAAGACTGACTCGGGAAATGAAGGCGAGGGCTAGGGTAGGCTATAAGATAGACCACGGGGGAAAATACATTCTCATTGTCATCTACACATCCACGAGAGCATATTGCAGAGCGAGAATAAAGCAGGAGCAGTCAGCAGCGATGGCTTTCACTCACAGATTCGACCGCATTCGTCGATTCCAGAGGCCAGCAGAGGCAGGAGAGCCAGTAAGTACCACCAAACCTCCTCGTACTTTGATGCATTTATTGTTGTCATTAATGCATGGTAGGTAATGTAATAAATGCGCTTAGACTAGGGTCCAAAAAGTGTCAAAAACGTCCAGGCGCGTCTGCGTTGGTGCCAGGCGCGTCTGTGCTCGCGAGGTGCGTCTGTGTTTGTGCCAGGTGCGTCTACTTTGGAACCCGCGTCTGTGTCAAATGCGACCACGTCTGTGCTGTGCAGGCGCGTTTGTGCCAAGAAGGCACGTCTATGTCGTCCAGGCGCGTCTGTGCAGAGCATAGGCACGTCTGTGTCAATCAGGCACGTCTGTGTCAATCAGGCGCGTCTGTGTTTTTCAGGCGCGTCTGTGCCGTCTGAAAGCGCGTTTATGTCAGGTAAGCGCGTTTGTGTTTGAAAAAGTGTGAATTTGCATCTTCTAGGTCAAATCGGCAGTTCTGTGATGAACATATGCTGTCGATTGGATAAGCTGCTGAGAGGATACACTCAAGCAGGTCCTCTAGGGAAGACTATGATAGATCAAGGCACTTTGTGATGAACAGTGAGTACCAAGATAGAGTACTTTGTGATGAACAGGGAGTACTAGAGTATGAGCAGCACTTTGTGATGAACAGGGAGTGCAAATGTGAGTAACACTTTGTGATGAACAGTGAGTGTCACACACGTAGTACTTTGTGATGAACAGGGAGTACCACAAAGATAAATAGCAACACTTTGTGATGAACAGTGAGTGTCACTAGGGTAGATAGCAATATGCATTTGGATAAAAAGTAGCATTTTGTGATAAACAGTGAATGCCGCGATGACTGACATGAGTGATTTGCTTGACTGCAGGAGTATTTGCCGATGCTAGAGTCACGGGAGAGATTCCCGTCTACTCAGAGGTTGCGACCTGAGTTGACAGCCGAGGAGCGAGCTGCTATTGAGGAGATGGGACTGAGACATGTTCTATATGTGCCTGAGTTTCGGGCGAACATGGGACTGCTGACTGCATTAGCTGAGAGATGGCACTCTGAGACGTGCACATTCCATTTACCGATGGGTGAGATAACAGTCACCCTGGAGGATGTATACAGGATACTGAGGATACCGATTGATGGGGAGCTGATCCCATACGATCGAGATAGTGACAGAGAGGCCCTGAGACGGGTGTTCCAGGACCCAGGACTGGAGATGAGGGCAGGACATGTGGCATGGGACACCATGACAGCCACAGGGTTAGCATTACCGGTAGTGGTAGGAGGAGCTATCAGTGGGTTCCTGTGTCCGGATAGGGCGACACGGGGGTTGGCTGTGGGTTGGGGAGGAGCACTAGAGACACTGGTGATGCAGCACACCAGATATTCCTGGGGACCATGTGTGCTGGCCCGTTTGTATTATGAGCTTCATCAGTTTGTGTATCATGGATTCGTAGGATTGGGCTATGGAGTTACATTGCTGCAGGTATGGGCCTATGAGCATCTATCGGTTACCCGACCGATACACTTCAGGGGCAGGGGTCATGGACGCAGCTTTGTTCATTTGTATGATATGATCACATTGCAGCCACGGATTGACAGGCTAGAGTATTGGTGGCGAGTGATAGACGATATTGATGAGGTCATATGGAGACCATATCTGGGTTGCGAGCAGTGGGAGGATGATGCAGTTGAGCTGCCATACACCTTCCAGAGCAGGTACCTGATTGGGCGGATGCCCTATGTGCTAGAGAGGCAGCTGGTAGACAGGATTGGCCGACAGTTTGGCCGGATTCAGAGGATGCCCAGGGGCTCAGGCATGTATGCCTGTACAGTTAGAGATCAGGCACAGTTTGGGCCCTTGTTGTCGTATGATCAGGCAGTGACACATTTGATAGAGATGATACCTCTACCTTGGGACATGTGGCCAGAGATCGAGGACGCTGGCATGGATGTCGAGTACACAGCTTACTGGGCAGAGCATCCTTTCCCACGCTTAACAGATCCGGGAGAGGCATTAGAGGGAGATGGGGGTGGAGACGATGATGATGGTGGAGGTGATGGGGGCCGAGGCCGACGGAGGAGGAGGGGAGCAGTTGGAGAGAGGAGGGTTGCACCTCGGAGGGAGGGTGGCGAGGAGAGGCAGGCTCGGGTGGTGAGAGGTCACGGTGGATTGCCGCTACAGGTGCCAGCAGCACAGGGTCCTAGGCAGGTACATATACAGGGACAGGGACATAGATAGGTACAGGTACTAGTACAAGTACAGGTACAAGCACAGGCACAGGGGCAGGCACCCGTACAGGGGGAGCCACAGGCAGAGGCGGAGGGGGTTGACCCAGTGGAGGATGAGCTGCTAGATCTGAGGGAGATCTGCCAGGGCCAGGCAGATGAGATCCAAGAGCTGGAGAGGGAGAGGGATTGGCTCAGGACGAGGCTCAGAGATACTGAGCGGGAGCGAGATCAGGCTATCTAGCACTATACAGAGGTTGAGACAACACTGAGGGCAGGGAGACAAGCAGCGGAGGACACAGGGGCAGGATATGCTTATGTCTTGCGGGCAGGGGAGGAGATAGCCTACTAGAGAGACCTCTACTATGGTGCAGTGCCAGCAGATTAGCGGGCGAGGAGCTTCCATAGACCGTCGCGTACAGCGACAGCTACGGGAGGGAGCCGGAGGAGACAGGCATCGAGTGGTGGGGTTATGGGTCCTCCACCACCACCAGATAGAGGGGACAGGAGGGATGATCCTGGGGCGAGTCCTTCAGGGGCTCAGATTCCATCGAGGCCAAGCGGCTCCGAGGGAGGGAGTTCATCATAGCCATAGAGGGCTCCCTTTGTATCAGTACTGTACCATTTTTGTATTGTAGACACCTGCGGGTGCTTTTTGTAGCCATATGATTTTGACATCATTGTATCATGACACTTTTATGATTATATATATGAAATGATTCATCTTTGCGACAGCTATATGCATGTGTACCTATGTGATGAGATGTTCTTCTGTGATGTTTATTTTATATTATGGATGCAAATATTTATATGATGCAACTCAATATTTTTGTTCTTTTATGTTTTAAAATGTTATGCATGAGGCAAATGTAAATGTATGTAATGCAGATGAATATGATAATGCAAATGTAAATTGTGCTAACAGGTGTTGTGTGCAGGATGTGATGCAATTGTGATATATATATGTATGTATGAAATGCTTATATGTGGCAATGCAGGTGCAACTACATGAAATGCAAATGTTTTTGGTGTGTCATTATACTCAGTCATGTGATAGCAGGCTACGCGGACTCAAGAAGGACAATGGAAGTCAATCAAGAAAGGGGGATGGAAGACAGAAGATATAAAAGTGAAAGAGTTTCTTGTGCGTTATCATCATTGAGCTTTATTATGGCAAGAAGGTTATGACAATCGAGGCACATGTTCGACCCAGAAAGTCATTGTACCTGTTTGCATGGAGATAAGACAGTCACAAACAAGGAATGCCCCAGTTCACACTAGACTCACAGTGTCCTCATATCCTTGGACAAGTCATAGCATTACTAAGAGACAATCCACAGACAACAAATACAAATAGGTGACGATACCCCATCCTCGCCTTTCTAGTCAAAGACATCCTGGAGATAGAATCTCTAGTCAGAGACATCCCGGAAAAGCTAAAAGACATGTCACCAGAAGATAAAATCAAAAGAAAACCAAGACTCGACACTAACATCCACTATAGTCCTCAAGTTTAGTGTCTCTTGTCACTTGTATAAGTCTTATTTGATTGTGGTCACAATGTTTACTTTCACAAAAAGGATAGATAGCACTGAACCATAATGTTGTCTGAGTTTGTTGAAAGATTTGATTTGTTGAAGCCCATTGTTGTTGTTGTGTCTCATCTGAAACTAACTGACTCCATGAAACTGATACTTTATTGCGGAGAAGATGAAACTTTATTGCGGATTTGTGATGCAAATGTTGCTTTATTGCGGATTGTGCGCGGATAGACTGAAGGAAGCTGGAAAAAACTGTACTCCTCGAAACATGTGATGTTCTCAATTCCACACCCATTACTAGACATAGGATTTGCCTTAGCCACAGATATGATCTGATTTATTATGGATGGAAAGGAGTGAAAAGGGAGGTTTATTATGAATGGTTAACCAATCTTGGATAGATCGATAATAAGCCATGATGAGAATGGGTAAGTTTATTATGAATGAATTGGTCGTGAGTGTGTGCAAAGTGAAAGGATGAAAGTGAATCCTGAAAGAGGGAGGAGCAATGTCTCTACACATGGCACTGGTGACCCAGTTTTCACCATGGTACTTGCCTAGGGCGCCACCGAAGTGGTTTTCACCATTGGATGAAAGTATTTCTCTTTACTTTTTTGATTTTTCAATGTTTTTTTTTTTTTTTGTATTTTTGAATTTTTTTTATATTTTTGAATTAGGATATTCTGAAGAGCTATGTGTAAAACCTGCGAAGGTGCATGCTGTTGATAGGATCCTCCAAAGGTTCTCCCTTTGTAGTTGAGAGCTGATATGCACCAGATCCATATGCTGCTGTAATAATGTAGGGACCAAGCCAATTTGGTTCGAACTTGCCCTTCTTCTCTCTGTCTTGTTGATTTTTAGGATTTTCTCTGAGAACTAAGTCCCCTACCTCAAATGTGCGAGGCTTGACCTTGTGATTGTAGCTGCGACTCATTCGTTGTTGGTAAGCCTTGAGATGATTAAAAGCAGTTTGTCTTTGTTCATCCAGTAGTTCTAGCTCTTGTAAGCGAGAGACCCTATAGTCTTCATCACTGATGATGTTTTGCAAAAAGACTCGTAAAGAGGGTAGCTCGACCTCAATAGGCAAGATAGCTTCAGCGCCATAGACAAGTGAATAGGGTGTAGCTCCTGTAGGTGTGCGGACACTTGTGCGGTAGGCCCAAAGTGCAGGATTAAGTTGGATATGCCAATTACGACCAAAATCGTCGACTGTCTTCTTTAGGATTTTAAGGATTGTTTTGTTAGACGCCTCAGCTTGGCCATTACCTTGGGGGTAATATGGTGTGGAGAAACGATGAGAAATATGGAAGCGGTCACAGAGTTCACGAACATCCTGATTTTTGAAGGGACGCCCGTTATCAGTGATAATGGAAACAGGAATGCCGTATCGGCAAATGATATAGTTAAGGATGAATGTAGCAATTTGTTTTCCAGTGACTTGTGTGAGAGGCACGGCTTCAATCCATTTTGTAAAATACTCCGTGGCAGTGATAATGAATTTGTGACCATTGGAAGAAGTAGGGTGAATCTTGCCTATGAGATCGAGTCCCCACTGACAAAAGGGCCAAGGAGATGCAAGTGGTTGAAGTTCTTGTGCTGGCGCATGTATGAGATCTCCATGAATTTGACATTGCTTACATTTCTTGACAAACTGATATGAGTCTTTCTCCATATTGGGCCAATAATATCCAGTCCTAATGAGTTTCTTGGCCAAAGTAGGACCACTAGCATGTGGACCACATTTCCCTGCATGCACTTCCCGTAACGCAATCTGAGCTTCGTCACTTTCTAAACATCTAAGAAGAGTGCCATCTAGACCTCGCTGGTATAGGATATCAGCTAAAATGACATATCGAGAGGATTGGTGAATGAAAGTGCGACATTGGTTATTTGATAGATCAGGAGGTAAAGTATTGTCACGTAGGTATGTGAAAATGGAACCATATAACTGGGATTCGGGACCGACAACACATAGCGTCTCAGTAGGCATGATCTCATATGAAGGGACCAAAAGGTTATCCACCAAGAACTCATAGCGGGTCTCGTGTGGAGGTAGATCGATCAGTGAAGCAATTGTAGCCATGGCGTCTGCAGCGCGATTTTGCTCTCTTAGTATCTGCTCAAAGTCTATCTTTGTGAAGTGTTGTTTCAGGTCATCCACCATTTGTTTATAAGGCATTAATTTTTCATCTTTTGTTTGGTAATCATCAGTTGCTTGATGAATAACAAGTTGGGAATCCCCAAAAACACGAAGTTCCTGGATCTTCCATTGAACTGCAATTCGTAATCCTGTTGTTGATGCCTTATACTCCGCTATATTGTTAGTGCAAGGAAATGATAAGCGGTATGATTTTGGTATAGAATCCCCTTGAGGAGTTATAAAGAGGATGCCAGCTCCTACCCCATGCTGTGTGTATGAGCCGTCGAAGTACAGTTGCCATGGCTTTGCATGTGACATTGTCAAAATGGATTCATCTGAAAATTCTGAACTTAGAGGAACATCATCTATCATGGGAGCATCTGCTAATTGATCTGCAATGGCTTGTTCTTTTATTGCTTTTATGTCCACATACTCAATTTCAAATTCACTCAGGATCATTACCCATTTGGCCAGTCGCCTAGTAAGTGTTGCTTTATTGAGAAGGTATTTCAATGGGTCTATTCGTGCAACTAACTTAGTCTTATGAGTGAGCATGTAATGTCATAATTTCTGCGAAGCAAAGACCACGGCGAGACATGCACGCTCAATTGGTGTGTAATTTAGCTCGTATCCCACCAGTGTGCGACTGATATAATATACTGCTTTTTCCTTGCCTTCAGCAATTTGTTGTGCTAAGAGTGCCCCCAGTGCTATTGGAGTAGCTGATATGTATATTAATAGAGGCTGATCTGGAACTGGTGGCATCAGAACTAGCGGATTTAGAAGATAATCTTTGAGCGTCTGGAAAGCCTGTTGACAGTTGTCATCCCATTTGAATTTGATGTTTTTATGTAGCAGGTGTTGAAAAGGATTACACCTATCTACCAGTTGTGCTATGAATCTTCGAATGGACTGGAATCTACCTTGTAAGGATCGAAGTTGACTGATATTTCTTGGTGGTTGCATTTCCAAGATAGCTTTGACTTTTGCTGGATCCGCTTCAATTCCCCTTTTGGATACAATGAATCCTAGGAGCTTCCCGGAGGTTACTCCAAAAACACATTTCTTGGGGTTTAATCTTACTTTGTATTTTTCCAACTGATCAAAGGCGACTGAAAGTATGTCCAAATGTGTATTTCTGTCTATTGATTTGACCAAGAGGTCATCGACATAATCTTCCATAGTTACGTGCATGAGATCATGAAAGATAGTAGTCATGGCTCTTTGATATGTAGCACCTGCATTCTTTAGCCCAAAAGGCATGACATTCCAATAGAAAGTTCCCCATGGACAAGTAAATGATGTTTTGTGTTGATCCTCGGGTGCGATCCTTATTTGATTATAACCAGAGAATCCATCCATTAATGATAACATTTCATGACCTGCTGTGAGATCAACAATCAAGTCAATATTTGGTAATGGGAAGTCATCCTTCGGACAAGCTTTGTTGATGTCTCTGAAATCTGTGCAAATTCTGATGCTGCGATCTAGTTTACTAATAGGTACCAAGTTGGAGATCCATTCAGGATAATCAATTGGGCGTATGAATCCGACATCGAGTAATTTCTCAAGTTCTGCTTTGACTAGTAATGCCACTTGTGGATGCATTATTCTTAGTTTTTGTTTGACTGGTTTTGCCCCCGGTTTGACTGTCAAATGATGCATTACCAAATCCGGATCCAATCCAGGCATATCAGTGTATGACCAGGCAAAGTTGATTTGTCGTTCTTTGAAGAAACTTATGAATTTTGACCTTTTGGACTCTGTCAGTGATTGAGCTAGGAATATGTTGTGTGGAACCTCTTCTGTACCAATGTTTGTTTTGATAGTCTCCTCTACCAACATGGATGACTTTTCCTCATATGATGCTGGGAGAATGTCGAGCCTTCCATGTTTGGGTGCCTCAGAGAGGTTTTCACCCTCAGATACGTCCTTTCTTTTTACTTTTTAGGGGTCAGATAGCGCCACAATGTGGTTTTCACCATAAGACCCTTGATTTGTTCTTATTTTCATATTTTTGCGACTAGAAGGTCCGACACCCTCACCAAAATATGCCATGCTATTTAGTTTTATAATGTATCCCGCTTTATGGTCTCCAGGGGGAAGATCATCTCTTATGCCCAGATGGTCTATAAAAGCTTCATCGTTTTGGAATGTATCAAACTGTGCAGGTCCTTCATGATCCCAGTCAATGAGTTGGTGGTGAACAAGGGGAAGGCCGTTAATGTCTTCAAAGTTAGCGGGGCTAAGAGTGAAGATGTGGTTATATTCAGGTATGTCAAGGTAATTATCGAGGTCATCGATGGGACTCTCCTCATCAGTCTCGATCGCGAGCGAATCCAAATTATCATTACTAGTAGCGCATTCTGGGATAGGTGTTCTCATCCTATGTGATTTCAACCTAGAACCTTGAGACAAGGACTGTGTGGAATCCTCATGGGTTGTTTCTTGACCAACTCTGAACTTGTTATAAAACTCCTCTTCTTTTGTAGGTTCATCTGGCTCTCTGAATGTCTCGATGAGCTCGTAGTCACTGGAAGACTTGTCGGAACCCCATTCCCATTCGTTGGAATCTGTGGAATAGCGATCCTCCTGTTGAATTTTGGCAGTTTTGATTTGTAAGGCTTCTTCCGTCCTTTGGGTGTGGACCTTGGAAGTTAAGAAACCAAGTCCTTTCGAGCGTTCCTTCTTGAGAGTCAATTCAGGTTGTAAAGGTTCAATGATGCCTTCCTTTCGTAACCCTAGAGGGCTTTTTCCATCATACTCGAATTTTTGTAGAATTTTGAAGCCTTTGCCATATTTCTCACATGGTAGATTGATGTGATCTTGTGTTTCCTCTTCATTGTCTCTGAAAAGCATTTGGTATAAATCTTCCTCTTCTAGTTCACCCCATCTTTGAAAGGTAGTAGGGTCCCATTTAAGCATCATGATGGAGATTTGTTTGTTGGGATGTGGTCTTCCATATTCTTTTGGGGAACTCATGACTTGTCTTAAGTACATGGTCTGATTGAAAGTATATTCCCCCATGCCTTTGTCCTAAAACTTGCCTTTAAGCTCACCTTGTTTTGATGTCGAAGGTTTTAATGACTCAGGATCAATGTATGCCAAGGAAGGAACAACCTCACGATTACTGGGAATGATGGTCTCAGTCTTTGATATCAGGTTATTGTAGTATATGAATGGATTAGGATCCCCGTTAACTGTTACTTCCACTCCATTATGAGGAAACTTAATGCATTGGTGATATGTGGATGGGACTTCCCTCATTTCATGAATCCAGGGACGTCCTAGTGATATGTTATAAGTGAGATTTAAATCCAGGACTTGACAGACCACATCCTTTGTAACTGGCCTAACTCTAAGAGGTAAAATGACTGTACCCTTGGATGAACGCTCTTCATCATCATATGCTTTAATGGTGATTTTGTTTGTAGAATTCACAGCTTTATCAGAATATCCCAATTGTGTAATAGTGCTTAATGTGCAAATGTTTAGACCTACTCCTCCATCTATCAGGACTCTTTTTATTCGATGTTTGTGTATGAAGGCTTCAATGTGTAGTGGTGCATTATGTGGCTGACTTACGGAGGTGTCATCTGCTTCTGTGAATGTAAGGGAGTGTGGAATGGAAAGGTATCCCACCATGGCTTGAAACTGGTCCACGTTCAGATCAGTAGGAATAGCAGTATCTCTCAAGATTTTGTCAAGAATGGCTTTATGTGCGGGAGATATGCATAATAGCTCAAGGATTGAAATGAGCGCGGGTGTCTTCCCTAACTGTTCTACAAGGTCATATTCAGGTTTGGTTGATGAAGAAGCGGTGTTTTTAGTTGGAGCACCTTGCAAAGTGATTTTACCTCGACGAGTTGTGACATGACATTCAGAGGTAGGTTCGGAAGAAGATCCAGCACCTTTTAGGACAATCTTGGGTCTCTGGGTAGAATTTTCAGGGGTTTTGTCCTTGATGATAATAGTAGAGACATAATTGTCCATCGAGATGTGATTGATAGTTGAATCATAGTTATAGGATGCTCTGGTATAGTTGGTTTGGTCATCTGTGGCTTTAGCTTTTCCCTTGTCATGCTTTGGGAATGGTTCCTTAAACATCTCATGTTCTTGATTGGATGAGAGTCCTTCAATCTCAATGTCAACTCTATCAATGAGATCTTGTATGATGTTCTTCAGTCGATGACAATTTCCTATCTTATGACCCTTGCTCTTATGAAATTCACAATACTCATCATCATTCCACCAATTTGGTTTAACCTTTGGTTCATAAGGAGGAAAATCTGGAACTGTGATTACCTTGTTTGCGTCAAGCTTCTTGAAAATTGACTCAAGTGGTTCTCCCAATGGAGTGTACTTCCTTCGTGATCTAGAGGTTGTTTGAGTATTCACTTGATTGTTTGTAGAACTTGATCCTGAAAAGATGACTTTGGGTCGCACTGTGTTGGCATCAACAACACCATCATTGACTGTGTTCTTGTTTTTATTCCAAAATCTTGGCTTGTCTTTTCCTTTAAAGTCATCTTTGTTTTCCTTGAATATCTTAATGACTCCTTGTTCAATGAGGACCTTTTCTGTTTCTAAGCCTTTTTCAATAACGTCCTTGAAGGTGGACAAACAAGCTTTCCTTAGATCATAGCCAATGTCTTTGTTAACATTTTGGGTGAACATTTCTACCATTTGTTTTTGTGAAATTTCACAAGAGCATCTGCTGGCTAGATTTCTCCATCTTTGTAAGAATGATGCAAAAGATTCTCCCTCTTTTTGCTTAGTGTTGCACAAAGTAGTGACTGATATGTCTGTCTCTATGTTGTAGGAGAAATGCTGAATAAATGCCTCTGCTAAGTCACCCCATGACTTAATACCGGGTGGAAGTTGGGAGAACCATTCCATAGCTTGATCACCTAAGCTTTGTGGGAATAATCTCATCAAATATGTCTCTTCTGCTGCTACCTCAATGCAAGCTGTGAAAAATTGTCTTATGTGTGCCTTAGGATCCCCTTTTCCTCTATACTTATCAAATTTAGGTGTCACAAAGTGTGTAGGAAAAGGAGGCATTGGAATGCTCTTGTCAAATGGATAAGGACATATGTCTCTCATTGTGTATGTTGGCTTTGGTGCATTTATGTCCTCCATTTTCTTTTGTAATTTCCTGATTTGTTGCTCCAAATTGCTCTTAGGTGGAGATCGACTTCTTGGACCATACCCTATGCTTGAGGCACCAATTGGAGGAGGAGCATGTTGCATATATGGATGATATTGATCATACACATGTTCATATGGAGGAGGTCTGTAATGATGCTGCGTATATGGACCACTTGGTATAGATTCATGTTGAGGAACACCATATCTATTTTGTGCATGTATGCCATACTCTACAGGCATGTCGTATTCTATTGTATTGCCCCCAAATTTGACACGGGGTTTCCTTGTGTCCAAATTTTGAGCATGCCTTTGAATCTCCCATTGCTTTAGTGGTTGATCCTTAGCATTGATATGTGATTGAGCATATTTTTCGCCATAAGACTTCCATAATGGTCTGCGAAGGTGAGTATCATATGTTTGAGCATGTGTATGTGGGACCTCTAGTTTTTGAAGCAAAGCTGATGGTGATTCAGGTACCATATATGGTCCTCTATTTCCTCCACTATTAGGTCTCCTTTGATCCATGTTGGAGTGAGGTTGTTGCAAAGGTTGATTTTCCATTATTTGAGACTGTGTGGGGGAAAAAGCGAGACTAGGTTATCATGCCCTAATCCTACCTTTTGACACACATTACAGAATACGAAAGAGCCTAGAGGTATCACACAATTGGCTACTTCTTTTTGTGAAAGAGAGAGCCACGGGCTACCTATTAGGGTTTCTATTCCTTTGTTGTAATTGAAAGGTAAGATTATGCAAGTTCAATTCCTAACCCTAAAATGCAAGTATGAGCTAACAACAAGATTGCAGAATTGAACTTAAACAATGGAAAGCTGTAAACACAAGGATAAAACAAGAATGCAGATGCGTACCCGGAGTCAAAATTTGACTGAAAATGTTTGGGACGGGGGTGCGGGCGCCACTGTCCTGATTCTGTCCCGGAACTGCACCTGAAATTTTTGTTTTGCACTTTGGAAACTGTCTGAAATGCTATCTGTCAGGAGGACCAGGGCGCCCAGCGCCTCTATCCCAGGGACCAGGGCGCCCAGCGCCCTTGTCCTGGCAGGACCAGGGCACCCCACGCCCCTGTCCTGGTATTTTGCTCTGCAATTTGGTGTGGGGTACTGTCTCAACCTGCTTTTCCCGGATCTGCAACCTGTGGCGTCGTCCGAGTTTCGAAACCTGCACTTGTATCTGAAAAAGGTGTTTGGGCGGCTATATAGGGTTTTTCCTTAGTCAAACCCCCGCTTCGGTGATTTCCACCTCCACGAATAGCCAAGTTGTATTGTAAAAGTAATGTGTGTGTAGACCTTGTGTGTGTGCAAGATCTAAAATGCAAGTAAGCAAACTAGAGCAACCTAGAAAGTAAACCCTAATTGCTTGTAAATGATAATGTAAATGCTCTAAATCAAGATGAAAAGTGATCTAAAGCATGAATAAATGAGATATTGAAGCTTATGCAAAGACATGAAATCATACCCAACCCCCAAGGGAGGGGTACAAGCCAATCTTCAGTCGGTGATCTCCTATTGTTCTTCAATGTCTTCCAAGCCCTAAATGGATGAATGGAATTGATAAATGCTTGATAGAGGGATGTTGAATGTTGTTGAAGTCTTCAAAGATCTGCTCTTTCGCTGCATATGAGGTTCCTCAAAACAAAATTCTGGATCCTTTCAAATGAAGAAAGAGAGCTCTTATGTATGAACCCTAGGTCGTAATTTCATCTTTTGGCTGACCTAGATATTGAATCTCCTGCCAATTTCTTGGGGTTAAGCTTTATTTTATGATTGGATCGTGCTCCTAAAATTTCGGGAAAAATGTCCGGGACCGTGTGCACTCCGGGCGCCATGGTCCCGGCAACTTTTCACCAAATTTTCAGGGCCGTCAGATATGATGATTTTAGAGAGAATCCTGAAGTTACAGGTGATTTCGAGATGTTTTGACCCTCGAAATCAAGCCCCCAAGCTCAGAATAGGGCCTAATTAGGGTTTTTGATTAGATGATGTATTGGAGGAATAAAATAAAAGGGGCACGCTTTAATGAAAGGGCCCGAATTTATGATGTGGAAGATGATGAAATAGAACCTTTAGACCTAATTAATTTGATTAATTAAGTGCTAAAGGGGAAATGCAATGCAAAATGCAACTGCACCAAGGCGGGTGCTAAACTAGGTGTGAAATTGTACTATTTTAGCAAGTGCGTACAATTTATGACGTTACATTTAGCCCCCACTTTAGCGGTCATATGAGTACTACGTGCATATGCAAGCTAAAGTACAGAAAGTAAACATCATTTGAAAAAGGATATATCCATAAGTTGTCGGACGAAGCCCCCAACAGTATCTGCAGTACACAGTTAGGAACCGCACCCTACAAAACACACGTTAGATCACAAAATCACTTAATGCTTACTAAAGAAAGTGATGAAATTTGTGAGTAGCTATATGCCCCCCTTGTTTCGGCTTGCTTATTAGGGAGGTGAAACAGGGTAACATGTTTACTTACGACAAATTGTGTAAGAGAGTATTGATGAGGGATGTTCACTGAAAAGGCTTCATCAGAGCACTTTTTGGAACATCCCGAGAGTAGGGGAGCAAAAATACGATTCCTACGCAACAAACGGTTCGAAAATCGCATCTCCCAAACTCAAGTTATGATGAAATGAGTGATAGAGGAAAATTAGGGTTTTGAAAGCAAAGGTAAAGGAATGAAAGTATATACCTTGAAAGTGACATTTGTGTTTGTCACTTTGTTGATTCTGAGTACTGTTCATTGCAGTGGAGCCCACATAGCCATCATCATGCCTTCACGATGACCGGAGCGTCCCACGAGGATTGAGATCCTGCGACAGGCCGTGATCGACGACGAGCCACTGGACGAGGTGAGTTGACTGAACTTTGACTTTTGATTTTCTGCATTTGACTTTTTGTGATCGTTTGCGGGCCCTGGAACCTGACCGTGGGTCCCACACAGGGCGCCATGGTCCCTTCAGGGCGCTATGGTCCCCTTAGGGGGCCATGGTCCCTTCAGGGCGCCATGGTCCCTTCAGGGCGCCATGGTCCCTGACAGGGTGCCATGGTCCCTGACAGGGCGCCATGGTCCCAATCAGGACTTGGCGATAGATACCAGGGTTAGCACACGATGTTCGACAGTTTGCATGAATGATTTTGATGATTGAGTACTGATTATAGTTATGTTTTTGTGATGCAGGGTCTCCCGTACATGAGAGAGCACACGGCGGGGTAGATTCTTCGCAGTTTGCGTGATCAGATTCTCCGACTTACTCAGGCAGAGAGAGACACATTGTCGATAGTAGGTTTATGGTCTGTGATTCTTATGCCGGCCATTCGATTTCATCCTGCGATGCTGATGGCACTCATGGAGCGATGGGATCCTGACACATGCACGTTCCAGCTTCCAGTAGGGGAGATGACGGTGACACTTGAGGATGTGTACCGCATTCTTCGGCTACCGATCAGAGGAGCTACTGTGACATATGCGACCGATCGGTCAGTAGAGGATCATCAAAGGGAGCAGGTATATTGCATAAGGAGAGTCATGTCGAGTGAGACGAGAGGTCGTATCATGGTCAGCTGGCTCTTACATCCTACAGGAGAGGTGCCCCTCGTGAGACGTCTTATGATAGCCGTCATTGCGCTAGCTGTCTGCCCTAATGGGCGAGGTACACACATGCATGGGGGTCTCACATGGTGCATCAGGGCTATGGAGAGACACAAGAGAGTATATGCCTGGGGTCGGAGTATGCTTGCACATCTCTATCATGACCTCGAGGAGTATGTTTTCGGACAGGGTTGCAGCTTGATGACATGCACACTTCTGCAGGTGTGGATATTTGAGCACTTTACATGCACCAGGCCTGTCGGCTATCCGATGAATGTGGCTAGCGAGCGACCTAGGGTATTTGCTTATCCACTTACCAGTGAGTGGAGATTTGGAGATCTATTGTATTGGAGAGTGACATTTGACAGATTGACAGCTGAGGTGACTGTGTGGAGACCATATCTGCGGATGCATAGATGGGATGGGATGGAGAGACAGTTAGCATGCCTACAGAGGAACCGCCTACTGAGAGGGTGATATCCACACATCATAGTCCCATTCTACTTTGACCAAGTACGGAGGCAGTTTGGGCTAGAGCAGTGTGTTCCAGTCGATGTGCCCATCTACACTCGACACTCATGAGTCCTTCCCAGACCCAGAGCAGTGGCGAGACCCACGATAGATGATATCGAGATCACAGATATAGAGGGGTCCGACCAGGATGTGGTCACTGATTATGCCATAGACCCCGGGGCACAGCGCAGGTATCTCTCATGGTTTATGAGATCATACCCAGGGCCTATCTTTCCACCAGATCACCCGACAGGCCATCCAGGCCCCCATGGAGACATGGAGACCGAGATGAGGATCAGGGATCCAGGTCGGAGGAGGGAGAGGGTCATGAGGAGGCAGGAGATCCTGATCCACCCACAGGGGATCAGCCTAGTACCGAGGAGGAGGAGGATGATGACACAGATATAGATGAAGAGAACGAGGATGCAGGTGAGGATGCAAACGAGGATGAGGATGAGGATGAGGATAGAGATGATGAGGAGGGGTCAAATGCTGCTCCCCACCATTCAGGAGATGATACCATAGCCCTGGATCCTCCTCTTATTCCGCAAAAGGGGGAACATGAGGCGATACAGAGACCTGTTTCCAGTATGGGCCAGCCTACACCCATCGTGCACAGATTATTTGAGCGTGGGGAGCCTAGTAGTTCCCAGTCACAAATGCTACCATATCACGATCCCTACTGGCGTGAGGGAGATCCAGGTATAGTAGGTTTAAATTGATTGATTGATGTTTTGATGATATAAAATGGTACTAACACATGATCTGTTCTACTGCTACAGCTAATGTGCAGGAGTGGCGTTCCTTGATCCAGCAAGCAGTGACAGATATCTCCACGACAGCGCAAATCCCTAGTTCCTCACAGGTTGCTTATAGACCTCAAGGGAACGCGGGTCGACATGATGATTTGTTTTCTCCATTTCGAGTACAGGTAGAGATATGGAGGGAGAGAGAGCGAGCTCTATCAGAGGACCTTCAGCGGGCACAGTGTGATCTAGCAGCAGCTCAGGCCGAGGCTACCTCGTATCGCGCTATCCTTATGGATAGGGATCGTAGGAGTTCCTCTCGGAGCCATTCACGATCTATATCACGGTATACCCCCATGGGTCCACCTGCACGGCCGGATCAAGAGGGAGCATCTAGTCGTCACTCTCCAGCCACCAGCCCTAGGGATAGGAGATGATCTTATGATGTAGGGTAGGTCACATTTTGGATGTGTAGTGACCTACCTTTGTATATTGATCCACACACACACACACACACACACACACACACACACACACACACATATATATATGCTTCTTTGTCTCAAACGTGTTATCTTTAATGTCTAAAAACAATGTGTATTTTGATTAAAGTTAATACATTTGGTAGATGTACATGTATGTTCTGAATTTAATTTCCATGTGATTGATTTCTCAATGCTCCATGATTAAATTGATACATGTGTGACTTAATTAAAATATTTGATCAAGTACTACATTGATGATAAGGAAGAGAATATGTATTAAGCCTACGAATCATATAACTAATGTGATTTAATTTGAGTTTAAACACAACATGACACGATTCAACTTAACACATAAAGATATTGTATAATATGTCAACATAATGAAAAATGTAAATCTTTTGCAATTTACATAAATGAATTCAAGACAAATCATAAAGTAAAGAAACACGCTTGTCAGGAACGAAGCAACATAGATTAAACAAAACATCATTTAATTCTATTTGCTCTAACAAAGATATGCTAACATATTATCCAATTTTGAAGAAGTGAGAAAGGAAATAGATGAATGATAAGGAATGAGGAATTAAGCATAGTATCTACGCAAGTGCATAGCGTTTATAGGGTCTTTAAGAGACGTACCGTCTACACCCGCTATTTTGTAAGCACCTAATCCATAATCTTCAATAATGATATACGGTCCAAGCCAATTAGGACTAAATTTTCCCTTTTCTTCAGGTAAGGCATTCACATTGCGCTGATTCTCATAGAGCACTAAGTCACCCACTGAGAAGGAACGTTGAATAACCTTATCATGATAGCTTCATTGTAGAGTTTTGTGATACGCTTGAATATGCTCAAGAGCATTTATACGCTGTTCATCAAGCATTTCAAGCTGTTGAAGTCTTTGTTCTCTATAAGCGTCATCATCTACTATACCTTTGAGAGAAACTCTGAGTGATGGAATCTCTAATTCTAAAGGCATAATAGCATCAGCACCATAAACAAGATTATAAGGTGTAGTTCTGGTAGCAATTCGTACGCTCATTCGATAGGCCCAAAGAGCATAGATTAGCTGAGTACTCCAATCCTTACCATGCTTATTCACAGTTTTAGGAAGAATTTGTTCAATTATCTTATTGGATGATTCGGCTTGACCATTTGATTGAGGATAGTATGGTATAGAAAATCGATGTTTGATATGATACTTCTCGAGGAATTTCTTCACGTCCTTGTTCTTAAATGATGTCCCATTATCAGAGATTATAGTGGAAGGTATCCCAAATCGAGAAATAATATTTTCTAGAAGAAATCGACAAATCACTTCAGCAGTAGTAGAGCGAAGGGGAACGACTTCCACCCACTTTGTAAAGTAATCTGTTGCGGTTATAATGAAAGTATGTCCTTGAGATGAAGGAGGGGAGATTTTACCAATAAGATCCAGCCCCCATGCAGAGAAAGGCCAAGAAGCGACATGAGAACGAAGTTCTTGGGCAGGAGCATGAATCAAATTATTGTGTTGTTGACATTGATGACATTTCTTAACAAATGAAAAAGAATCCTGCTGCATAGTTTGCCAATAATATCTCATGCGAAGCAACCTTTGAACCAAGGATTTGCCTCCAAAATGCCCCCCACAGGCACCTGAATGGGCCTCTTCAAGGGCAATAGGGATTTCCGATTTGTTAAGACAACGAAGGAGAAGACCATTATAACCCCTTCGGTAAAGAACATTAGAAAGAATGATATACCTAGCAGACAACTTGCGAACTCTAGCCCTGGTGTTCCTATTAGTGGAATCAGGAAAGGTACCATCAGTCAAGTATCTTACGATATGCGAGTACCATTCATCTGAGTCTATAAAGTCGCAACATGTCACCAGACTGGAATCATCTACAATAGCTGGAGAAACAAGGTTGTGAATAACAAATTTAAGATCAACCACAGGGTCCTCTAAAGATACAAGAGAAGCCACACATGCCATTGCGTCTGCATGTCGATTATCTTTTCGAGGAACAGGTTCCATGGTGTAAGAATCAAATTTTTGTAACAAAGAGATAGCAAGGTCTTTATATTGTGATAATTTGTCTTGTTTTGCTTGATATAGTCCTGTTACTTGTCTTATAATCAGTTCAGAATCTCCAAAAATATGTATGTGTTTTATATTCAAAGCCAAGGCTGCCTTTATTCCTGCTATAAGAGCCTCATACTCAGCAATGTTATTGGTACATAGGAAATTGAGACGATAAGACAAGGGAATAGACTTCTTTGTAGGAGAAATCAAAACAAACCCTGCCCCCGATCCTGTACGACACTCAGAGCCATCAAAGTATAACTCCCAAGTTTCATCTTTCTCTGTACAAAGAATGAAGTCGTCAGGAAAAGACTCAGGGTTAGGGAAGGAGAAAGGTGAAGGGGCCTCAGCTAGGTGATCGGTCAACGCTTGCCCTTTGATTTCTTTTTGTGAAACAAATTTAAGGTCAAATTCAGTTAACATCATAACCCACTTAGCTAGGCGTCCTGATAAATCAGTTTTAGAGAAAAGATGCTTTAGAGGATCAAACTTTACCATGACGTGGACTTTTGAATTTAAGAGATAATGTCTCAATTTCTGAGTCGCAAACACCAAGGCCAAGCATTGTCTTTCTATCGCAGAATATCGGGTCTCATAATCGAGTAAGGTACGACTTATATAATAAACCAGACACTCCTTACCATCTTTATCATGTTGTGCCAATAATGCTGCAAGAGCATGAGAGGAAGCAGCTGTATAAAGAAGGAAGGGTTGAGAAGGTTTGGCCGGTCGAAGGATACGAGGATTAGCCAAATACATTTTTAAATCTTCAAATGCTTGCTGACAATCTTCATTCCATTGAAAAGTGATATTCTTTTTGAGAAGTTGAGTGAAAGGAAAAGTGCGATCCGCAAGTTGAGATACAAACCTACGAATAGCTTGAATCTTTCCTTGTAAGCTTTTGAGTTGAGACACATTTCTAGGAGGTGGCATGTTGACAATAGCATCTATTTTCTTAGTATCCACCTCAATCCCACGATGCGAAACTATGAATCCTAATAGTTTTCCACTATCCACACCAAAAACACATTTTCGAGGATTCAAGCGCATGTGATATTTACGAATTCTTTCAAAGATTTGACGAAGGATTTTAATATGATCTATGCGAAGAATGGATTTGGCCAAAATATCATCAACATAATCTTCTAAAATCTTATGCATATAATCATGAAAGATAAGGGTCATCGCTCGTTGATAAGTTGCACCGGCATTTTTAAGTCCAAAAGGCATCATTATCCAACAAAACGTACCCCAAGGAGTGGTAAAAGCAGTTTTGAATTGATCTTGAGGGTTAATGTAAATTTGATTGTATCCTGAAAAACCATCCATGAAGGATAACAAGGCATGTCCTGCCGTAGAATCAACTATCATGTCAATGTTTGGAAGAGGGAAATCATCTTTTAAAGAAGCCTTATTTAAATCTCGGAAATCGGTACACATTCTTATTTTATTATCTGGTTTAGCCACAGCGACAATATTTGAAATCCATGGGGAATAATCAATAGGGCGGATAAATCCAACCTCCAATAACTTTTCAATCTCAGCCTTAACAAGCAGAGCCACCTTAGGATTCATTTTTCGAATCTTTTGTTTCACGGGCTTAGCATCAGGAACTAAGACAATATTATGAGTAACAATCTTAGGATCTATTCCTGGCATGTCAGAGTATGTCCAAGCAAAGATCTCGGGGAATTCATGCAATAAATCTTCATATTGTTTTTGTTCCTCTTCATCCAAACATTTTCCAATTTTAATAACTTTTCCTTCATTGCAAGGATCCATCTTAACATCAGTGGTGTCACTTATGAGAAGATTACTTTGTCGAGGAGTATCCTTTAACTGAGGGAATTCTTTCACAATTTCATCATTATCAATCTCTTTTCCAAAATAGGCTTCAGTGTTCAAACAATAAGGGAGTCCCCTATTGTGGTGATAATGAGGAAGAGTATCATATGCTCCTAAAAACTCAGCTAAAGCATCATCGGTAGGAAAAACATCCAAAGCACAGGCACACGAAGGATCCTCATCAATGTACTCAGGGTGTTGCATTGATAGAGATGTAGAAATAGCATTAACACTAATACATGGTCTCTTAGAAGCTTTAGTGCGCTTGCAGGGATTATAGCCAAGTCTAAAGGCATAATTGTGAAGATTATTCTCTAGAGGAACTTTTATCCCTTGTTCGTGAGCGCCAAAACCATTTCCATGATACCCATGCTTAGCAAAAATGCGAAAACCACGACCATAACGATCAGCCATTTCAGAAAGAGAAGGTGGTTTTTCATAAGACAAAGAGTCAAACTCCTCAGAATTAGAGGTGTGAGGAGAAGAAGTTTGAGAAGCGGCCATGAAGTTATTACTCATAGGCTCAGGTAATGTTGATTGATTTTTAGCTTCTTCCTTCTTTTCAGCTTTAAGCTCTCTAGAAGAAACTTTATATTCACCTACAAAGGTGGGATTAAAATCAAGAGATCCCCAATCGTCTTCTGCGAGAACCTTCTCAGGATCAAAATTCTTCTTATGTGTAGTTTCAAGTCGAGAAGAGTCTTCTTCAGGAGCTCCAGACTCATCTAAAGAATTTTGATCATCAGGGAGCGAGGATTCATCGATAGGTATCTTGTTTAAAGAGTCATCACTAGACGAGGACGGCTTAGAAGAACCCCCTTTTGAAGTAGATGTTTGTAAACAAGCTTGGAAATTAGTATCACCTATCAAGGTATATGTCTTATTGTTATAGATAAATTTAACTTGTCTATGCAATGTAGAGGGGACAGCTTGCATACTGTGAATCCAAGGTCTCCCTAATAACAAGTTATATGTTAGATTTCCCGACATAACATGGATAGGAGTAGGCAAAGTAACAGGCCCCACTGTGATGGGTAAGGTGATAGTACCTAATGAAGTTTTAGCCACATTATCAAAGCTACACACATTAAGACCAGAGCCATTATCTACTAGTGTTCGTCTTATAGCAGTGTCTTTCATGATAACCACAATCATCAAGGGATCATATTGATGTTGAATTTCACTAGTAGGCAACTCATCTTGGGTAAACACAATTTGAGCTTTAGGATTCATCACAGAGTTAACCAAAGATGTTATATTACTAGATGTATTCGATGGAGGAACATTCAGATCTTTCAAGGCATCTTGTAACATTCCATGATGAGCGGAAGAAGTTTGAATCAAATCCCAAAGGGATATCTTAGCAGGGGTAACTTTAAGTTGTTCTATGAGATCATATTCCTTACTAAGAACTTGTGAAATACGTGGAGCTTGCGGAAGAATTGGTTGAGGATTCGGAAGAGAAACTGGAATAACAGGAGGAGGACTAGGCTGCCTATTATTTCTGGTATGATAAGTATGGGCAACCGCATGATAACTCTCTCTAGATATTTGCTTGGCATAACTATAAGGACTTATAGGTTTTCTTCCTTGCACAGTGATGATTGGTTTATTCGGAGTATGAAAGGAATCATGATCATACCCTCCTTGGACAGTAAGGAGAGGTGATTTAGGAACTTGAAAGGTGGGAGAAGGATAAGCACCTTGGACTTCAAAGAGAGGCTTTTTATGCTCATTCAAGTTTATCATGTTAACAAATTTAGAAGTCTTGTTCTTGTTTAGAGATTTCGATAAAGCCACAAAGTCATCAAGAGCATCATCCAACAAAGCATGATCATAGCTATCAAAAGGTTTATCTTTTGGTTCAAAAGGAGACATCTCCTCATAGAGGGGATTATTGAAAACAACCATGTTACTAGATTTAGTGGAAGAGTTGATAGGAATGTACCCTTGAGAGGAATCATTCAACTTATCTTTCTCATCACAACGAAATGGCATGGTAACAAGGTTTATGAGTTTTTGGTAAAATGAAGGTTTGGCCTCTTTAGGGTTCAAAAACTCATCTAAAGCTTCATCTAATTCATCTTGGCTATACTCATAATAATCATCATAAGCATGAACATTTTGCAAATAAAAGTTGCATGAAATTTAAACACACAATGCAAAGAAACACACTCTTTTTTTTCTTTTTTCTTTTTAATGAAAATGAAATGAAAACACACTAAATCTAGATCTAGATCTAACAAATGCAATGCAAGAGGAAGCAATGATAGATTCACGTCGGGTTCACCAAAATGTGTGGGGGAAAAAGCGAGACTAGGTTATCATGCCCTAATCCTACCTTTTGACACACATTACGGAATACGAAAGAGCCTAGAGGTATCACACAATTGGCTACTTCTTTTTGTGAAAGAGAGAGCCACGGGCTACCTATTAGGGTTTCTATTCCTTTGTTGTAATTGAAAGGTAAGATTATGCAAGTTCAATTCCTAACCCTAAAATGCAAGTATGAGCTAACAACAAGATTGCAGAATTGAACTTAAACAATGGAAAGCTGTAAACACAAGGATAAAACAAGAATGTAGATGCGTACCCGGAGTCAAAATTTGACTGAAAATGTTCAGGACGGGGGCGTGGGCGCCACTGTCCTGATTCTGTCCCGGAATTGCACCTGAAACTACTGTTTTGCACTCTGGAAACTGTCTGAAATGCTGTCTGTCAGGAGGACTAGGGTGCCCAGCGCCTCTGTCCCAGGGACCAGGGCGCCCAGCGCCCCTGTCTTGGCAGGACCAGGGCGCCCCACGCCCCTGTCCTGATATTTTGCTCTGCAATTTGGTGTGGGGTACTGTCTCGACCTGCTTTTCCCGGATCTGCAACTTGCGGTGTCGTCCGAGTCTCGAAACCTGCACTTGTATCTGAAAAAGGTGTTTGGGCGGCTATATAGGGTTTTGCCTTAGTCAAACCCCCGCTTCGGTGATTTCCACCTCCACGAATAGCCAAGTTGTATTGTAAAAGTAATGTGTGTGCAGACCTTGTGTGTGTGCAAGATCTAAAATGCAAGTAAGCAAACTAGAGCAACCTAGAAAGTAAACCCTAATTGCTTGTAAATGATAATGTAAATGCTCTAAATCAAGATGCAAAGTGATCTAAAGCATGAATAAATGAGATATTGAAGCTTATGCAAAGACATGAAATCATACCCAACCCCCAAGGGAGGGGTACAAGCCAATCTTCAGTCGGTGATCTCCTATTGTTCTTCAATGTCTTCCAAGCCCTAAATGGATGAATGGAATTGATAAATGCTTGATAGAGGGATGTTGAATGTTGTTGAAGTCTTCAAAGATCTGCTCTTTCGCTGCATATGAGGTTCCTCAAAACAAAATTTTGGATCCTTTCAAATGAAGAAAGAGAGCTCTTATGTATGAACCCTAGGTCGTAATTTCGTCTTTTGGCCGACCTAGAGATTGAATCTCCCACCAATTTCTTGGGGTTAAGCTTTATTTTATGATTGGATCGTGCTCCTAATATTTTGAGAAAAATGTTCGAGACCGTGTGCACTCCGGGCGCCATGGTCCCGACAACTTTTCACCAAATTTTCAGGGCCGTCAGATATGATGATTTTAGAGAGAATCCTGAAGTTACAGGTGATTTTGAGATGTTTTGACCCCCGAAATCAAGCCCCCAAGCTCAGAATAGGGCCTAATTAGGGTTTTTGATTAGATGATGTATTGGAGGAATAAAATAAAAGGGGCACGCTTTAATGAAAGGGCCCGAATTTATGATGTGGAAGATGATGAAATAGAACCTTTAGACCTAATTAATTTGATTAATTAAGTGCTAAAGGGGAAATGCAATGCAAAATGCAACTGCACCAAGGCAGGTGCTAAACTAGGTGTGAAATTGTACTACTTTAGCAAGTGCGTACAATTTATGACGTTACAGAGACATGTCAAAATCATGAGGTATCTTGGCTCCACTTTGTGCCATCATTTGTAAAAAGTATTGTCTATCTCTCCTCATTATTTCCTCAACCAATCAATTGAAATGGGGATTCATAATGGATTCTTCCACATCTGTTGAATGTACTGAAAAGTTGTCCATATTGTCATTGTATGTAGCATTTTTGTTTGTAGTGTCCATGTTCTCAACATTTGGAATGTTTCTATAAGCATCCATGTCAAGTAATGTAGTATGATCAGAATTGAAAAAGAGCTCATTGTCATACTCATAAGAACTCATGTTTGCGGATTCTTGAGCCTCTTTAGTTTCTCTCTTAGATTTTGGAAGACGGGTTTCAACCATGAACTAGGTATTGACCAAGATGTATGAAACTAGATGAAAAGATGGAAAGAGTATGGAAGACCAAGAGTTGGATGAAATGTAAATGAATTTGAGGTGTACTTGCAATGTCCAAAGTGTAAGACCAAGTATGTATGTAGTAGAGTAGGTGTGACTTCCAAAGAGAGGATAGTTTCTCTTGATGAGGTAAGTTGACCTTGACTCTAAGTAGGACCAAATGAGACCCAAAGGTAAGAAACCTTGATGAGGGACCACTTAGCAAAGTGTTGTTGTATGTAGTGTGTTGACAAAGTATGATGAGGACAAGCAAGTGACCTTTTGACTCAAGTTTAGACAATTGTGAATGTAAAGTGAAATATGAAGCAATGATGGATTTTGTGAGACCCTAGGACAGGTTGAATGCTAGATGAAACCCTGGAGAAATGACCTAGGAAGCTCAAGAATTCTGAAACTGACTGTGTTTGTTTGCTGGACTGTAACAGTTTTTCAATTTTGGACACAGACGCGCTTGTATACTTCATAGACGTGGTTTCCTGATGCAAACGCTGCTCTGTTTAACATAGATGCGCTTCTGAGATTTTTTTGCAAAGTATAATGTTGACTGTTGGTGGACACAGACGCGATTCTGCCCTTCACAGACGCGGTTTCCTGACGTAGACGCTATTATGACCGACACAAACGCGGTTTCCTGACACAGATGCTGCTCTGTTTAACACAGACGCGCTTCTGAGATTTTTTTTGCAAAGTATAATGTTGACTGTTGGTGGACACAGACGCGATTCTGCCCTTCACAGACGTGGTTTCCTGACGCAGACGCTATTATGACCGACACAGACGCGGTTTTCTGACACAGACGCTATTATGTCCGACACAGACGCGTTTCTGTAAAATTTGTGCAATTTTTTCCAATCTGCGAAGTCGTTTTGTTGTGACCAAATCTGACTGTTTGACTGTTTTTCGTGACAAGAGGACACAGTGTTGATGGAGACCCAATGTTTGCAAGTGTCTAGACTCAAAATGACTCCAAGAAAAGTGTGTTGTTTGATGTAAAAATGTTTTGCATACATTTGAAGACACAAAAGACACAATGTTTTGCTGTTTGGTCTTGAATGTTTTGAATGTTTAACATAAGTCAAGCACAATTCTTATGGCTAGCCAAGACAATAGTTGTTGATCCCACATGGGGTTTTACCCCTGAGGCTACGCTATTCAGAGCGGATACTTAGATGCTTGACCTCACTGGCTCCACCCTCGGCACTCACTTCTCGGGTCAGCCAAGCATCAATCCCCATGAAAACTCCCCGTGGCGAACTTTGTATCTCTACTAAGAACCGTATGTGTGTGGGCCGCTACCAGAGGTCCGACCTCCTGCCCCAACAACTAGAAGGATTTGGGCTTCTAAAACAAAATGGTGCTAGTAAGGGCATCCGCTCGTGTGGCCATACATGCGGCACTTTCAGCTCTGTAAATACAGAAGGCTCCCAGTCGGTAGGGGTTACGCCCTACAACTGATCAAATAAATTTGATCAAATGGGTTTATGGGGAGACATAGTGTCGGTATGAACTAATCAACACATGTTATTCATAGTTTTCACCATGAATACATTTGTTTATAGTGGTTCAGATGAGGTGGGTTTTCCTCGCTACCACTTGGGTCGTTCTCTTCTCACTAGTAGTCCTAATGACCACACGGGAAGACAGGCCCTCTAAAGATTAAACAAAAAGAGCCTATTGCTCAAGACACAAAAGACAATGATTCAATTTTAGTGCACCAATTGAAGTGTTAGCTAGTCTATGAAACAAGACACACAATAAAAATCCAAAAACCCTTGCCAAGGACCTGCAACAAAGAGTTGTTAGTAGTTTGGATTGTTTCAAGTAATCACCCCTTCCTGCAAGCACACAAGTTAGGTAAATTTTAAACCCAAAAGACTTTGTGAAAATAGGGGCCTTCAACCAAACGATTTAGCCTTCAAGACAAGCTACACCAATTTTGTTAGCTAGATCTGAAAATGTTAGCTCAAAATAAACCAGATCTGAAATCCTAAATGCAAAATCCGAAAAACTGAATCAATAAAAACCCAAAATTTGAAACGGGCGAGCACAGACGCGGTTACCCTTAACGCAGACGCGACTGGATAACACAGACGCGGTTCTGTGAGACACAGATGCGGCTACAGATCACAGATGCTCTTCCGTGACACAGACGCGGGTTAACACGATGCAGACGTGACTTTACAACACAGACGCGCCCTCCTGGAACCTGCAAAATAAAATATTGCAAAAACATAGACGCGGATCCAGATGTCGTAGACGCGCCATAAAATCAAAAATGCGATCCGAAAGTACGCAGACGCGAAAATAACAAAATGCTGCCGAAAACGTCGGATCTGCAACTTCACATTACAAAATCTGCAACAAGGATGTTAAATGCAAAAGGGACAAGAGTCCCACCGGGTGTGCCAAAATGTATATGGTGAAAATGGATAACAACAATAACAATATTGAAAGGCTAAATGAATTGAACCACAAAACCCTAGCCTAACAATCAACAAAGATCCACCATAACATATGAAGATTACCTAAGACAATGCAAATCAAACGAAATCACAAAGATTATACCATCACATGTCCAATAGGGTTTTGATCTCCATTCTTCCTATCTCCATTGATCTTGCTTGATATATTTGCTCTCAGATTTTATGTGCACAAGAGCTCAACAAAGAATGGAATGTGGTTGCTAGTAGGATCACATATGCCAAGTAGTCAATTACATAAGTTGATTAGAATGCATAGAACGATTAGGGTTTGATAATGAAGGAAGCATCTCCTTATATAGAAGACACTATATGAAATGGAGGGATAAGATTGAGAGGTGTAAAAGGAGGTCAGTTATGATTAGAGGGTAGGTAAGAGAAATAATAAAATAATGAAAGGGGTAGGTAGTGTATGAATTAAGAGATGAATGACATGTGTCATGGGTAGAAAAGGTTAATGAATTAATTAAATAAATAGAGATTTATTTAATTAATAGAAGAAGTGGGATAATTAATGTAGCGTCCTAAAATTGCGACACTTGCAATTTCGACTGCATTTGGGTCTTCACGATGGCGATGCAACACGAAACCTGAATGGAGACCCCGAAACTTATTCATGACATCAAAAACTGCATTTCTAAGCACCCTGGCCTGATCCTCCTTGCACCCTGCTGCCCCTGGAGGTGGGACCATGGCGCCCAGCGCCCTGGTCCTTCAGGACTAGGGCTCCCAGCGCCCTGGTCCCCCAGGACCATGGCGCTCAGCGCCCTGGTCCCTGGCCCTATTTTTGGGCCTGGTCTCTTTTGGGTCTCGGGTCTTTATGTTTGCAAATTGGAAAATAACATTTCCTGGTCGGCCTAAGGTCGGGAAAATCAGTCTTTTAACCCTAATTGACAAGTATATAAACTACATTTCCTCTCCCATTTTGGAGGATGAAAAAAAGGCGGAAACGATATTCAAACATTCAAAAATTCAAGCATTCCTTCAAGCAATTGATCATTCTAAGTCTCCATTCAAGGCTAAGTGTTGTATTCAAGACAAGGATTCAACCATTGAAGAGGAGATCACATACTACAACATACAACATACAACATACAACAACATCTATACCTTCGCATATAAGGATACAAACATCCTTACAACAAGGTATTAGTACTTGTTTTACATTACATTTACAACATTTTTCATTTCTTGGTTAATTCCAAAACCGGGGTTTGACCTAAAGGCAAACCCCTCATCCTTAACCCCCCAATCGTCCTCTCTTTTCTGTGTGTAGGTTGCAGGTACGCGGCTGTAATTGAAGATCTGGAATCCTTGTGCAGAGACGAACAGATCCCCCTTCGTTTCGCAGATTTTTCGGAGGACCGTGTGCACGCCGGGCGCCATCGTTCCGTCAACTTTCACTCAAATTTGCAGAACAGCACCATCTCGACATTTTACTGCTAATTCCAGGTCCGCAGCTTCATATCATATTCCTATCTCTGTTTATAAGCGAATCTTTCCTACTTTACATGCATTCCTAGTTCAATCTTTCTATCTACATTTCTTTACAAAAGAGGGTATCCTTGATGTCTTAACCCTTGAAACTCATATAGAATCCAATCTTACATTGCGTGGGATTGGATCTTGTGGGTTTCAACCCCTCTTTTGAATGTAAAGTCTCCCCTAAGCGAAAACCATCAACCCTAGGGACTCTCCCTTCTCTCTCCCTGGAGTTGGGGAGGGGAGAACCACTAGGGTTCGATTTTTCCGCTTTACAATTAAATAAATAAAAATATTTATTTAATTTAGGAAAAGGATAATTTAAATAAATAAATGTATTTATTTAAATGAGAAACAAGGCTAGAAGAGGATAAATGAATTAATTAAATAAATAAAGATTTATTTAATTAATAGAAGAATTAAGCTTAGATAATTAAATAAATAAAATATTTATTTAATTAGACATGACAATTTTAGGTGTCTACACCTACCAATTGACCTCATGTATTGCACATATGTATGTCAGAAATATACCAATTTTTTTCTTAATGGACTATCCACACCTTTTTGGCATACCCATTTTATTACACAAATGTCTGTCAAAAATATACCAATTTTGAGAGCTATCTTACCTATTAATTTTTATGTATTATTAATTAGTGTGACTCATATAGCGACAAAAAAGTTTTGGTATAAATGTATTTTAAAATAGTTCTTGAGTTACATATCTTAATATATTTTAAATGTTAAAAACTTACAAATATTGGAATTAACTTGAGTTTTATTAGTATGAATAAATCTAAAGTACCTTTAATTAAATATTAAGTAAATCACTTATATCACAATGGTAAACAAATATGACCTATGTCAAACAATAGTGAATGGTCAATAAATTTAAATAAATAGTTGTAAAATTTCAATATAGATGGAAGAATATTGTAAAGAAATTGAAACTAACATGCAAGTAAACTTGGCGTAAAAATGCAAAAGTAAATTGTCTTGTGGAAATGAAAAACAAACAAAATCTAGAGCATTAAGCACAACTAAAATTTCAATTTTTTTGGCAAAAATCAACTCCACTACTTTCTTTCCCAAAAGAAAGAAACAGACCTACCACTAATCTTAATAATCTTATATTGGATACATGTAGTTTGTTCTACAACAATATTTAACAAAAACTTTTTCAAACCCTCTTTAATATCGCCATAACCATAACATAACAATTTTCTACCTTTCTGTTGGCTCTTGCATTTTGAAAACCAAGACATGAAGACATTAGCAACACATGCAAACTTTGTAACATTTATGTTGTAAATATTGCCCACATCTTTACCAATATATAACATGCTGCTTATACACATCTCTATAATTATTTGGTATGCTATACTATTATAACAAAATAATCACTAACATTTGGCAAGAACTTCACTCAAACTTTGTTATTATTTTCTCTAATTATACTTATGAAGTATGATTATTGAAGATCTTAATGCATTTTTATTACATTCTCTTAGTTATGAAATGTCAAAAAATTGTTTCCAAAATATTTTATGAGATAAAAATTTTTATTACATAAGTTTTTTTATTAAACTACTTAGATATTTTTCTTCTTGTTTTAATTTTTGATAATATATAAATATTAAGAATATTTTACTTTGAAATAGGATATTTTGCGAGCAAATCATATATCAATATAATTGTGCCAAACCATTCCTATATGAAGTATGCAACTTACTTTTTAAAATCAATGGTTTAGAATCAAGGAGAAGGGTGCAAGACGATTGAATTAATCTGAACTGTATGCTTATATTTATATTAATTTAAAAAATCTTTTATAATAAAAAGTTTAACAATATATTTTAAAATTATTAATTGGAAAAAGAATGTGCATTAGAGAATAAATCTACCTTTTACTATTTTCTTCTTTTGATAAGAATATCTTTTAATATTATCTTATTTTATTAGGATTTTTTTTCTTTTTGATTTGCTTCATAAATTGTGTAGGAGGGTACATCATTGGACTCATCGTTGGCTTTCTATTGTTGCTAGGGTGACTCTTCTTCAATCAGTGATACAAGCTCTTCCCATCTATATGAGTTTTGTTAAGGCGGCTCCTATGTATTTCCTTAAAGAATTTGATGCTCTCTCATGCCAATTTATTTGGAGTGGTAATTTGCAGACTTCTAAGTAGAGTTCAGTTAAGTGGGAGTTGGTTTGTAGGCCTAAGAAGGAGGGGGCCTTGGCTTTCATTCAACTGTTCTCAATGGGCAAGCTCTTGTAGCCAAATTCTATTGGTGTTGGTGTACCAATCAACATCAGGTTTGGGCTTGCATCATCATGCATAAGTATCTAAAAGGGGTTAATTTTTTGGATGTTCCTCACTATCCATTGAAGGGAAGAGGTTCTATGATTTGGCACACTCTGAGGATTGGGACTCACCTAGTTAAGAGTGGTCTGTTTTGGATTTTTAATAAGGTCTCTGAAGCTCTTTTTTGGTTAGATTCTTGGGATGGAAATCCCCCTATTCTTTCTTTGTATTTGCATCTCCAACCCCTTTGTGATAGTTTTATTGCTATTGGTTGGGATAAGCTCGAGTCTTTTAAGATTGCTTAGAATTTAGGAGTGGTGGTTGGTCATAGTTGGAATGATCCATGTGAATGGTTGCCAAGTGGATCAGATGAAGATTGGGAAGAGTTGTCTTAGACTCTTGCAGCTCGTGAGTGCAACTCCTTGGAGGGACATGATGTTCTTGCTCGGGGCAATGATTCTTCTAGTAAGTATTATGTTTCTGTAGGGTATCTGGAGCTTGTTAGGCAATTGTCTGGTGGCTTTGAGGTGCCTTGGTGGAAGCAGGTTTGGAACAAGTTTTCTTGGCCCAAGTGCAAATTTTTGTGTGGCTTGTGGTTCAGAATCAATGTCTTACTTGGTCTAACCCATGCAAGCAAGGCTTCCTAGGTCCCTCGATGTGTGTTTTGTGCCAGAGTAGTGAGGAGTCTGTTTCTCATCTTTGCTTTCAATGCTCATTTTCCAAGGAGATCTGACATTTCTAGTGGGGTGTTTGGAATCATTCTTGTTGACATGTGTCTTCTTTGGCTGAGTTTTAGGATTGTTGGGGTAAGGCTCCTGTTAAGACTTCTTTTCTTTAGATTGCCTAGGCTCTGGGCCATACCTTTATCATCTGGTATATTTGGTTGGAGCGGAATTGTAGGATTTTTTAGGATGCTAGTATAGTTGTTCAACATTTGTGGTGGAAAATTATTCACTCTTTGCGAGATGGTTTTGGCCAAGTGTGACTTGGCTGGAGGTGTGGATCCTGGTGATGTTGCTATTTGTCACCATCTCAATTTTCCTCTTCAGGGAATTTTTTTGATGTGTGTTGGTCAGGCCATGCGAAATAGATGTAGACATCCTTTGTGGAAGGTAAATTCGGAGGGTCGTTGGACCCCTCCTCCTTAGGGTGTTTTGAAAATTAACACTGATGGTTCATCAAGAGGGAATCCTGGTCATGTTGGTATTGGTGGGGTTGGTCATAACAGTTTTGGTGATTTTTAGTTTGTTTTTCTATTTATAAGGGCATTCACACTAATAATTTAATGAAGGCTCTTGCTATCTTGTATACTGTGGAGCGTGGTTGTGATGATTACAAACAAATTCTTTGATTGTGTGGCTCTTTAGAATCTATTACTTTTAATTATATTCCTAGATAGTAGTTTAGAATATGTTACTTTTAATCATATTCCTCAAAAATGAAATGGAGTTGTTGAATGTTCTAGTGCAAGTAATATTCCATTCACCGATTTAATTACAAATCATATACTACGTGGCATCCTTATTTATCGTTTCTCGGGCCTAAGCTTATTTTTTTGTTCTGCTTTAATCCATTCCGAGGAGGCGAGACAGGCGCTAGGGTAGTTTCGCTGCAGTACAACTGGTGAAAAATCGGGGGAATCACTCTTGTATTGAATACCCCTTTTATTTATTTGCTTAGGTGCTATTAATGTTTTTTTAGTGTTTATTTCGTTCACAGACATTGCAATTCGTAAGATTTTGACTATTTCTAGGGTTGCAGAGGCTGAAGTTTGGCGATGGCGACGACACCTAATTTAGAGTGCCGGATGTACGAAGCTCGTTATCCAGAAGTGGACATGGCGGTGATGATTCAGGTGAAGAACATTGCAGATATGGGGGCTTATGTATCGCTGCTGGAGTATAACAACATAGAGGGCATGATATTGTTCTCGGAGCTGTCGCGGCGGCGCATTCGGAGCGTGAGCAGCCTCATAAAGGTTGGAAGGCAGGAGCCTGTCATGGTGCTCCGTGTTGACAAGGAGAAGGGTTACATCGATCTTAGCAAGCGCCGTGTCTCGGAGGAAGATATTCAGGGCTGCGAAGAGAGGTACAATAAGAGCAAGCTCGTGCATTCCATTATGCGTCATGTTGCAGAGACCTTGTCCCTCGACCTCGAGGTAACCCTCATTTTTTCGTCATAATCGTTATGGATGATGCTTCCTCGGGTATATGCTTGTAGGCTTTTTTAAAAAATTGAATGTATTTTTTTGTTTCGCAGATTTTTGTGAATGTCACTTGACTTCAGTATATTAGCTAGAGCTCGTTGTTGAAACTTGAAACCATATAACCAAGTTTCTGAGAAAAGAACATAGCAAGAACTAAAAATGTTCATTTATGTGGTGTTTTTTTTTCAAGTGTATCGAATTATGCAATGATTTATATGATATGCACTTGGCAACCTGTTTTTTAATTTGGATATAGACTTGGAAGCACCTAGATTCTGTTAAGACTTAGCGAATTGAAAAACTATGAACTATAGAGAGTATTGAAAGGTTGAAAGCTTTTACAGTGCACCCTTCAATAGATCAAAATTTAAGTCATTATAAGTTTATCAATTAGAAGCTGCTTTGATCACATACACAAGGATGCATCGATTAAATAAGTACAAAAGAAATTTTGAGTTGAAAGAAACAATTTTTTGAAATATAAAAACATTCTCATGTATTTTGGTTGTACGTCACTCATGGATTGTGATACTCCTGACATCAAAAACATAAATCACAACATGGAGTGATGAAATATGGTTGAGAGGCTCTCGCATCACTCAACCTAGTATCACTAGCTCTATGTGGGCTCTTTTCCTTGTATCTTAGATAAATTTGCAAATGTTGCTACAACTATAGGAACATTACTTACGAGAGGGATTGACTCGGAAAACCAAAAGTAAAGTGTAATTTAATTAAGAAAAAGTTAATAATAAAACAATGCTTTTTCCATCTAGTATGGTTCAACACGATTTATTTTTTTGGCTTGCTAAAACTAGAGTGGGGTTTGGGGATGGTGGCCCCTAGTGGATTGAGGGGCAATGCCTTGGGCGTGCTCATTGTTGTGTTGTAGGGTGTGGGGTTGAGGGGCATATCCCCTTGCCACCAAGACCAAATTCAAACATTTGAAATTGCATAGACCTTCATGGTGCATGCCATTTTTAACAATTTTATCACTTCTAACCAAGATCCAAGAGTCCTTTAAACACTTTAAAAATGCAAGTGTTGAAATGATGGAATAATAACTAGGCCCTAACTATGTTCATTGGATTCTATTTTCGACTCCAATTCTCTCTGTTTACTCCTTTCTTGCGCTTGCTAATGAAATGGATAACATTTTAAAGTTTTAAGAATCCTTTTACATGTTTTAGGTTCAAGTGTATGTTTGAGATTTGCAGATAAGACTTGGCAAACCCAATGAATTTGACAAAGTTGGCGAGTCTAATTAGACTCGTTGTGTGCTCAGTTCCTGAATCATTGGGGCTCATTTCAACTAGTTTTGCATAGGACCTGTTAAGTTTGGGCAAGTCCTGTAACTATGATTTGTAGGCATTCAATTGCATCAATCTTAATTGAACTATATTTCATGAGTAGTTGGTTTACAAGAACCCATCTCTCATGCGTAAAATCCTCACTTGTCCAACAATAAAAAATATACAGATAGATAAAAAATATACCCAGAAAACTTAGTGAACAACCACCAGATTTATTTCAGAATGCATTTCATTATCTCAGATCTATTAGAATAATACTTTATTATTTTATTATTAATGCTCAATATTGTAAACTTAGTGTAAATATCTTAATAGGATCTTGCTCGATCTTATTGGCAATTTCTTTTTAGAAATTTGCCCTCTTGTAATTCTTTGTAATCCTATTTATTGAGCGTTTGCTCATTGTTAATATACATTCAATTTTTTACCAATTACTTGCGTAATATGGTATTAGAGCCTGGGATCAATTTCGAGGACAAAATTTCAATAAAAATTTCGAAGGAAATTTTTTTGTTTTTTTGAAAATCTAAAGGTTTCTCGAAAGTTTTCAGGGAGTCGTTTTTATTTAAAACAGCTACCCGAGATAAACCTTGGCTCCTTCTGCGTCGTCTGCAACCTCCCATGTCTGCATTTGTGCAATTTATTTTCGCCGTGGTTGTGCCTGCAAAAAGTGAAGGTTTTTTTTTCACACGATTTTTTTGTGCGGATTTTTTGTCTAAATATCGCGATTGGTGTTCACATGTCGTTTTTTTCCTGAGACTTTTGCCTCCCGCGACCCGTCTCTCCTGCATTTTGCGCAACCACACGACGCGTTTTTTTTCCCACCTGCAAATTTTTTTCTGCCTTTTTTTGGACGAAAATTTGCATTTTTGATTAGGGTTTTTACCCTTCAGATCAAGTCGAATTTGTTTTGTGATTGCAGATTCTTGGTGGGTTTTTCGAGAGCTCAACTAGGTTGTTTTTAGAATTTTGTAGGTGCATTGTTTTCCGTGCCTCAAATTTCGTGCCAACGAATTTCAATTCTGATTTCAAATTTTTTTTGGGTTTTTCACAAGGATTTCTGGGTTGTCTTTGGATTTTTCAAGGTTAGCCGATTTTTTTTTGAAATCCGTGCCATCCGTACTTCATTTTTTTTGAAGTATGTACTTGCATCTGCCTCTGTTTTTGCATTGGGATTCAAATTTGTTGAATTAAGTGCCATCGCCTTTTCTTAGTTTTTTCGTTTTTCGTGTATTGGGAAATGTGCAAGATGGCGTCATTGACCAACTTGTTGTTGGAAGGCAGTTAGCGATTTAATGGGAAAAATTATAACACCTGAAAGCAATGCATGCTGACTATTTTTGAATATCGCTGCCTGGATAATCTTGTTTTGGGCACGGAGTCTCGTCCTCAACCAAATGGAGTTGACCAGGACAAGTTTGATTACCGCAATCGAGAAGCTGTTATGCTTCTCAAGCTCTTTGTTACAGATGACCAGCTACCTCAGATTCCTTCCGGCAAGTCAGTTGCAGAAATCTGGAAGCATCTGAAGGAATTGCATGAGACATCCGACAAGAGCCTTTTTTCTAAAGAATCAGCTGTTCTCCATTATGATGGATGAATGCATGTCCTTACAGGAGCATCTTACAAATATTAAGGACATTCGAGATCAGCTCGAAGCTATTGGTCGGCAAATGGAGGAAGAGGATATGGTAGTCATTACTCTGAAAAGTCTACCAAAACCATATGAGCACTTTATAGAGACTCTCAACATTACTTCTACTAATGTTGATCTGAAATTTCCAGAGTTATGCACCAAACTTCTGCAGCAGGATCGTTGGAAACAATAGTTTGGTAGCGGTGTTACTTTAGCCTCCTTAGAACATGCCTTTGCTGCCAAATCCTTTCACAAGGATAAAGGCAAATCCCAGTCATCCCAGTCCTTTCAGCAGAAGGGCTCTTCTCAGTCTCAGGATGGTTTCAAGAAAAAGAAGGTGCAATGCAATTACTGTCACAAATTTGGTCATATGATCAAAGATTACCGTACCAGATTGGCTTCCTAGCAGCAGAAGCAGGGAGGGTCTCAGCCTAAAGCCAATGTTGCTGAGCACACAGAGCAGAAAGAGTTTGCCTTTTATGCCTTCATGGCTAAAAGACCTGCAGATCATGTGAAGTCTTCTGCTTGGTACATTGATTCTGGTGCTTCTCGTCATTTCACTCACAGGCGTGACTGGTTTGTTGAGTTCTCCCCCTACATTGATTCAGTTATTTTTGGAGGTGGTGAAGAGTACATTGTTGTCGGCAAGGGCAGCGTTCAGATACAGTCTGGAGGGAGGAATCTCATATTCCTTAATGTGTACTATGTTCCTGGTATGGAACTTAACCTCCTTTCTGTCAGTCAGATTAAGCGACATTCTCCTCAGCTGGATGTCGTTTTCAGTACACATAAGTGCTTGATTGTTGATCGTGCTTCTAGTACTACTGTAGTTGTGGGCATTGAGGATCATGATCTATATAAACTTGTGGATATAGGCGACTCTCTTGAACATGCCTTCGCAGCTAAATCTTCATCTATCAGCAGTCTCTAGCATCAACAATATGGTCGCCTGAACATTCATTATCTTGCACAACTTGTTCGGGAAGACTTAGTACATGGTCTACCTGATATTTAGACTCAGAATCATTGCATTTGTGAAGCTTGCCAGGCTGGGAAGTAGCACCGGACACTGTCAAGGATGGTGACTCATGGCGAGCCTCTAAGGTGCTATAGCTGGTCCACGTTGATGTATGTGGTCCTATGAATACTACTTCTGTTATTGGGTGCAGGTATTTCTTGCTTTTTGTTGATGATTTCAGTCGTAAAATGTGGGTGTATTTCCTTAAGCAAAAATCAGATATGTTTACTGTATTTCAGAAATTTAAGGCCTTAGTAGAAAAAGAGTCTAGTTCTTCTATTATTACTCTTAGGCCTGATAATGGGGGGGGAGTTTTGTTCTTCTGCTTTCTCTACTTTCTGTGATACACATGGCCTAAAATGTCAGTTAACCACACCATGCACCCCTTAGCAAAACGGTGTTGTAGAACGTCGTAACCGCACCATTACAAAAATGGCTAGGTCTATGATGGAACATAGAAATGTTCCTAAGAAATATTGGGCAGAAGCAGTATTCACAGCAGTCTATCTTCTTAATAGGTTACCCACTCATGTTGTTAAGAATAAGACTCCTGAGGAAGCATGGTTTGGTCGCAAACCTAGGATCAGCCATTTGAATGTTTTTGGCTCTTTAGCTTATGTGTGGATTCCTGATGCCAAGTGCACTAAGTTGGATTCCAAGAGTCAGAAGCTCATGTTTACAGGGTACAGTGACAACCATAAGGCTTACCGATTGATTGATGTAGACTCTGATCGTCTTATCTTCAGTTATGATGTTGTCTTTGATGAAGAACGAGGACCATTTCAGCTTTCCTCGTCTCAGCAACATTCTGAGGATCAGCCTTTGAAGGCTTCTACTTAGGTATCTGTCTTCCATTCGGTTCACCTGATGGGAGGGATGATGCAGATTCTGTATTTGATGATGCACTACCTGAGTTTCCTCCGGAAGATGCTAATCTTCCTCCTACTCCTGATCATGATGTTGGCACATCTACTCTTCGGCCTAAATGGTGGGCTAAGACCATCAGTGCTCTTCGTCCTGATGAGCTCATTGAGGGTAGAGCTTCCAGAAATAAGGGCAAACAACAAAACACAGTTAATTTTGCTCTTATGGCTAACATCCACAATATCTATGAGCCTCAAACATATGCAGAGGCCAAAGGGATTCCAGAGTGGGAACAGGCAATGGATGCTGAGTTCCAAAGTCTTCAGAAGAATCACACTCGGGTTCTTTCAGATCTTCCTCCAGGGAAGAAACCCATTAGTTGTAAATAGTTATATAAGGTCAAGTATCATGTAGATGGTAGCTTAGATAAATATAAGGCCATATTAGTTCCCGAGGATTCACACAACGAGAAGGCATCGACTGTGAGGAGACTTTTGCTCCTACTGCCAAGATGAGTACTATTCGTCTTCTTCTCGCCATTGCAGCTTAGTATGGTTGGAAAGTCCATCAGATGGATGTGAAGAGTGCCTTCCTCAATGGTGAATTGGAGGAAGAAGTCTACATGACACAACCTCTTGGTTTCAAGGTTGCTGGTTCAGAACCGCAAGTGTGTAGACTCCGGAAAACACTCTATGGACTTCAGCGTAGTCCTTTAGACAGTAATCTGTATATCAAACACTCTGGTAATGGTATTCTCTTTCTTGTTGTCTATGTGGATGACTTGATCATTACTGGGAATTCAACACATTTGATTTCAGAAATCAAACAGGATTTGTGCAGCACTTTTGATATGACAGATTTAGGACTTCTTCATTATTGTTTGGGTGTTGAGGTTTGGCAGACTGATAGCAGCATCTTCCTTTCTTTGTCTAAGTATGCCAGAAGCTTGCTTGATAGGTTTCGAATGCAGGATTGCAAACCTGCTTCCACACCTATGGAGACTGGTCTGAAATTGTCAGCCAAGTCTGATTCTCCTCTTGTAGATGAAGCACAATTCAGGCAACTAGTGGGCAGTCTCATCTATCTCACTGCCACTAGACCTGACCTCAGTTTTGCAGTGAGCTACATCTCACGCTTCATGACGGCCCCCAGGGCTGATCATTGGGTAGCAGCGAAGCATGTCCTGCGCTATGTGAAAGGCACCTCGGATTATGGACATCTTTACACTAGGAGTGATGATCCTAGACTCGGTGGGTTCATAGATTCAGATTGGGCAGGCTTAGTTGACGACAGGAAATCAACCTCTGGATATGTGTTCAGTTTGGGATCTGGTGCAATCACCTGGACTAGTAAGAAGTAGCAGGCAGTGGCTCTCTCTTCGACAGAAGCAGAGTATAGAGGAGCTGTTAAGGCAGCTTGTGAGGCAGTTTAGCCTCACCGGATGCTTGGAGATATGCAAATATCTCAAGCAGGTCCGACTCCCTTGTTTTCGGACAATCAGGGAGTTCTCAAACTTGCCAAGAATCCAGTCTTCCATGAGAGAACCAAACATATAGAACTTCATTGTCACTACATTCGGCAGTTGGTTGAAGACGGATCCATTCAGTTGTTGTATGTTCCTACCTCAGAGCAGTCAGCAAATATTTTCACCAAACCCCTCAGTCCAGATAAGTTTGTAAAATTCAGGGGGTCTATTGGTGTAGTTGATAGATTGAGCATTAAGGGAGGGTATTAGAATAATACTTTATTATTTTATTATTAATGCTCAATATTGTAAACTTAGTGTAAATATCTTAATAAGATCTTGCTTGATCTTATTGGCAGTTTCTTTTTAGAAACTTGCCCTCTTGTAATTCTTTGTAATCCTATTTATTGAGCGTTTGCTCATTGTTAATATACATTCAATTTTTTACCAATTACTTAAATTAGTGAACAACCACCAGATTTATTTCAGAATGCATTTCATTATCTCAGATCACCAATACATGCATAAATCACATTAGGAAGGAGATACGATCTGACCTTTAGAAGTGGGAATAAGATTGAAGCTGATTATTTGAAGCTCGAATTACATACAATAAGAAGATTATTAATGTCTTGCGTTGAAAGTTGCTGACATTAATATACAAAGATCTATTGCATAAAGGTCTCTAGCTTGAGACCACGAACCAACTATAGGAGTATGAGACAGTGCACAATCAAGCATTCAAAATACAGTATTATTATTCTATACAGGCAGCAATTCATTCAGCCATATTGTAGAAAGGTCCCTGTGCTTGCAATCTTTTCCAGAACCCCTAAAACCTCAAGTGCTAAATCTCACTCTGCTGTGATGCCTTGCTGATAGACTTATGTGCTATATTACGAAGTAATTGGTAAAATATTTGCTTTATATTAACAAAGATCCATAGATCTTTATATACAAGAAGAAAGACGATGTTTCCTTAGGAAATGATTGTGAAGAATAGAAACATTCTATTCTAGCTAACAACTAACTAAGTATTTACAGAATATTACAGTAGTTAACCGTTAACAATAAATAGAAACTATTTATTATCGTAATACCCTCTCGTAATGGTTAATCTATCCACTACACCAAGCTGTCCTCTGAATTTGACAAACTTATTTGGACCAAGTGGCTTGGTGAGAATGTCTGTAGTTTGATCCGCTGTAGGAACATACCGCAAGTCTATGATCCTGTCTTCAACCAACTGCCGTATGTAATGACAATGAACATCTACATGCTTGGTTCGTTCATGGAAGACTGGATTCCGTGCTAACTTGCTAACGCCATTGTTATCAACAAACAAGGTGGTCGGTCCTGCTGGTGACATCTGCATATCCCCAAGCATCCGACGAAGCCAGATAGCTTCACAACCTGCCTTAATTGCCCCTCTGTATTCGGCCTCTGTAGAGTAGAGAGAAACAACCTGCTGCTTCTTACTGGTCCATGTGACGACACCGGATCCCAAACTAAACACATATCCAGAAGTTGACTTTTTATCGTCAACAGAGCCGACCCAATCTGAATCTATGAATCCACGAAGTCTAGGATTAGAACTCCGAGAGTAGAGAATTCCATAATCAGTAGTGCCCTTCACACAACGAAGCACACGCTTTGCGGCTATCCAATGATCAGCGTTGGGAGCTGTCATAAAGCGTGAAATGTAGTTGACTGCGAAGCTGATATCAGGTCTAGTAGCAGAGAGGTAGATGAGACTACCTACTAGTTGCCTGTATGTAGTATCATCAACAGGAGGAGAATCAGACTGGGCTGATAACTTCAAACCTTTCTCCATAGGTGTAAATGCAGTCTTGCAATCCTGCATACGAAACTTGTCTAACAGAGCCCTAGCATATTTAGACTGAGAAATGAATATACCAGAAGGCTGCTGCCAAACCTCAACACCTAGGCAATAATGCATGAGCCCAAGGTCAGTCATGTCAAAAGGCTGGCATAAACTCTGTTTTATTCCCTGAATCAAAGATGCTGAACTGCCGATGATGATCAAATCATCCACATAAATGACCAGAAGGATGATATCACTGTCAGTAGTTTTGATGTACAAGTTTGAGTCTGAAGAACTCCTCTTGAAGCTTTGGTCATAGAGGTACTTATCAATTTTCATGTACCATGCCCTAGGGGCTTTCTTCAAACCATAGAGAGCTTTCACCAGTCTGAGAACCTGGTGTTCTTTACCTGCAACCTTGAAACCTGGAGGTTGCGTCATGTAGACCTCTTCTTGTAGGTCACCATTCAGGAAAGCACTCTTAACGTCCATCTGATGGACCTTCTAGCCAAACTGTGCTGCCATGGCTAGGACCAATCTGATAGTGCTCATCTTTGCTGTAGGAGCAAAGGTCTTCTCATAATCAATGCCCTGACGCTGAGAAAAGCCCTTTGCAAGTAAACGAGCCTGAAAAACCTAGAAAGAATATGCTGTCGGAATTTGGATCCGTTGGCTTGAAAATTGAGGCACAAAAATCGAGGCACCCAGAAAAAATAGACGGTAGCCACCATGAATTTGTGCTCAGAAATTTTTTTCGACTGAATCTGGAGGGTCAAAACCCTAGCCAAAAGTCAGAAAACGCGAGTTTGACCAAGTTGCAGGTTGCTGTAATGTTCCCACTTGGGGATTGGATTATTTGGCGTTCAGGTCCTGCAAACAAACGTTAGTATACAAACAATATGAAAGATAATTAAACATATATATTTATTTGTGCAATTATACAAGAAAGAATGCTATACGCTATTCTACATATTTAACAAATAATGTTAACTGATTTATTGTATCTATAAAAAAAGATACAATACTCAGTTGGACCTTTACCTGGATTGACCCAACCCTCTATTGAGAAATATTTCTCAATTAGGAGCAACCCAGGATGTCGTCCTCCTAAGGTCTCTATTTGGGATCTCTATTAATGAGTGAAATCATTAATGTTCTCAAAGCTTGGCAGAGATCCCACCCCTGCTCAAACTTCTCTATCTCTAACATATTCTTATGGTTAACCTCTACAATATAATATATATTGTCTCTAAGAGATTCCCTATGAATCTCTCTCTGGATTCCTCTTGGAATCTTGGCATTCAATTATGCCCTTTGGTCTTTATGGCTCCTTTAAAAGGAGCAATCATCGTAGACATTATCAGGGACTTAAATATAATTCTGCTCTGAAATGCCTCAATGATCCCTAGCTCTGTAAATTGCCTCTAAAGCAATCTCTATTTCCTTTGTTTTAATTCTGAGTGTATCTCTACAATCTTATGGTAATTGTTATTTAACATCACTAATATATCACTATTATATTATAATCCTGAGTGTATCTCTGTCTCTAGAAGTGTCATTACAATTCTGAGTGCATCTCTATTATGCTAATTCTGAATGTATCTCTGCAACATTGATTCTAAATGCATCTCTGATATATTAATTTAGAATGTATCTCTGTTATTTACCGGCTATTCTGCTTTAATTTATCTTGCGGTATGATTCGAATTCCACGACATTATTCATGAAGTATTTCCTATGGTTTAGGGCAAACCACTTACAGTTCACTTGTCGGTGGTGTATCCTGGATATGCTGGGTATGCTCTACTCCTTCCACGGTTTTTGCTTCCAACGTGGCTATCCCTGTTAGCACTATCCCCCCTTTTTCTTTATATCTCTCAATGTGAGGGAGAGGTCATACCTCTTCATCATGTATGCCCTTTGGCAAGGGACACACCCTTTCACCATTAACACCCTTTGAAAGTGTGCAACTCTTCATTATTTCTGCCCTTTGAAAGGGACACAACCTTTCACAATCAGACCTGCACTTCTTATTTAAATCAGATCTGCACTTCTGATTTCCAAGTTATCCCCCTCCCAAATGAGGTTCTCTTCTCCCTTTTATATCTTATTGTTGAGGGAGTCACAACTTTTCCTTCCATGTCTTTTAACCATTCATTAACTTAATTAAATTTTAATTAATTATATTCTTTATATTATAATTTAATTTTTAATATTTTAATTTTATTTTTATTATTTATTATTAAATTCTATTTCAAGGGGGGACATTACAGTCCACCCCACCCAAGATTGCTTGTCCTCAAGCAATGATCATGGAGTGTTCAAAATGGCTTCCAATATGAAATGGCTTTGGAAACACACATGGAATAAACATGCTGGAAACATATCAGGCATGAACCAAACATGGAGAATACACATAAAAACACGAAGCATACACATGGATATATGCATACACACAAATACTTGTATTGTTAGATTCCTTCTTATTAACTAGAATGATTCATCGATTCCTCTTTACCCTGCAGGATGGCAAGATCAAAGCTCTGATACCATTGTAATGTTCCCACTTGGGGATTGGATTATTTGGCGTTCAAGTCCTGCAAACAAACTTTAGTATACAAACAATATGAAAGATAATTAAACATATATATTTATTTGTGCAATTATACAAGAAAGAATGCTATATGTTATTCTACATATTTAACAAATAATGTTAACTGATTTATTGTATCTATAAAAAAAGATACAATACTCAGTTGGACCTTACTTGGATTGACCCAACCCTCTATTGAGAAATATTTCTCAGTTAGGAGCAACCCAAGATGTCGTCCTCCTAAGGTCTCTATTTGGGATATCTATTAATGAGTGAAATCATTAATGTTCTCAAAGCTTGGCAGAGATCCCACCCCTGCTCAAACTTCTCTATCTCTAACATATGCATATGGTTAACCTCTACAATATAATATATATTGTCTCTAAGAGATTCCCTATGAATCTCTCTCTGGATTCCTCTTGGAATCTTGGCATTCAATTATGCCCTCTGGTCTCTATGGCTCCTTTAAAAGGAGCAATCATCGTAGACATTATCAGGGACTTAAATATAATTCTGCTCTGAAATGCCTCAATGATCCCTAGCTCTGTAAATTGCCTCTGAAGCAATCTCTATTTCCTTTGTTTTAATTCCGAGTGTATCTCTACAATCTTATGGTAATTGTTATTTAACATCACTAATATATTACTATTATATTATAATCCTGAGTGTATCTCTGTCTCTAGAAGTGTCATTACAATTCTGAGTGCATCTCTATTATGCTAATTCTGAATGTATCTCTGCAACATTGATTCTAAATGCATCTCTGATATATTAATTTAGAATGTATCTCTGTTATTTACCGGCTATTCTGCTTTAATTTATCTTGCGGTATGATTCGAATTCCACGACATTATTCATGAAGTATTTCCTACGGTTTAGGGCAAACCACTTACAGTTCACTTGTCGGTGGTGTATCCTGGATATGCTGGGTACGCTCTACTCCTTCCACGGTTTTTGCTTCCAACGTGGCTATCCCTGTTAGCACTATCCCCCCTTTTTCTTTATATCTCTCAATGTGAGGGAGAGGTCATACCTCTTCATCATGTATGCCCTTTGGCAAGGGACACACCCTTTCACCATTAACACCCTTTGAAAGTGTGCAACTCTTCATTATTTCTGCCCTTTGAAAGGGACACAACCTTTCACAATCAGACCTGCACTTCTTATTTAAATCAGATCTGCACTTCTGATTTCCAAGTTATCCCCCTCCCAAATGAGGTTCTCTTCTCCCTTTTATATCTTATTGTTGAGGGAGTCACAACTTTTCCTTCTATGTCTTTTAACCATTCATTAACTTAATTAAATTTTAATTAATTATAATTTAATTTTTAATATTTTAATTTTATTTTTATTATTTATTATTAAATTCTATTTCAAAGGGGGGACATTACAATTGCAGAAAAAAATGGCGGGTCTGTATTGCGCCGAAAAAATGCCGAAAACCCTCGCCAGACATACGCGCGGGGTTGCCTCGACAGGCAGAAGACACAGTCCTTAACCTCGGCAAGAACAAATTTTGAAAATAGAAGATTTAAAAAAAAAGGGAAAAAATTCCTCATGAATTTTGTTTGAAAATCTTTTGAAAACAAAAAATTTCCGAAAATCTGCAGCAAAACCAAGAGGCCCGAAAAATCTCAGAAAAGAATTCACAAATTCTTTATTTAGGCTTTGATACCATATTACGAAGTAATTGGTAAAATATTTGCTTGATATTAACAAAGATCAATAGATCTTTATATACAAGAAGAAAGACGATGTTTCCTTAGGAAACGATCGTGAAGAATAGAAACATTCTATTCTATCTAACAACCAACTAAGTATTTACAGAATATTACAGTAGATAACCATTAACAATAAATAGAAACTATCTATTATCGTAATATGCTAAACCTTAGAGATATTTATTGCTAGAATAGTATTTCAAAGCAGCCGTTGTTGCGATAGGGAAGAGACATATACGCTCGCCAAAGTAATAAGGTCGTCACCAGAAATATATTCATGACCTCAAAGGGCTTCTGTCAAATACAACAGCCCAGAATTAATATTCCCACTTTATTGAATGGGCTTGTATATCTTTATTTTCCTTCACACTAGCTCATTTAGCCAATAAACCTTTGGAGAACAAAGAAATACTTCCACGACAATGTTGTTAATAAATATTACATGTACCAAACTTTGAATAAGCCTGATAAAGATGAATGCTAGGTTTAATAATATTGAGCCATATCCGTTATTTCCTCTTTACGCCAACTAATTAAGCCCACGGCTCAAGGATATCAAATCGCTAATGTTGAAAGCAACTGTTATATTAATCGAGCTCAAGAAGGATAAAAAAATGAGTTTCACCAATGCGATAGAAAATTATCAAAAAACCCTCAATATCTGTAATATCTGTAAATATCTTTATTAATCAAACTTATCTGCCAATTTATCTTTGAAAGAAGACTTCACAAATTTGGCACAGATGTAGATTTCGTTGCGAATCCACCTCTTTGGAAGAACTAGGGTTTCATCTAGTCCTCCTGTCAAACTCTTGAAGGTTTTCGTCTCCAAAAATCATAAAAGTTACCAAATTCAAGCATCCCAATACATCATTAGGAACTCCCTTATAAAGATCTCCAAGAAAAATCTAGAAGATAGGTCGACTTTTGGAGAAATATATTTAGTAAAGTGATATTATAATAATATTTTTTTTTGGCTTTGTAATGGACCGAAGCTGAATCGCTTTTGACTGGAGCTATGATTCAGTGAGACCACATCTGAGGGGCCTCATCCTCATATTTGCTCAGCAATAACACCCTTATATCTCCTTGTGCCATCTTGTCTTTTACGCTTAGGCACCACCTTGTCTCTCCGTTGCCTGTGTGTTGGACACATGTGCCTGTTGAGACATGGACCAGCTAGGACTTGAACCTAGAACCTTCCATACGCTGCTGGAGTGCTCTACCACTGAGCTACTGGCCCCTGTTGGACCAGTCCATTGTCAGTCCGGGTGTGGCTTATTTCCAACACCAACACCCACCCTTAAGCCACACCTCTCGTGTGCTTGGGGCTCCTAGCTTGAACCTGGCTCTGATACCATGTTGAGACATGGACCAGCTAGTACTCGAACCTAGGACCTTCCATACGCTGCTGAAGTGCTCTACCACTGAGCTATCGGCCCCTCTTGGACCAGTCCATCGTCGGTCCGGGTGTGGCTTATTTCCAACACCAACAGGGCCTTGAGTGGACTCGAACCCAAGACCTCCCATGTAGGAGGTTCGCAGCTAACCGCTGTGTTGTGGGGTCATCCTCTATATTATAATAATATTTTATTATTATTATTTAATTAAATTAATTAATATGAAGTCATCGTTTAAATATTTTATTTATTTTGTTGACAACTTAATAAAAATCAATTTAAGGATCAATTAAAAATTGGGGACACTACAGTCCTCCCGGCCCAAACATTGCTTGTCCTCAAGCAATTCTCTGCTGTACCACTAGGATCCCAAACTAGCAATAAGAAAAACATTGTATCATTCTGCTCCTCCACTTTGATGCAACCTGCAATACTGAACCCTGCAACTCTATTATTCTGAAGTCTTCCTACTATCAATCTGATTAATGCATCTTAAATCATCACTCTGTTACATCCATAAAAAATGAGGAGATGAAAATATCTCAAGAAGATCTCAACAAAAAAACAACTCTCTAACTCCAGATGATCTTCCATGGATATACAAAACACCCATCATAGGCACACGGAAAAGCAGATCAGCCCACCCTAGGCTGCTGTTGCAAATTCGAACAACAGCCATAAATCTGAAACTCAGACTTATGAGATGTAAGAAGTGCCTCTGATGATCAATGATGATAATGCCTCATCATTATGCCAACTTCCAATAATAAAGAGATGATCCATATCTCTCCAAAACACCCAAACAGCTGCTGCCCTTGAAGTATTTCCAAGAAAATCTATGTTCAGCAATGTAGAACAGTCCTCACTCAACAATGTATTTAGTAATAACTCATTTTTTAAGGTTGGAACACTTTTGCCCTCATGATTGAAAAATAAATTGAATGAATGATTCAATAATCGGATGATTACATTGAACGATATACACATGTATATATAGAGGTTACAAGACGATGTTCTATAATTAGAACATAACGTTAAAGTAAAAGATTAAAGAGCTAAAAGCTAAATTAAGCTTAAAAGCTAATTAATTAAAAAGAAAAAGCTAAATGCTAAATAAAGCTTAAAAGCTAATTAACTAAAAAGCTAAATGACCATTAAACAAGGAACTAAATATATGTGACTAAAATATAATTAAATATTCTAATACCCTCCCTTAATGGTCATGCTATCTATCACACCAAGCTGCCCTCTAAATTTGAGAAACTTTGCCGGGCTTAAGGACTTGGTGAGGATATCTGCAGTTTGATCTTCTGTAGGAATGTACTGCATCACTGATCCATCTTCAACATGTTGGCGGATGAAATGACAATGAAGCTCCACATGCTTTGTTTGCTCATGGAAGACTGGATTTTTGGCTAATTTTAGAACCCCTTGATTATCACAAAACAAGGGAGTAGGTCCTGGTTGAGACATTTGCATGTCTGCAAGCATCCTACGTAGCCAAGTTGCCTCACATGCTGCCTTAATAGTTCCCCGATACTTTGCTTCGGTCGAGGAAAGAGCTATTGCCTGTTGCTTCTTGCTGGTCCATGTGATTGCACCTGTACCCAAGCTGAAAACATACTCAGAAGTTGACTTTCTGTCATCAACACAACCTGCCCAATCTGAGTCTGTAAAACCAACCAGCCTAGGATCTTTGCTTCTGTTGTACAGAATGCCAAAATCAGGAATGCCCTTCACATATCTAAGCACACGCTTCGCTGCAACCCAATGTTCAACTTTTGGGGCTGACATGAAGCGAGAAATATAGCTCACAGCATAACTGATGTCAGGTCTAGTGGCGGTGAGATAGATGAGGCTGCCCACTAGTTGCCTGAATAAAGACTCATCCACTACAGGTGAATTTGATCTGGCTGATAATTTGAGCCCTATCTCCATAGGTGTAGATGCAAGTTTACAATCTTGCATTCGAAACTTATCTAGTAGGCTCTTGGCATACTTCGATTGAGAAATGAATATGTGGCTATCAGTCTGCCAAACCTCTACACTGAGACAATAATGGAGAAGTCCCAAATCTGTCATATCAAAATGCTGACACAAATTCTGTTTGACCTGCATGATCAGATGTGCTGCATTGCTAGTAATGATGAGATCATCAACATAGACTACTAGAAATAGAATATTATCACTAGTATGTTTGACATACAAATTGGGATCCGAAGGACTCCTCTGAAAGCTTTGATCAATCAAGTACTTATCAATTTTGATGTACCATGCACGAGGAGCCTGTTTGAGGCCATAGAGTGCTTTCACTAGTCTACATACCAGGTGTTCCTTACCGGCAACCTTGAAACCTGGAGGCTGCATCATGTAGACTTCTTCTTGCAAATCACCATTGAGAAAGGCACTCTTGACGTCCATTTGATGGACTTTCCATCCAAATTGAGCTGAGAGAGCGAGGACAAGCCTAATGGTACTCATCTTGGCTGTGGGAGCAAATGTCTCTTCATAGTCGATGCCCTCCTTCTGTGAAAACCCTTTTGCCACCAACCTAGCCTTGTACTTATCAAGACTTCCATCAGCTTTATACTTGACTTTAAACACCCATTTGCAGCCAATGGGCTTCTTTCCTGGAGGAAGATCAGACAATACCCAAGTGTTGTTTTTCAGAAGACTATGTTGCTCCGCTGCCATAGCCTTTTCCCATTCAAGTACACCTTTAGCCTCTGTATATGTTTGAGGCTCATAAATACTGTGAATGTTGGCCATAAGAGCAAAATTAACTGTGTTGTTGGCTCTTACCTCTAACGGATCTACCCTCAATGAGCTCATCATCATGAAGATCACCAATGGTCTTGGCCCACCACTTAGGCCGGAGAGTAGAAGTACCAACATCTGCTGCAGGATGAAGAGTGCCTGGAATATCCGGAGCAAGCTCCTTTGGATGTGGATCGAGAAGATCTTGAGGAAAGTCAGGGGGTGCAATGTCATGCCTGGGAGACCCCACAACTTCAAAGTCAACTAAATCCCTCCCATCAAGTGGAGCTAAGGGAAGACAAACACCCATACTTATAGCCTTTGGAGGGTGATCCTCAGTGCTCAAATCAGGAGAGGAAGGTTGAAAAGGCCCTCTTTCTTCATCAAATACTACATCTCGACTGAATATGAGGTGATTAGTGTCTATATCAACCAGCCGATATGCCTTGTGGTTGTCACTGTAGCCAATGAACATCAATTTCTGACTCTTTGGATCTAGTTTGGGGCGCGTGGCATTTGGAATCCAAACATAAGCTGTAGAGCCAAAAACTTTCAAATGACTGATTTTGGGCTTCCTGCCAGACCAAGCTTCCTCTGGAGTCATCTTCTTAACGGCCTTTGTGGGAGACCGGTTCAGAAGGTAGACTGCAGTGAAGACCGCTTCCGCCCAAATGCGTTTTGGAACATTTCTATGCTCCAACATAGACCGAGCCATCTCAGTGACTGTATGGTTCTTGTGCTCAACAACACCGTTTTGCTGTGGGGTGTAAGGTGTGGTAAGCTGATGCTTAATGCCATGTGATGCACAAAAGTTGGTGAACTTTGTAGAACAAAATTCCCCTCCATTGTAGGACCGAAGAGTGACTATCTGACAGCTAGACTCTTTTTCCACTAAGGCCTTAAACGTTTGAAACATGGTGAACACCTTTGATTTCTGCTTAAGAAAATAAACCCACATGCGTCTGCTAAAATCATCAACAAATAATAGAAAATACCCGCATCCAGTGACTGATGGAGTGTTCATGGGACCACAGATGTCTGCATGAACGAGTTGCAAGACCTTGGATGCTCTCCAAGCGTCTCCATCTGAAAACGGAGTCCTATGCTGCTTTCCAGCTTGACACGCTCTGCAAACTCCATGATTCTAAGTTCGAATCTCAGGTAATCCTACGACTAGATCCTCTCGAACCAACTGAGAGAGACAGTGGACATTGAGATGCCCATATCGCTGATGCCAAAGATTGCTGATGGAAGTACTCCTAGCTGCCATGGCGAGCTCCTGAGAACCAGTAGAATCAACAAGTCTATAAAGACCATGATCCTCAATACCAACTGCAACTGTAGTGTGAGTCTCCCTGTCAACAATGCTGCACTTGTGCAACCCGAAGACGACATCCAATTGTGGTGAATGTTGCATAATCTGACTGACTGACAATAGATTGAGCTTCATGCCAGGTACAAAGTATACATTGAGGAATATTAAATCCCTCCCACCAGATGAAATCTGAACGTTGCCCTTGCCGACAACAGTATACTCTTCACCTCCACCAAAGATCACTGAATCAGTGAAAGGCATGTACTCTGTAAACCAATCCTGACGATGTGTGAAATGTCGAGAGGCTCCAGAGTCAATGTACCAGGCTGATGATTGAACATCATCAGAGGAGGTTTGGGCCATGAACATATAGAAGGCAGATTCTTTCTGATCAGGATGCGTGGCAGAATTGGCTTTTTGCTTGGACCCTCCTTGTTTGGATTGCTGGGATGCTATCAATTTCCGACAATCTTTCACCAAATGGCCATATATATGACAGTAGGAACACTGTAAGCTCTTCTTTTTGGAAGACTGCTGAGGTTGACCTTGACCTTGTCCTTTCTGCTGGAAGGACGGAGCTTTACCCTTGTACTTATGCGAAGTTGAGGCTGTGAAAGCCTGTTCAGTGGAAGAACTAGCGCTGCTTCCAAACTGCTGCTTCCATCGATCCTGTTGGAGTAGCTTGTTGCAAAGATCAGGAAATTTCAAATCAACACTAGTAGAGGAGATATTGAGCGTATCAATGAAATGCTCGTAGGATTTGGGAAGGCTTTTCAGCGTGATCACTACCATATCCTCTTCCACCATGGTTAGGCCTATAGCTTCTAACTGATCACGGATGTCTTTGATCTTCGTAAGATGTGCCTGGATAGATGACTTCTCATCCATCATGATAGAAAACAACATATTCTTCAAAAAGAAAGCTTGGCTCTTGTCGGACGTTTCATGAAGATCCTTTAAAAGATCCCAGATCTCTTTTGCTGTTTTACCTGAAGGCACCTGTGGGAGTTGATCATCTATGACAAAGAGTTTGATAAGCATGGCAGCCTCTCGATTCTTCACATCATGTTTATCTTGATCATCACCTGTTGTTGTAGGACGAGATTCCTTGCCCAAAACAAGCTGATCAAGGCAACGATACTCAAAGATGGTAAGCATACGCTGTTTCCAGGTATTGTAGTTGCGGCCGTTGAACTTCTGACTGTGTTCCAACATGATGTTGGTTAATGATGCCATCACAGAAATTGAGGTTGATCGAGGTCAACTAAGTGAAAGCAAGAGACAGAAGAATCTGATTTATAAAAAAAATCAGAATAGAAACAATTGTTGAAAAAAACTGAAACCCTATAGGAGAATTCTGGCACGAATTTCGAGGTTTGGAAGAAACCCAAAAATTAAAATTGTCTGCACACTTAAAATAGCATAAATGGTGCCAAAAAAAAACAGCAAAAATCCCAACGTCCATAGAAATAGCAGAAATTGTGAAAGGCGAATTTGCTGGCACAAAAATTGAGGCACGGAAAACGAGGCACCCAGAAAAATCTGAGACCAACCCAGAAAAGCTCTCGAAAAACCCACCAAGAATCTGCAACCAAAATAAAATTTCGACTTGAACAGAAGGGTCAAAACCCTAGTCAAAAATTGCAGAAACCCTAGGAAAATTTTCGACCTGCAAAAAAAAACTGCCCAAGAAGAGAAAAAAAATCTGTTTTTTTTAAAAAAAAAACAGTTTAAAAAAAAAAATCTCTTCAATAAAAACTTCGAAAAATTTTAATAACAAAATTTTTTTCAATATTTTTAATTTCAAAAAATTTCGAAATTTTTAATTTCAAAAATTTTCGAAAATTTTAATTTCCATGCTCTGATACCATGAAAAATAAATTGAATGAATGATTCAATAATCGGATGATTACATTGAACGATATACACACGTATATATAGAGGTTACAAGACGATGTTCTATAATTAGAACATAATGTTAAAGTAAAAGATTAAAGAGCTAAAAGCTAAATTAAGCTTAAAAGCTAATTAATTAAAAAGAAAAAGCTAAATGCTAAATAAAGCTTAAAAGCTAATTAACTAAAAAGCTAAATGACCATTAAACAAGGAACTAAATATAGGTGACTAAAATATAATTAAATATTCTAATAATGATCATGTGAATACCATAGGTCATAGCCCAGCTGAAACTCAAACGTTTGCAACTCGAGGCCAAGTATCTTTGTGACAACTTCACCATATCTCGGTTCATAGACCAGCTGTGTCTCCACTTCTCCAATACTTCATCAAAGAATCACCAATGCTCCCACTCATGTACACTCTTTCATAGTCTGGCCCCAAAACAGAAAGCTCTTCCATTTGAGCCTCTAAAAGAGATAACTCCTCAAACTCACTACAAATGACCAAAAGCCCAACCAAATTACTTATGCCTCCCTTAACATGTGTAGGTCCCTCTTCTTTGATTCAGACTAATCTGAATGTTCTTCTTGCTTGCTCAACTCAAGAGGTTCATGCCCTGTAATGCTCCATCTCCATGACTTTTTCCATTGGAAGAAATAGTGATTGAAGATAGGCTTCTTTTTCATTGTCTTGCTTGTTCTATATGGTTGCAGCGTTCCTTAACCTTTTGTAAGCGCTGTCACAACTTTTCCTCCCTAGCTCTTTGTAACCATCCATCATACACACTTTGTGTCTTCTTTACATCTTCCATGCTGAAATTTAAAGATTCAGACTTCCTGTGGCTTGGATCCATAGCAGAGGCCTCATGTTTGGCTCGTCAAACTTGAATGCCAACATTGGAAGACTCCATAATGTTATCATCTTCGTGCTTAAGGGCTGCCAACTCATGATTTTGCATAGGTTAGGGGCTGCTATTCCAATACAGGGAATCAATCCTTCCCTCTTGCCTTTGTGTGATGCCTTCATGGATCTTGGTTACTTCTCCTTTTATGAGTGGATGATTATCCATAAGTTCTGGTTCAAGAGATGTCTCCATTTGTAAAACCACTGTATCACCTTGTAATGTCCCCATCCTAGTCAGGGACATTGGTTTGAGGAGTTAGCCTATTTTTGGACCCTTGTAGGCTAGCAGGGTATGGATAAGGGGGTTAGTAATGCAGTATCTTGAGGAGTGGTTTGTCTATTTGTTCTAGTTCAGTGTTGAGTTCAGTTCTGGTCTTCGTTTCATCAGTTTTTGACATTATATGAGGATTTCCTAATTTTTAGGGGAAAACTGCTAAAAATAGACATGGTCCTATTTTCATTGGCGTGGCGAATTGTGGCCTCAGCTTCTGACAGATTCAGTTTCCAAGCAATAATGAGAGAGATGAATTTTTAAGTGGTTCCACAGGCAATTAATATTTTAATGAAATATTAATATAAAATCACAAAGTGCATCACTTAAATTTATTTAAGTGAAAAATTAATATCTCCTAAGCTAGGTGTTGCTTTTAGGGTTAAGTTGGGAACCCTAAAAGCAAGTTATGATTTTCAAATCCCCAATTGCCAAAAATCTTACTTTCTGGGTATTTAGGTAGTCAAGATGGAAATTAAACCTCATTCATTGATATTGAGCATTTGACATTTCTTCTGAGCACTTGGCTATGGTGGCTAGGGTTTGGACCTGTTTTGGAGAGCGTGCATTCTTTAGAATTCAGTAGCTTTGAGATTGTGAAAGATCAATCGAAATGTTGCAGCTTGGTTGGCTTCATTCAAAAGTCAAATTGAATTGAATTGGGGCAGATTTGGCTTCTTACAAGGCAGATTTGTTGTAGGTTTCTTATTTACTGTTTTGTTGTTAATTCTTCTATGGTTTGGAGGCTTCTTTTCCCAAACACACAACTTGCTCATTTATTGGTGCCATCTTCCACTGTTTGGGTGTCTTAGTATTAAATAAGAGCAGATCTGAATTGTTTCAGAATAAAAATCAGAACTTTGTAAGTTGCTAATTGAATTTTTTTAATTCAATAAATTGGCTAAGGACCTATGGGTATGCAACTAAATTCTCCAGTTTATTGTTTCAGTTGATTAAATTCATGTATTATTTCAATATGTGTTGCAAATTAAAGAAACCCCCTTCTGCAACTTCTGTCTATTTCTGAAAGACCATCTTAATAATCAAAATTACAAAGAAGATCTACAAATTACAGCAGGTTGAAGAGTTGAACCAGCAAGGGTTCATCACACACCTGTCATAACTTCTGTCCCACGGTTGCAAGTTATACCCTTGTCCTCTTTTCTTAAAACTTTATATCGGAGCCCCACAAATTCTTCATCTATGTATCTACTCTTCATATAGAGTTGTTGCTCTCTGAATGTGGCTGCTATAGATGATTGAATTCCTGATTTGGATGATGAAGAATGTCTCAAGCTCAACTCCAAGCAAAGATTATCAACTTCCTCTTTTTTCCTTCTTAATGCATCTAAACGTATCTCATTAAGCTGGAGGCAATGATCTCTATCCAGAGGTAGGTGTATGTAATTTAATTTCATCACAATCAAAGCTTCTTTGAGTACTTGTAAGGGTGCAAGAGATAGTTCTCCTTCAAGGCCTTTGTGTCCATCTTGACTCTTCCAACAATAATCTGCCAGCATCTTATGAGTGTCAGCTAAGGCGGCAATAATCACGTCTTTGTTTACTCTCAATTGACCTTCCGAGTGATGTGACTCTTGAAGTCCAACGTCTCCAAACAAATGTTCTGACTTATCTTCATAATCATGACATTCAAGAAAGCTCCCTTCATAACCAGTCTTCCACAAAACTCACATTTTGAAGCTAAGCCAACATCATGTTCAATCAAAGGGTTATCACCACAATAGTGAGAAGAATCATTTACCTTATGCTCTTCATTTATTGATGCATCATCTATAACTTCATATGTATCAATCCATTCTTTAGTGTCCACAATGCAAGGCTCATGTGATGGCCAAAGTTTGCTGGCCACTCTCAGAAAATTAGAATCATGTGCATACCTCTTCAAAGTGCCTTCTCTGTTCTTTATTGCATCTTCTTCCAAAGTAGGTTGCTTCCCTATAAGTGCTGGTCTATGAGGTGTGTCCAACTGAAAGTCACATATTCTCCTAGTTGCCTTAGTTATCATTAACTCATCAATACTTGCATCTCCTTAGCTGTTATGTTTACCATCTCCAACAAACTCCATGGTGAAGTGTCCATGACAAACCAAATATTATCAAATTGTAGGACCTTCTTATTAGGCAATCTCCTAGACTCCATAATCATCTTTCTAAGACAATATACCTCATATGATCTTGACACATATTTCTCCAATGTAATCATGGGTATCAAGCAAGAAAACTCCATCTCACTACAAGACCAAATTTCTATATTGCTTTCATATATATGAACATCATCACTATTCAAAATATAGATGGCACACTCACAGAGTACTCGGCGAGTTGCAAAAACTCGGTGAAAAACTCGGCGAGTTTTTCTTACTTTAACTCGCATCAAAAACTCGCAGATTTTCTTTTAAAAACTCGGCTAGACTAAAAAAACAAGCCCAAACATGTGAAAAAAATATCAATTTTTGTTTTTTCCAGTCAGTTTCATTCTCTTCATCAGAATATACACATGGAATATAACATTTAAGTATAAGTTCAGGATGTTTGAGAGTGGTTTCGGACCTCCAGGAGTTATAATGCAAAATCTAGTTTTTGGAGGATTCTTCAATTTTCCAGACTTAGTCAAATTTTAGGATTCTTCGGCAATGCCCTTTGACCCCAACTTGGGGGTGCTGCCCCCAAACCCCCGTCGAAAAATATAGGGGGAAACTGTGTTGATGGAAGTAGGGAAAATTTAACCTCTGAGTCTGATTAGGCTCCATATAACAACATAATTAGCATTGAAGAAATCCTGGTATTATACATTTTAGAGTTGAAAGTTTGAAACTATGAGTATGAATGATGAAATTTCAAATATGATGAAAGTTTGAAACTAGTTTTGGCTAGAGCTGGGAAGAGGAAGTTGTATTTACTTTTGGTTTTACAAAAACTATTTACTATTTTGCTTCCAGCCATCAGCATTTCTCATGAGGATGCGATTTTGTAGACACTTTGCATTTAAATATATCTAGAATCAGTTTTTTTTTTTTGTGTTATCATTTATTGACTCATTGGATGCATCTTCTCATTAAATTTTGTAAAAAAAATGCATTTTTTATTAAAATTAAGTGTGTTTTTACGTTGCCGAGTTTTTCGCCGATTTTTTTTCTCAGGGGCTTGGCGAGTCGAACCGAGTCACGAGTAGTTCAACTATGGTTTATTCTCATTGTTGGTTTCAGGACAGCGAACTTCCTCATGCTTTGGTTCATCTTTCAGAGACCTTTGGAGCTAGAACAGGAAGAGTTTTCACAAGTCTTCATGGTTGTATCAGAATAGTTCAATGTGGTGTTATGATGATGAGTTTGTTGAACTCTTGCAAAGGATTGCTTTCCTCTTTGCAAGAAGATTGGAGGAAGTCACATTTCCAATTGTGATTTTATATGACACCTTGAGGGGATATGCTAAACATTATGGTTTGGGTTTGAGCAATTTTCTCTTCCGGTTGCCCAGGATTGTGTTAGGTACAAGGATTTCAGTTATGGACCTTATTGAGATGCTTTAGTAGGAGATTTTTCATGGTGTAGGTTTCAACACTTGCCGGTATTTCAGTTTGGGTTCTGATGATGATTACTTTTGGGAGTTTTGGGAGAGGAGAGTGCTGTTGTGGCACAGTGGTTTTACAATTTTGATCAGATTGGTGCAACGTCAACCTGATGACTCTTTCTTGAGGTTGACTTGGAACCTTGGGATCATTTGGGTTTGTGGTCCAGCTACTGTTGGGAATGAGAGAGATGATGTTGACTTTCTTGAGCTTATTCCTATGGTGTTTCAGTTTGGTTCTTTTAAAGAGCAATTGCTTGAGGAGTTGATTGAGTTTATGCAGTATTTGATTGCTCTTCTTATAGGAGGTTTTCTTGAGGTCGTCTCTTGTATTGGTACCTTGTAAGACAATGGTTTGAGTAAATGGTGCTAAAAATCTCTGAGGTTGATTTGGATCCTGAGATTAGTTTAGGTTTCCGTCAGGATTAGTCCAATGATTGTGGGGTTGTATTGGCATTTCTTTAGGACTATCAATCTTAAGGAAGGGTGGATTATAATGTCACTTTTTTAGGTCCTTTTGCAGTGCAATTGGAGCTGACTTTTTAGGTTTGTGCCAGTCTGATTAAAGAAGTATTTTGATGTCACTAGTAAGCTCAAATGGTTTAATGGAGTTGTATGCCACTTTATGGAGGGATTTCAGTCAATTTGTCCGTTCTTACTATTTATAGTAAGTGTCAGTTTGGTCACCAACTTGGTCAGTTGCCAATTTTACTATTTTGGGATAGTTGGTGACTGCATAAATTGATGCCATCTTGGCAACATATGGTTTTTGAGGTAGTATTTTAAATAATGTTAAAATTATTAAAGATAAAATACTTTACTTTATTTAATTTAATAAAGTGACTTTATATTGGCGCCTAGGAGTTAATAAGGTGTTTATTTAAATTATCAAATAAAGTGTTTTCTTAGAAGTAGGTGCCAAGATAGGGAGACATAAGGAGATGATAAAATTAGATTAAAAGATTGGAAAACCCTAATCAAGGCGTTGGACTTGGAGCTTATAAATAGACCTTTTGAGCTCATTTTCAGCATGATGAAGATTATTCATTTTATGCTCTTTCTCTTTGAATGAGAAAATTATGCGTGGCTCTGGAGATTCGACTTTTTTCATCTCAACCTTCTTGAGGATGGAAACCCTCTTGGAGAAGATTGGCTCTGGTGGTGATGAAAACCCTAGCTAATATTTATTGGAGTTATTGTTATGGTATTTCACAGTGCATTCAAATTCAAGTTAACCTTTGTGTGGTTTCTTTTAGAAATATTTTGCAGGAATTTTGGAGTTATTACAATTACCTTGAAGTTGGTTGCCTTTGTGGAGCTTTATTTTGGAATGTTGAAGTATATATTGTCATGAGTTATTTAGGGGTGTTGGAGATTAAAGATGTTACTTGGCCACTTGCCTTGCTTGCATTATCCTTGGTGTTGAATTTTCTTGCTTAGTGTAAGCTTTGGTGTGAGATAGGATCTTTGGGAATTCGCATGGGTTCTTTATTTCTAAGATTTTAGTAGCTAAATAACATAAGAAAGGAGGTTGCCGCTTGAAGAATTTGTTATTATCTTGTTGATCAATTAATATTGCTAATTCTTCGAACGTGAGTATTGATTATCGGGTCATGAAGATTTTATGCTGGGCGAATATATTTTAATGTGAAATGAACTAAGTTTTTCCAGCACAGCAATAGAAAAAGGTTAAAGAAATGATTTTAGCGATTGAGTGCTGCTTGGGAAGCCATAATCTCATCAAAGCAGACAAGGAGCATACAAGAATTTTCACCTTTCTAAGGCTAGAAGGCAAATAAGACCGAAAATGTGGGCAAATTAAAGAATCGTGGACAAATAGCTTAGTTGGTAAACCGTGTGGGATCTCCTTCCAAGTCGACATCCAATTTTTGCAGCCGCTACTCCTGGTGGTGACATGGGTTTGGACAAAGTCAACTTTAAAGGAAATATATTGTGTTTGCTGATTTGAACCTGATACAAATTATTGACTGAAAGTAAGTTTTCCAAACAGCTGGGCGACTTCAGTGAATAGAAGCGTGCAAGTCGGAGATAGTTTGAGGGTGCTTAAGGAAGTGTTTGCTGGTCAACTCTTTGAGACTGAACTGTGCATGAGATTGCGGTCCTTACAGCAGTTCTGGGTTTGGTGTAGAGGTCTGAAAGTCCAACAACTGCTAAGCAGAGTTTATGAATCTTGTCTTGGAGTCTAAGGCCCTGTTCATAGGGTACCAAGGTGCCTAGAATTGCGGGAGGGACATGTGAGCCTTGTACAGGTAGCTGATCTTTGTCGGAGGTTCAACAGAAGACTGAAATTAAAAGGTGAAGTTGGCACAAGGCTTATAGGCCTTGCTTGTAATTGATGTCACCAAGCTGCATATGTTGCACAACTGGATGATCTCTGTAAAAGGTCAGAAAATTGAATGGTTCAAACTCTGTTTTTTGTAACAGCAGATTGCTAATGTTCTCCGACCATAAATACTCTTTAAGATATATATGTTTGTTAAAACAAATTGCTGTGCTATGCAATATAATCTTCACAAGGCATAGCTAAACTGATTTCAATCAAAATGGCTCTAAACTTACATGCATGCAAACTGTTTGACATAATTACCGAACACTAAACCTTTGGAAAGTGAAAGGGAGAGGGGCAAAAAATTGGTGGTAGAACAGGGCTATTGTCTTACTTGGCATTTTCACAACCAAGTGCCCCTAAATGCCCCAAACTAAAAAAAATAGTTTGTTTAATTTCCATTAAAAAATAGTTTTGGAGGGAAAATGAATTTTTTTAATTTGTTTTCTTCATGCACATAGTATAGACGACAAAGGTATTATATTCATGAGTCTACCAGCTTCCTTAAATTTGGCATTGTTTGTATCGTTGAGTCTATCTCAGGCTGTTTGGCATTGTTTGGGGGTGAACATGGTTGCATAGAGTGAGTTTTAGGAGGCTTTAAGGGGTTTTGTGGATATTTTCCAGCTGTATCAGAACTGCTTTGTCGTATACTGTAATTTAAATCAAAATGTGTGTTCCCTAGCTATAGTGATCACTTCAGCTGTCTTTTCAAGGTATTTTCCTTTATTGCTTTCTATTGGGTGTTAGTTTCATGCAATTGGGCAATCTAGAAAGTGTTTTTTCTTTGTGATGCCCTGTACCAACATTTGCATCAGCTTGTTATCGTTATCAGTACTTAATAGCAGAGATAGCATTGTTTCAGTTTGTATGGTTATAATGCTTGTTAAAAAATAAAAGATCATCTAGAGTGGTCATTACACATACAAAGATGTTTTTCGTGATGATAAAATTGAAATAGATTTATGCTATTATTTAATTTTTTTCCTTTACCTTGAGCTGAAATGATAGGGGTAATTAGAGCTTTTACTGTCTTTACGGTTAGATCCTTTTAAAATACTCCAACAACAATCTTTCTACTTATAACTTAATGTTCAAAGTTCAATGCAATCATTGCAATTTGTTTAACTTTATTTATTCCTTATACAGTGATACATATTTTTATAATTAATTATTTCAAGTACTATATGTATTATGTCAACACCGTTCCCCCACCACCATCCCCTCGCCATCCCCATGCTGTTCCCAAACTTAGGTCCTGAGTACCCTCGTCCCCGAGACACATCCCCCTGTCTCCACGCTCCCAAACTTGGTGGAACATTGGGGTTTTCTTTCTTTCTTTATTTTTTATTTTTAATAAAATGGTTCTTGTCTGATAGAATTCTGTGCAGACTCTAACTGGGACTCCTATACCTGACAATTTTGTGAGTTGAGCACAGAGTCTTGCCATGGCCCACCACAGAAATGGCTTCAGGAGTCTGCTCAAAATCATGAGATGCACATTTGCATTTAGAAATTCTGCAAGTTTAGTGTAAATACTTGTTAGCGTTGCATTGGACCCAGCTGTCTCGCTTTGCTGGGTTCCGTTAATTTCTTTGCTTGCAAATATGGAAATGTGTCTATGGTATGGATGCTCCTTTCAGTTATTGTGTTTTCAAAGCAAAGTTGGCTACACTCATTAATTTCTTTGCTTGCAAATATAAAATGTGTCTATAGCATGGATGCTCCTTTCAGTTATTTTGTTTTTCAAATCAAAGTTGGCATAATGATTGATTTTATTTATGGTATCAGTTACAATTAATTGACTGTTATTTTATGCGCTAGTGGTATCTAGAAATCCAAGAAAAGGTTCATTATATAATTTGAAATTTCATACTAATATGATTTGTGTGTGCAGGATTTATACATCCATGTTGGTTGGCCCTTGTACAGAAAATATGGACATGCATTTGAGGTATGTCACAGGTTTTGTTTTAAATTTAACAATTATTTTTTTCTGACCTTGATCTGATATTAGCCATTATTTTTGTCTTCTGATTTCGATAGGCATTTAAGGTGGTAGTGACAGATCCAGATTCAGTTTTGAATTCCCTTACTAGGGAAATCAAAGAGATAGGACCTGATGGACAAGAGGTATGGGTTTAGAGATCAATACATTTTATATCAGTTGTGACATATTTATGAATTGGGCTAATAAAGTCCTAAATAATAATGATGTTTACAGGTCACAAAAGTGGTACCTGCTATGACCGATGAAGTAAAAGAAGCTCTGATAAAAAATATTAGAAGGCGAATGACACCACAGCCATTAAAAATTCGAGCAGACATTGAGATGAAGTGTTTCCAGTTTGATGGCGTACTTCATATCAAGGTTTGTATTTCTGCTACTTGCATTAAATTCCCATGATTTGCATGAGAGGTCTGTTCAATGTTATCAGTATGATGCATGTTTATTAGGGGATAATGTTTTCATTTTAGTTTGTATTTTGGATAATAATCTCTTAGTGGCAAGGAAACTATTAGTTACACTTTATTATAACTTATATTATGTTTATTGTTGGTTAATTATTTTGGGGATGAAACATGTAATCAGGATGCAATGCGACAAGCTGAAGCTGCTGGTAATGATGATTGCCCTGTAAAGATCAAATTGGTTGCCCCTCCTCTATATGTTCTTACAACTCAAACTCTAGACAAGGTTTGTCTCAGATATCAAATAAGATTTCAGTAGTCAGTATGCAAATTCTCATTGGTTGGAAAATGCTTCCTTGATCTACACTATTTTGGTAATGCATATAAATTGTCAGCCGAGATAAGGGGTGTCCCTTGTCCCTATTGTGGACTGTCCTGGTAACTCTGGATTTATTTTTACAATGAACTGATATATTGAACAATGAAAAATTTGAATGCATAAATCTTTTATGATAACATTTGGGCTGACTCTAGATCTTATCAAGTATCACAAAATAAGGTTATCTGTGTCCTTTTGGTGTTTGGTTATGATCTCTTTTTCTAGTGTCTGGAGGGTCTAAAGTGTGGGCATGATTACACGGGTTGCAAAGTCAACATGTAGAGTGGTGTAGATACCGGCTCCAGTTGGGCAATTTATTCCAATAATACTGTTCCCCTACAAAAGGCCCTCATTCTTCAGTTCTAACATTTTTTGATGCATCCCTTTTGAAGTTCAGATGGTCATATTTTGAAGAATGTGACATAAGCAATCACTTATAAATTAGTTGTTCCATTTTTTGATAGACTGGTGATATTTTGAGATCATTTACATTATAATGCTTTGGCAGTATTGGATTTTGGACTGAACTTGTGCCAATGATCTCACTTATATAGGAGCAAGGCATATCTGTACTCGATGCAGCTATTAAAGCTTGCACTAAAGAAATTGAGAAGCACAAGGGAAAATTATCAGTCAAAGAAGCTCCTCGGGCGGTATGCTCCTAACACCTTATTTTAAGTTAATATTTCCAAAGGAACAGATCGTGTGTTGCTGAAATTTAGATTTAAATTTTATTATTCCAAGCTGTGATATGTTTTTAAGAAGAGTCCAAGCATATGTGTTTTTCTGGTACTTTCAAGCACTTGTTGTTACACCATCACTCCTAACAATTGGTTTATCGAGAAATTGTTCTGTGAACAACTACTCTTGTTTTTTAATCCAGAAATCTTACATTCAAAAAAAAAAATTGCTTGTGGTTCTACCAGGTAAGTGAACGGGACGACAAACTTCTTGCAGAGGCTATGGCCAAACTTAATTCTGAGAACCAGGAAGTGGATGGAGATAATGAGAGTGAAGAGGAGGAAGATACTGGAATGGGCGAGGTTGATGTTGAGAATCCTACTGGAATAACTGATTAGTACACTGGCATTTCTATGCTTATATTGCTCTATCAAGAGTGTGTAAGCATGGCTTTGATTTGACCATGTTGTGTAGTGCTCAACCATTTCATCTCCTGTCTTATGGGTTTTATTTTTGTAGTTTGGTTGGTATAACTATCTGAAAAAATGAGCAAGGCCGGGGTCCCATTAGGGGGCTTAAGCTTCTATTTTTTAGGAAGAGGTGGTCCCATGAAGAATTTTTTTTGTGCTGTGGGATTATTTGGAATCTTTTTCTAAAAAATAGGAGCCCCTACTTTTTAGGCCTGTAAATTTGAGCGGTTGAAAATGGGGTGGGGCTAGAAATTGCCCTACCAGCACTTATCAATGATTTTTTTAATTAGTTTTTATTATGCACATAGCATAGAAGACAAAGGTATTATATTCATGAGACCACCAGCTTCCTTAAATTTTGGAGCTTGAATTTTTAAGCTCAACTACACTACAAAATTCATGGGATCCGTAGCTTTAAAATATTCCTAAAAAATCTCATCAGCTCCAGCTCTATTCTTTAGGAATCCCCCCTCCATGGGACCCCAGCCTAAATGTCACTTAGGGAAAAGTTATGAAAAGCTGTCAGACTGGAAAAGCCAATTGTTTTTACAGACAAGTTAAGGATGGTCTTTGCATTATTGATATCATTCAGATTTGCCTGCCAGTATGCTAGGCTATCTGTTAAACTTAAAATTTGGTGCTCAAATCTCAACTATGTTTCTTACTAATGTTCTTTCAATCGTATTACACTAAGCATGCTTCTAAGGGTGATGTCAATGCTATATATGCATGGTTTTATATGATTGGTTTCAATTTATATTCTACTGAAATGATTGGTTTGTATATGCATGTATGCAAGGGCAATAACAATAATAGCGTTTTAGGTCATTCAAATCATCTGGTGACTTGTGAAACATTATTATTACCTAAGGAATGCAATAATATTGTTCATCAGTGACCTGAATAACTCTTTAAATAATCTCATGGGAAATGAGGTTATAAGAGAAAGATATTCAAATGTTTATTTAACCTTGAATATTTAACCTTTCTGCACTGTGCTGCAAATAGGGATGAGTCCAGTTCGAGTTGTGAGGCACTTAGACCAGGGCACAATTACCATTTTGAAAAATAGCCGTACTTTTTTATTTTTAATAGTTGACAAATTTGGTCAGTATTGTTTGAAGTGATACTGTTTCAAAATGATGTCATATGGCCCTATGGATTAAAATGAAAATTTGGTGTGATCTGAACGCTGAAGTCATTTTCTGCTTTGAAATTCTGGTCAAATACCGTATCACAGTTTTTGTGTATTTCTACGCATCTACTAAATTCTTACTGATTCATCAACAAATACTATGTTTAAAATTGAACAGTGGAAGAATATTACGCGATTTCTTTCTTTATCAACATAATTATAGTCAAGAAATGGACGTTTGCAGACAAGAAGAAAAGTGGCTGCGTGGTAATATATAAAGCTTCCTAAAAAATTCTGAGGAAGCTCTAAAAAAGACTATAACGAAAAACAATTGAAGAAAACAAGTAGTCAAGTTGACACAAAAACTGGTATAACATTTTTTGAAAATTCAAAATAGTAATTGCTAACTAATTTAATTTGCTGATTGCTATGTTCATCATCACTAAATAAACAAGGATCTTGTAATATATACAGTTCAAACAAGTTCACTGATTTCTATATATGCATTAGAAAATATATAATCAATCTTAAGGAAGTTCAGTATTCATTTTCATTTCCAAATGGATAGAAATTCATCCATCTATAACACCTGTTTCAGTAGCACTCACATTATGAACATTCTTATGGTGAACTGTATTAGCTTTAACAAGACAAATACTCAGGATACCCAGAACTCCCAAGGTAAAGCCACCTGCTGAATTCTGGCATTCTGTGTTGTGTGATGTTGGATTTTCATGCAGGTGTTACTTAAGGTACTGGTAAACAAAGGTCCTGAAGGAGTCTAGACATGACCAATAATGTTTAGGATCTGTAGGGCAGAGACTGAAAGGCCATGCGTCAACATATTCATTACTCTATTATCTCTTCCACCTCAATCATGGCTGGCTTTGGCTCAGTGCTCGTTCTTCTGTTCCAAGGATTGACTCACCTTATGCATGTTCTTCATCCCTTAACAATTAGACTTTGGCTGCTAATTGTTTGTCAGAAGGTTATTTTCCTCATCCAATAGCTGAGACGATTGTGTTGGTCTTAAATGCTATTTGATTGCAGACTTTGTTGTGGTTTAGGTTTAGGTCTGAAGAGATGAGAGAGGTAAGTGCAAGCATAATTTGTGGTTCCCCATAGAAAACAGGTATGTATGGAGCTTAAAATAAAATATGAGAGGGATTCTTGAGCTCTTCACTTGGTTGGCCATTGCGGAGTAATTTAACTGATGCGAGTGGCCAAAATGTTATTTAAGCAGGACTATTTTAAAGAGAGGGTAACTTGCACTTCAAGATTATTGTCCCTACCCAATAGAAACAGATACGTGTGGCGCTCAAAATACACCAGGTTAGGGGATCCACGTACTCTTCGCTTCAATTGGTCACTAAGGAAGACTACATGATATGGGTGCCTAATCAGAATTTGCCTTACTTTTAGATAGATATTAACGTGCGCCTCAAAATAAAACAGGTTGAGGGATCCTGGAATTCTGCTCTTTGATTTCTATCGAGAGATAGTTCGCTGGAGTGTTAGCCCAAAATTTCACCGTTAGCTATTTTATAGTGGAGATAAGAACTTACAAACATAAATGTGGACACTCATTAGAAACAAATTTATGAGGCTCAAAATTGATCAGACCAAGGAACGAATAAACTTTTCAATCCTGTGAGGGGTTTTTAAGGATTTCTGGGGCCAAATTTGAGAGGTAACTCTTGGCTTCTGCCCACCCCTATTCCCACACCCCATGAAAGCTGCCTTTTCTTATCACATATATCTTTATGTGGTGCTCCAAATAAACCAGATTAAACAAACCACGAACTCTTCACCCCAGTGAAGGCTGCACGGATTTCAGGTGCCTGAGTTCTCATGAACAAAGTTGACACAACTCCCAGCTCCTTACCCCTTTCCACACCCCATAAAAATTGGGTTTTCTGATCGTGGATCTCTAGAAGGCTTGAAGAGCTTGAACAAAAGGTTCTCTACCATCGATATAAACCATACCCAACGCTCCACAATCAAGTAGCCCACAATACAAGATAGCATAGGAGTTTAACCAAGAGAGTAAAGAAGGTGAGAAAAGTTTTGTAGATACAAAATGCGAAACATTCTGTCAAAAAAATGTGCAAGAAAAGAGAATTAAAGAGAAAAAGGGCAAGATGATAGGTTGCCAAACCCTCTTGAGATTGTAAATTCATTAGATTTTGAAGGCCTTCATTTTGACTATGATTTGAATAATGCTAATAAAAACATGAATTATTTCAACTTTTTTTTCAAGAGACCTATAAGGAAAGATTAAATCATGAAAAAGAAAAGAAAATAGCTTAGCAAAAGTGACAACTCTCAGAAACCTGGGAAGAAACATGTGCTTTGGTATGATTTATAAAAATAGAAAAGCTACCACATGCGCTTTGATGCGATTTATAAAAATAAAAAAGCTACCAACTCTCCATATGAATGATTTAAATTTTTTAAGTTAACACATTAGGGGACTAGAATAACCTGATAGGAAATTTGTTCAGGCTCTATGCAATAATAATAAGAAATATTTGAATTTTCTTATGAATAAGAGGTTAAGACTGTTGGGTTCCATTTTGATAATACTTTAAGATTTGTTTGGAAGAATTACAATGTGTTTCACTCTAATCACCGAAAAGGGAAATGTGGTATTGCCATTCCCGTGAGTCGGAAATGAGGCAAATTTATTACCAACTCTTAAGTGTTCCCCTTGTAACAAATGACTGGATAGTTTTTGAAAAAGATAACCTTAAATTTGGAGTATTTATTTATGGTACACTTGGTGTAACAATCAAGGAGATAATAAAAGAATCTACCATAGGCTTGATAGATTTTATACTCAAGAGGATACATTCTATTTTGATAGTAAAAAGGACTCCAATTGCGTCTAGGTGGAACCTAGTTCATTGTTTGATCATCACCCACTGGGGCGAAGCTTAATGTTAAAGATTATGGACAAAATGATGTCATCAAAAGGAACACTATGTTTAAACGTAAACACTGATTTGATGAAAAATCTCGATTGCTTGGATGGTATTGCTATTGCCAGATATATTAACAAGATGTTTTTTTCCCTAAGAACTATGCCAAAGAGGCCTGGGATGATATTGTCTATTACTATAAGACCATTGAGAACTTTTGGTAAAAAAATTGCTATTGAGAATAGAAGATTGGAGCACGTGCTTTGTAGGATGAACTTATTGCAGAGGTAAAGATTCAAAATGATATTCACAATGAAGATTGCGTAGTAGCTTATTACTGCCTTCAAATTAAGAAAACACAAGGAGCTAGGGTTAGAGCCAAATTAAACTAGATAAAATATGGGGACAAAGGAAATAAATTTTTCTTCAATATGTTGAGAGCCAAAAACTCAATGGAATCTATTGGTTTAATTAAAGATTTTACGATAAATGGCTTCATGTTATAGAGGGGATAAAGGTGTTTTTATAAATTTTATAAGCAATTGTTTATTGTTAATGATAACACCACCAATTGTGGTTAGGCCCAAGAGTTCTGTAAAAAATAAATCCCAAATAAGATCAAAATTGAGATGTTCGTAGATCTTGAGAAAGAAATTAATTACCGAGGATAAAATTGTTTCTTTTATATTATCCTTTCAAAATGAGAAATCCCTTGGTTATGATGGCTTACTAATTGAACTCTATAAGGCTAATATGGTGTGGATTGTTAATAATTTGTTTGATGTATATATGTAATACATTGAGAAACTATCACTAGGTAAAAGTATAATTAAGGGAATTATCAATCTCTCACCTAAAGGTGCTAAATGCAATTTAAATAATTAGAGAACCATCACTAATTGCTTGTGATGAGACTGGGATTCTTCTTGTGGTCATTAATGACACCCAAATTGGGTTTGTTAGAGTAAAGTACATATTAGAGAACTACATCATCAACTGGGAATCTTTGGATTGGGCAAGAACATGTGACCTAAATGTTGGTATGTTGCTCCTAGACTTTGAGAAAGCCTATGACAAAGTGGAATGGTCTTTTGTTTTCTCTATCTTGGGAGCTTTGAGATTTCTTAAAAAAATATTGTAGAATGGTTAGTGTTATTTCAAAATGTCAGTGCTCAAGTTGAGGTAAATGGATCTTTTTTTGCCCCCTTCTTGTTGGAAAGATCTATTAGAGAGGGCCACAATTTGGTACTTGCCCTGTTTGTCATAGCTTTTGATAAAAGAGAATTGGTCATAAAGTGCAAGGTGTTATCCTGCTTGATAATACCTTTTTGTAAAGTGTAATTATCTTACTTGATAATACCCCTTTGCTAAATGTTCAATTTGCTAATGATACTGTTCTCTTTCCTTTACTAGAATAAGATGTGGACGATCTCATGACTAGATTTGGTATCTTTTGTTAAGCCTTCAACTCATTTTTTTTGAAATCCAAATCTATTTTATTAAGTTGGTTAGATGAGCTGCCTAATTAGTTTTCAAAGTTCAACGGACAATGAGGTAGTCCAAGTAAATTGGTGAGATATCTTGGAATTCCTTTCTCTGTCAAGCCCTCCCTTAAATAAATGTGAAACTAGATGTCCTCCTTACAACTTATGCCTCCTCTGCTTCATACCCTACTCAGCTCGCTTCGGGTTCCTCCTTTCCACTTCTGCCTCCTACAATAGTTTGTAGGAGGAGGAAAGGTCCACCTTCCTCTCTTACTTTTTTCAAGTGTTGTGAAAGAGAGTTACGTTGCTTAGGGTCGAGACCTTTGTGTCTAGTTAGTTCCTTGCTTTAGTCTGTAGACATATAAAAATGACCATATTCCTAAATGAATATTTTATGTTCATTCCTCTATTTAGTTAAATCTAATTTAATTAAATCACTCACATTCTTCTATTTAATTAAGTAAATTATTCAATTTATTTAGTTAAATTCACTTAAGCCCATTTAATTGAATAAATCATTTTATTTAATTAAATCCCTTCTTCTTACCTTTTTATTAAATTTATGTTTAATTAATAGTCTACCCCAATTAAATAAATCTATTTTATTTAATTTCACAACTTATAACCAAATTGAAATAAATCAATTTATTTTAATCCTATTATCCCTCACCCACTTGCAAAATCCTACATCTCCCACTTGCCTCTCTAAACCCCCTTCTAGATTCTTCTGATCACTTCTAAATTAGCCTAACCCATCTCCTAAATATTGTCACATCCGTAAGCAAAGGGAAGTCACTTTTCATACCCTCAAAGTCTTTGAAAACCATTAAAGGCTTTATATCTCCAACAAGTTAACCTTGAAAGTCTTCCAAACCATTAATGGTTAACTCAACCCTCTAGCATCATTATAGATTTTTTCTCTTAACTCAACCTCCATCTAACCCAAGGGTCTCATCAAGCATTTATTGTTTTGACCATGGTTATCCCTTTAACCTTTGCACAAGAGTTTACCCCTTGGGTAAAAGCTTTATCCATTGGATAACCCTAACCTAACCTTAACCCTTACCTCCTAAGGTAACCATGAGGTCTTCTCAAGCATTTAATGCTTCTTACCTCTCCTCTCAACCAGTCTTATGTTGACAATTGTCACCATTTCATTGGTGAAAATTGTAAACATGGATTGGCAACTTTCAAACTTGACCCTTGATTAACTCTTTCAATCCTGACCATCCATTGCCCTATTTTCACTATAAATAGAGCTCTCATTCCTTCATTTTAAGGATGCATGCAAGCTTTTAGTATCTCATTTATGCTCAATTTTATCAATACGTCTAGCTTCTCTTTGTAATAGGAATTAATCTAATAAGCATTTTAGACTATTTCCTTTATCATTAGCTTAAATCATAAACTAGTATATCATGTTAGGGTAGTATTTTTACTAATCTTGTCATCTTATAATCTAGTTATTGAATTCATAGAATCATGCACAGATAGGGTGCATTTTCATAATTAAACCAATCATAAGCATCCCTCGTTCTTGCATTCGTCATCCCTAAGCCACTTTGCTCAGTGATCTGAGAGCAAAGGCATTGGCTTGAGGGACCTTGTGAGATAGAGAACCATGGAACCAACCTTGGGAAGTTGAGTCATTATCCATGACTCCATAACTTGCACCAAGAAGTCCCGTGGGTGTGTGAACAAGCCTCTTTGAGACCACATTTTCGCTTTTTAAGTTTCATTGACCTGCTTTTCCCGCACACATAGTCAAAAGCTTCTTTTTTTCCCAATCTCACTTTGTGTGAGATTCACTCTTTCTGCCTTGATGGGTTCGAGCTCTTCCCATGCTTATCTAATCAAAACAATTATCTTTCTCTTGCAAGTAGGGTAAAAGTGTGCCAAAAAATCCTCACCTCTTATTCCATCTATTATGTTTCTATTTGGTTCTTTGTAAACTATCAAATTAACAATGTTTGAAAATTGATTAGATATTTTTGAGATTCGATGAAAAAGGTAACAACAAAAATCATGCTATCAAGTGAAAATGGTGAATTGCTTAGATAACATTAGAGGTGGTTTGGGGATCAAGGACTTCAAAATGCATGGGGTTGCCTTAGCTACCAAATGAATTTTGAAAGCTTTAACAAAAAAGGAGCCCTGGAAAGTGTTGATTGAAAGGATCATTTAGGAGGTAGTTCCCAAAGCTACTAAGCAATGGAGAAGCCTTCACCTACATAATATATTATTTGAAAAGTTGCGTAAGGCCTTCAAGATTTACTATTTTGTCAAATTTTAGAGGGCCTGGGAGTCAGTCATGGGTTTGATTGAACGATATTATGCAATTAGTAGTGGCAATAGTAACTCTTTAACTTTAAGTCTATATGGTGGAGTTTGTCTCATAATAACAAACCCCTTGCCTTTTTACAAGGTTGTTCAACTAAGAAAGCAAATATGGTTTAGCCAATTTTTAGGATATTCTTACAAACAATCAACTAAATTTTTTGGATGCAGATAAAAACAAAATTCAAACTTCTTGATATTAATAAGAGATCTTACTCCGTTGTCAAAAAAGCTTTGAGAATGATTCAGTTTCTTCTTATGGCTAAATTTAATCTCGATTGTTAAGATAATTTTAAGTGGAAAGATGGTATTCCCCTTTTCAAAATCAAGTTACATAGCCTTTATAACTTAGTGCTAGAGGTTTGAATGTTGATCTTAATGGTTTTTGGATTGCTCTCTATTGAAATTTTGTGGTTTATTTGGAAAAGGAGAAATGAGGACTTGCACTAGGGCAAAAGAAGATGTCTTACTGAGTCTTCCACTAGCCTCCCTTCTTGAATATTGTTGGACAAGCAACATCGACCTTGAAGATGTCAAATGACAGATTCATTGATTTTGGATGAAGGTTCTACCTAGCTTTTCATGTCTAATATTCAAAAGGTAGACTTTTGTCCCTAGGATTTGAGGAAGATTGATGACAAGTTCAAAAAAGAGTGCTGATTTTCAAAATCAATATGGTAAAATGCACGAATAAGAAATAAATAGATATGTTGCCATTTGAGATTTGGAGATCAATTGTTACAATTTTGAAAATAGTGGCTGGGAAAGAATCTCTCCTCCTTTAGGGACTCTCCCTAGTGTAGACTCCTTTAAAGCCCATAAAATTCAAGCGAGTAATAGATTCTTGAAAAAAGACATGCAAACACTTAATGAGAACATAAAGTTTGTCTAAGATTGTATGCAATATTTTATTTTGATACTATTTATTACTCTTGATGAATTTTATATATATATATATATATATATATATATATATATATATATATATATATATAAAATCTAACATGATGGGTCTCTCAATGTGACTGCTTGTGGCCACATATATTGTAACCAAACTTGTTATTTTTGATAATCAAATATCAAATAAAAAAATACTCTCTCTAGCAATGGGAGTTTTTGGTCTCTTGAGAAAGTCCCTTGGCAACCAGCCATAGTTGTAGAACTTTTATTTTCCCTTTCCTAACTTTGTCATCGTATCATGTGTCAATTATGGAAGAAGGCCACAACCAATTCATAAATGTTCGTCTTACCCTTTGTGAAGGATGAATAGGGGAGAAATTTGCACACAGATGATAGACTCTCTTATGATTATTTGTATTTGAAATTACATGCAACTTTGCTTATTCGTAAAAGGCGTAAAGAAAATTTGAACTCGTTTTCCCCATTCTATTGAGATAATGACCCAATCAACACACACTAATGATAAATAGTTGTTACTTCTCCATCTTTATCCCAACAATGCCCAAAAGAAAATTATGCTCAAGGCATTTGGTATTTTTATATTCAAAACATTTATGGTAGTTTTTATTTATTTTTATTTAATGTTAGATTTTATGAACATTTACATATTTAATATTTTAGTTAAAGAAATAAATTTATTTAACTTATTAAATCAAACATTTCTTTTAATTTTTATTGACTCAAGGTATATTGGAAACATGATTTTTAAAATCCTTTAACCAAAAACTTAAGATTAATTATTAAATTAAGTATTTTTCATTGAGTCAAAAAATAACACATACAAATTTATAAATAACATAATTATTTGTACAAGTGTGGGTGGATGCATATAAAAATTCAGAAGAATGTCAAACATTATTTTAGGCATTATAAAGAATTTTAGGAAGGTAGCATATTGAAGACAAAAAAAATAATTATGTTCGCAAATCAAACAGTGAAGGAGTTAGAAAAAAATCATCAATAATAAACTCATATTAAAAAATTAATCACTTTATTAAATGTGTTTTCTTATTACATTTATAAAATTTTAATAAAAAGAAATGATAAATTACTTGTTAAAGTGAATTTAATCACTTTAATAAATAACCTTATTATTCTCATGTTAATAAATTTTGACTTTAAAAATAAAAATAAAATTAAACAAGTGTTTAAATTAAGTAATGAATTTTGAAATCACTTTAAGAGATATTTACTTTCATTTAATTGTGAAGTCAAAGAGATATTTTTTGCATTTATGAAAAAAATATTTTGGGGCCATTTATGATGCATTTAGGGGCTTTTATGGTAGCAACATGGGTTGGCTTGACTTTTGCTCAAGTATGTTCCCTTTCAGACCTTTTATAGGTCTTCAAAGGTGGGCTTTATGTTTCTGCTCGCCCAAGAGGAGGTGGATTATATTATTCATTATCTACTTTTTGGAAAGGATATATACTGCAAGACTTCACTTTTTCAGGGGTTCTTACCTTTTGCTTCTGGCAAACTGTAATTTTTTGAGTTCTCTCTACATAAAGGAAGGAGTTTGTAACCAATTTTTCAGAAGAGTTTTGATAAGCTTTGTAACACCTTTTGACAGTAATATATATTTTGCCTTCTCAGATTTTTTTTTTTTTTTGTGTGCTTAGTCCTAATGCAGTTCCAAGTGATGTCTTTTATCCTTGTGATTGTGTTGCTGTTAGTACCTTTCTGCAGGAGTTTTTCTAATCAGTTGCATGGCATAGGTTGTGCCAGTTGTAAGAGTAACCTCAGTTTGTGAGAAAACATCTTTTTTCCTGCTGAGATTATCATTTTTACAACCTTCTTATGAAGTGTTGATGTAGGGGTTATGAACTTTCTGATTTTTGCAAGGTTTCCTTTTATTACTGGTTATTTCGTGTGTTAATCAGTTTGTCCATGTTTTCTGGTATTCATTTTGGTGTATCACCTGTTAGATAGTAGTTTCATTTTATGTTCTCCTTCTTCTCTTTTCTCAGCAAAATCGTTAGGTTTAGGTGAATACCAGTTAAAAAGAACCAGCTTACTCTGGAGGTCCACTTCAGTTTTAGGTTACCTGCAACCTAGAAGTGTTCCCATGTTTCAATAGGCAGCTGAAGTTCACAACTTTAGCAAGGGTACAAACTTCATTGATAACAATTTTTGGCACGCCCGGTGGGACTGAGAGTGCAATTTTCAGTCTTTATCAGAAGTTTTATGCTGCTGTTTGGTGTGTGCAGCGGTAATTTTCAGTCTTTTAGAGGCATCTTTACAGCATACTTGGCGACTCTGAGCTCTGGTTTAGTAAAACCAGTATATTTTGCATATGAGAAGAATACAAACCAGAAGTAGTTCCTCAACTTTTGAATATTTGCAATTATCCCCACCTAGAAGAAGAGGAATAGTAGTTGAGAAACACAAAGAAAATCGTGTTTATTCTGGAAGTGCCAAATCTACTCCCCTTGCTGTTGGAGTTCATACTGCTCCAAGAATCCCAGTAATGATGATTCCTGCAAGAAATCAGCCATTCGTGGCATTTAACCAAGGCAACCCACTTAATTTAACTGAACATGATCCAATTCCCGTTGCTGCCTTAAAGAGTTTGCCATACTTCAATGGTGAAGATCAGACTACCCCAGCAGAGCATATCAAAGATGTTGCAAACCTATGTGCTGTCCACCATGTGACAAAGGAGAACGTTGCAGTTAGATTGCTTGCAACATCTTTGAAGGGGAAAGCCTTGCAATGGTTCATAGGCCCGCCTATCAATTCCATAGCGACATGGGACCAGTTGGGTGACCAACTATGCAGTTTCTTCGAGGACGAATCAGACCATTTGTTGCTAATGGAGCATCTGTCTACAATAAAGAGAGCTCCCCATGAGGTCATGTCAGATTTCAACCACTGTTTTCAGAAGACTTGGGATAAAATCCCACAAATGGTAAGACCTACTGCTGACCACGCTTTCTTGTATTATTTAAGAGCTTTGAATACTGATATCTCAGTGATGGTGCAATCTATGGGAGGCACTTCTTTACCCCAGGCCTATGCTATAGCTATTAGAGCTGAGAACAACCTTATATAGGCTGGTAAAATTGCCCCAAGACCTGCTCTACCAATTTTTCCTACTATTCAGCCATCGATAGCAATGCAAATACCTCCTTTAGCTGTTATCCTAGCTGCACTAGCATTACCAACACCAATTTCTCAGTCTGTTAGACAAGAGAACAACTTTCTAGCATAGTCTAATGATTTGCAAGAGATTAAAGGACTGTTGCAAACGTTTGGCAGTGAGATAGTAAACTTGAAAAGGCAGCAGAATCAAAATTTCAGGCCTTACCAACCCCCATTTCAGTCTAATTATCAGCAGAACCAGTCAAATAGGCCACCTTATCAGCCAAATAATCAAGGCCCAAGGCAAGCCTATAATCCAAAGCTTTATCAAGCTTATAACCCCAATGCTGCTAGCTCTTTAAAGGAGCTCATGCCCATTCAAAATAATATGGCACAAGACTTTGACTGGTGTTTTCCCTGCAATTTTCCCCATAACCAAAGTACTTGTGCAAATGGGGTGATTAACCAAACCCTAATGGTCCAAAATAGTTCAAGTGTGCAATTGGATGCGCCCCATGAGGATTCTATACAACAACAAGGGGATCAACAAATTGAGATAGCTCTTCTTCATTGGCAAGGAGGATAATTTTGTGGGATTAACCAAGCTGATTCAACATCTATGGTCTATACAAGGTCCAAGAAGAGAGCCATAGACGAAGGGCATCAGTTTGATAAAATCAAACCTAGATGCATCAGGTGCCGAACTTGGATCAAAGTGCTGCTGTCCTATCAACTACTGAAAATGTCAGACACTCGCCAACAAGTCAACCTTTGGTAGGCAAGAAGCAACCCAATCCATCAGTCCAAACAACTACTGCTCAAGGTGATGTTGTTGTCCTTAAGATACAAGCTAAGTCAAGTACATCTTTCAATATTCTTGATCATATGAAGAAAGCAAGTGTATCTATGACTATGTGGGATTCCTTGTGTATCCCCGACCAAAGGGACTTACTCCAATCAGCCTTGTCAATTTAGACATGTTTGTGATGAACTTAATAGAGATAAAGACAAGAATGTGTTGACCAATACTGCCACAACTGATAATGAACAACAAGCTTCAAAAGTTAAACCCCCACCCTTTTATGTATCTTTAATCATTGGGGATCAATTAGTCCATAACTGCATGATTGACTCAGGTGCTAGCAGTTCAGTCATGCCTAAGAAAATTGTAGATAGGTTGGGGATTGAATATGAGTCTTTAGAAAGGGGAGTTGTTCAATTGGATGGGATTGCTGTTAACACGGTAGGAGTTATTAAAAACTTGAGTTTAACCCTTCATGCTTGCCCAAACTTCTCTATCCCATAAGACATCTATGTTATAGAGTTGCCTCCTTATTTCTCTATATGCTTATCAAGAGATTTTACTGCAAAAATAGGAGGTTACTTATCCTCAGATTGGTCCCATATGCTATTTAGGACTAGGTATGGCACAAAGGTCACTGTGAGATCAAAACCTATAGCCAAAGATCATATAGAGCCTTACAATCCACCCCCTATTAATGCCAATTTGGTTGCAAGTGAACATGAGGAGCAATCTGCAATTCAAGAAGGCAATAGACCCACTGAAGGTATACTTGATGTCCTCCTTGATGAGTGGGCAACTCAGACTCAGGCTTTTGTTCCATGTGAGCAGCTGGAAGAGGTTGATTTTGGTGTTTTTATGATACTCGAGGCTGATCCCTTCATGCCTAATATAGAGAAAATACAGAACAACATGATAATCAGCAAGATAGTGAGGTGTGGGAGATGTATTTTGATGGCTCAAAGAATAGAGTTGGTGCCGGTGGTGGATGCATGCTTGTTTCCCCAAAGGGTGAGAGATACTATTCAAATTTCAGATTTTGCTTTAGCTGTACTAATAATGTTGCTAAATACGAGGCTCTTATCCATGGTTTGGAATGGGAAAGACAGAGAAGTATTAACTGTCTGAAGGTATCTGGAGACAACGAGTTAGTTGCTAATCAAGTAAGAAACATTTGTCATACAAGGAATGATTTGCTTAAGTCTTATAAGCATAGGGTATGGAACCTCTTAGAAGGATTGATGCCTTTAATATGATATCCATACCCAGAAATCAGAATAAGTATGCTGATAGATTAGCTGCCATAGGAGCAGAGTTTGATATTCCCAAAGAAATTGGTAGCGATGGGAGCCATCAGCATGTTAAAGTTATTATTAGGTCCGCTGTACCAGATAATAACATACATTGGTAAGTTTTGAGAATGACCAGCAGATTGTAAATTTCCTGAGAGAGGAAGTTGAGTTCTCTCATACTAACCAAGAGAGACTACAACACCAATATAGTGACCAAATCATTCAGCTAAAGAGCAATAAGATGCCAAAGGGTTTAGTCACTTTAGAATCTATTTTCAATACTGATGATGAAGCTACAAAACTCAAGGCCATCATGCAAGTTCAGCATGATCATTATGAAGAGATTGAAGTCTTTAAGGGTAAGTTGCTTAAACTGGGTAAGGTATTTACAACAGTAGAAAATAAAGCATTTATTAAGCTTTTCCAAGACTTCAGTGATGTTTTTGCATGGGAATATACCGACTTAACAGGATTCGATCCTCACCTTGCCCAACACACTATAGAGCTTGAGCCTAACGCCAAACCTGTCAGGCAGAAGCAAAGGCCATTGAATCCTAGGCTTGAGCCTCTTATGAAGAAAGAATTAAACAAGTTGATTGAGAGTAGCATACTATTTCCTATCAAGCATACCTCATGGGTTTCTAACCTTGGGCCGGTTAGGAAAAAGAATGGAGAGATTAGGTTGTGTGTAGATTTCCGAGATCTAAATAGAGCTTCATTGAAAGACCGTCACCCTTTGCCTTCCATGGAGAAGATCCTCCAAGTTGTTTCAGGATTCGAGAGGTTTTCCTTACTAGATGGTTATTCTAGTTACAACCAGATATTGGTTAAGGAGGAAGATTAGTTTAAGACAACTTTCACCACAAAATGGGGGACTATGGCTTACAAAAGGATGCCATTTGGTTTGTCTAACGCTGGGGCAACCTTTCAGAAAGCCATGGATATGGCCTTTCAAGGCTTAATGTACAAATCTGTCTTAGTATACCTTGACGACATCACAATTTTTTCCAAGGAAGCTAAAGATCATCTAAACCACTTGAGGCAGGTTCTCGAGAGGTGCAGGGAATTTGGGGTGTCACTTAATCCCAAAAAGTGTGTGTTTGTTGTCCATTAGGGCAAACTGCTTGGTTACGTGGTTTCCAAACACGGTATTGCCATTCTGGCCCTTCCTTTACCAACACACAAGAAGGGTCTACAAAGCTTCATTGGAAGGATTAATTTTGTCAGGAGATTTATCCCTGATATTGCAGATTTGTTGAATCCTCTAACTACTATGTTAAAGAAGAATATTTCTTACAACTGGACCAAGGAAGGCAAGAGGAGCTTTGAGCTGATTAAAGAAGCATTGGCTGCTACTCCTACACTTTTGAATCCTAATTTTCTAAGGATTTCACTTTGTATGCTTATGGTAATGTTGATTCTATTTCAGCTATGTTGGTACAAGAAAACGATGAAGGCTCGGAACAACCTTTAGCTTTCTTCAGTCAAGCATTGAAGGATTATGAGTTGAGGTACACTTTTGTTGAGAAACATGTACTTGCTGTTATCAAAAGTTTAAAAAAGTATAAGCACATGTTGTCTAACAATAGGATTAATTTGATGGTTGCTCATCCGAGTGTAAAAGAGTTTTTGTTAAGCAAGGATCTCAATGATAAGAGAGTTGGCTGGGTAACCAAGGTAATGGAATATGATGTCAAGATTCAAGTTACCAAGCTGGTCAGGGGCAAGGGTTTGTGCGAACAACTTGCTGATGGCATTTCTAGCACACCAACGCATGAACAAGAGGTTGTTCTAATACTGCAAGATGACGAGCAAGCAGATTTTTTAGTTCCTACTGCTGATTGGGTGTAGGAAATGGTTCATTTTCTGCAAACTCAAGCTGTTCGCATTTCTAGCACACCAATGCATGAACAAGAGGCTGTTCTAATACTGCAAGATGACGAGCAGACAGATTTTTTAGTTCCTACTGCTGATTGGGTGCAGGAAATGGTTCATTTTCTGCAAACTGGTGAGTGTCCTAAGGTTTTGGACATAGCTAAGAGAAGGTATTTTAAACTGCAGTCCATACGTTATGCACTTCTTAATGGCGTCTTGTTCCGTAAAGATTTTAATGGTGTATTGGTGAGGTGTATTGGGCCTGACCAAGTAAATAGTGCTGCATGATTTTCATGATGGATCAGCTGGAGGCCATTTTTCACCAAGAGCAACAATTCTTAAAGTGATGAAGGGTGGCTATTATTGGCCCACATTATTTAGAGATGCACATGTATGGGATAGAAAGTGCAAAGAATGCGCTTTGTTTGCTGGCAAAGAGAGATTGGCAACTTTACCTTTGCAGCCAATCCAGGTTGAACAACCCTTCATGAGGTGGGGTTTGGACTTTATTGGGGTGATAAACCCTTCATCCAGTGCTGGCAATAAGTGGGTACTTACAACCATAGACTATTTCACCAAATGGACTGAAGCAGTGGCACTAAAGGAGGCAAATGAGTCTACTATTCTAAATTTTTATGAAGATTTGGTTGCCAGATTTGGAGTTCCCAAGTCCATCATTTCAGACAATGGTCTTGCTTTTGTTGGTCTTAAAATCTCTGATTGGGGTGTCAAGAAAGGGATCTACCTAAATACATCCTCCAACTACTATCCGCAAAGCAATGGCTAGCCATAATCAACCAATAAAAATTTGATCAGGATCATAAAGAAGACCATGGAAGGTAACCAAAGGATTTGGCATACTCAATTAAAATCAGCCTTATGGGCTGATAGGATCACTCCGAAAAGGTCCACGGGACAGTCACCTTTTATGTTGGTGTATGGCAGGGAAGCAAGGCTTCCTATCTCATTCGAGCTTCCAACACTTGACTTGGCCAATTAGCTAGATACACTGGAGGAAGGCCCTTTAACGGTGAGATTAGCTCAGTTGTTTGAGCTAAAAGATGCTAGGAAGGATGCTATGAGCAAGATAGAGCAGCATGAGGCTCAAATGAAGAGATCTTTTGACAAAAAAGCATCTCCAAGAATTTTCCAGGAAGGGGACATAGTGCTGAAATGGGACACTCTCAAAAGTAAGCCAGGAAAGCATTCCAAGTTCGATGCATTTTGGAGTGGGCCTTACATCATTTTTGAATGTAAACAACACAACGCTTTCCAACTCTCCAGACTGGACGACAATATGGAGCCAATCCTAGTCAATGGTATTCACCTCAAGCATTGCTTTTGAGGTACGATCAACAACCTGTATATAGTAGAGTAGGTTTTTGGTGCTAAATAAGTGCTACTGCACAATAGTTTAGTTGTTGTTTTGTTTTCCCTAAGCGCTTTGTGCACAATTAGTTGTTAGTTGTTTATGTTTTTGCGATGGAAAACTGTTGTAAGGTGCTACAGTTTTGTAAAGTAGGCACCCATCATATGAAAAAGTGAATCAGGGATGTCACTGTCACACATCATGCATGTCTGCATCATAAAGCATTAACACTCTCAACAATTTTCTAGGTGTTTTCTGAGAGGTGTTTTGTTGCTGCTTTGTCCTAATCTATCAATTACACATGTACGATTCATGGTAGTAAGCTGTCAAGCTCAGTGCCATAAACCACACACCTATACTCAATAGGTTAGGGAAGGTTTGGAAAGGAAAGTTTTAATGAGTGTTGTGAATGTGTTTTTTTTAGTTTTCAATAGTTTTCAGTGACTCTATGCCCAATGAATAGTTTAAGGCAGCTAATCAAGATGTTTAGAAGGCAAACATATAGCAGATGTCACCAAAAATGTTACCTATTTTTTGCTTCTAGTTGAAAAATAGGTTAAGCTATGCTTGTTTTTTACAAAATGGAGCAAGTACATATTACTTCTGCTATATTACATTCCAACTGCACTAAGGAAGAATGAACTAAAGATTTCATTTCAATACTTCTAGTTCGTAACAGCAAAAGAGAGAGACATCTCATCTAAAAAAGGAAGTATTTTATTGATATTCAAGCATGCGTCTCACACAAAGAGCCGTGAGAATAGCTATATGCATCTGGTGCAGGAAAGAAATACATAGGCATGTATACATGAGTATAAAAGAAGAGAGCATGTTGAGAGTGGAATCAGTCATTGCCTGAATGACTGGTATGGTTGGAGTAGCCTTGATGTTGCCTTTGTCTTGCTGCTTCGTCCTTGTCTGCATCCGCCTTCCTTATGGTATCTACAAAGAGTTAAATATCCAATGAGTTAGAACATTTTGTTCTAAGCAATGGCTAATTACATTCCTAACATGTATACTAACGCATGCATGTATATATAGTCCCTACATACATTAGGTGCATATAGTCAGCATCACGGAAGATATCAGAAAAAGCAAATATCAGATCAGAAGAAATCAAATGCATCTTATTTCTAACTTGTTTGCTTCATGTGTAGGAACAGGAAAAGATAGCTTGCTGGTCGTAAACTTCACAAATGAGTGGGGTAAATGAGGCTCCCACAAGGGTTGAGCCTAGCTCATATGAAAGAAACAACAATGTCTCATACAATCAAGTTATATCAGAAACTGTTGACAGATGAAGAGCAGCAAATACAAGTATGCAATCACACAAGCAACCGATAAGCATAATGATAGTTTTCGTCACTCAAAAGATGTATGCAAAGATATATTTATGCTAAAGTAGTCTTCTTTATACAGTAAATGAGCAGATTGCTATTATTTTCAAAGAAAAAGTAGCAACAATAATCATGTATGAAGAGTGAGGTTCAACACAAACCTTACAATGAAGATGTAGTCACAGTAACATGTATAATGCAGTCATAGGTGTAGTTTTGAAATATTAAGGTGAAATCTTCATTCAAAGGTGTGTTGGGACTTTTAGATCACACTCAAATCTCAGTATAGTCAAGATTGCAATAAGGCAACCCCCAGCCTATGCCATGATAAGATTATCATAGTCATGACAGAGTTGCAGAGCAGTCATAGGAGTCCCCAACAAATCAGTTTCAAAGCAGTGAACAAAAAGAACAACTTTAATGGATAGAACAATACAACAGCCATAAATCTAAATTGCAACAACTTTCAACAACGAAAAATGCAGTCACACAATAGTGATAAGGTTGTAATGATCTACCAAATATTAACAAGAGAATGTTGTTACTTACTGCTGCACACAACATAACATGTCCACAAGAGATGCAAGGGTTATAGGAGCTGTCCATAAAGACCTTAATGCAACATTCAATTTCAGACTCAAAGGACAGTAATGGTAATATGCAGTCCAGATAGTTTTCATTGCAAAACAACCATGAACATTTTCAAAGTCACAAACTTCCATTTGCACCATACACACAAAGAATTCGATGTAATAGTCAAGCATTATCAGGTTAAGACAAAATCAGACGATCTTTTAACAACATGAAGAGGAAAAACAGTGCCATCTAGTTCATAGAAAATAGAATCACTAGGCAACAGTCTTTTCTGTTTCTTTTTTTATAAAAATTAAGGCTCCAGTTGAGCAGTTAGTAGCAACAAAAGGATCATGTCAAAGCATAGGACCCCTCACGATAGTTTTTGCAGGATTCATAGCATAAGCAGATGGTATACGGTGCACTTTGGTACTTTCTGGAAACATAATAGCTAGACCATAATTACATTTTACAAGGTGCAGATCTAGTCTATAGCAGATAAATGCAAGCAATCATCTTCTCAGGAAAATCAACTATAAAGGCAGGGTTTTCACATAAAGAGAGTTCACTATAGTAGTAATGCAAACCCTACAAAGTCTGAATTTTTTGTTTCCAAAGGGCTCTTGAAACAAGGGAAAAGCCTTGTGAACTCCTTCGCGCTACAACAAAAATGGAAATTAAGCATGGCGGCCAAGCATTTCAAATTTTTTTTTGCGCCCAACAGTATACAAATGAAAACCAACGACCTGCAGGAAATATATAACGAGTATGCATCCATAAAATACAGCTACAACCTCTAACAACAACGTTTCTTTTCCTTTTTTTCCAGTCACTATTTGATCAAAGTCAATTTTCTATGCGTGGAGCTGAAGCTTACTTGTGGCGGCAGGAATAATGGTGGATTTATGTCAAAAGGAAAGCTTTCCAAAGATCTCTTTCGAACCCTGTGAAGGAGCAAAGCTTGGCGACATCCATTGATGGTGCATTTTTTCAGATCAAACCCTCACGACAACCCCAGTATGTGCCCAGAATCATCCAAAATTGTAGTTCAACCTTCAAACCCTCATGTCGGCCATTTCACGCCACAACAAAGAGAAGATAGAAAATATCGATGAGGAAAGAAATGACATTTTAGGTTTTCTTTTCCCTAAATGTATCGAGTTGCCTTGGGATATTTTGTTCTGTTTATTTTTTTCATGCTTATGCCACGTGAAATGCAAGGGGTTGATTTTCTTTATTTTATATCCCCCTTGCTCATATTTATTAAGTGACTTATTTTTGTCACTTAATAATATTTGTTTTTTTAATGATGTAAGTATTTATTAAGTGATAAAAATAAGTCACTTAATAAATATGGTTTTTTTTTGGGGATTAAGTATAGGTTTTATATTTAAATGAAAATAAACATTTATTAAAATGATTTAAAATTTATTACTTAATGCCTTTGTTTTATTTCATGTTTATATTTAAAGTCAAAATTTTTATAAATGGAATAAAAAAATAAAATGTTTACTAAAGTGATTCAAAATTCATCACTTTATTAAATGTGTTTTCTTATTACATTTATAAAATTTAAATAAAAAGAAATGATAAATTACTTGTTAAAGTGAATTTAATCACTTTAATAAATAACCTTGTTATTCTCATGTTAATAAATTTTGACTTTAAGATTGAAAACACACCTAAAGAACCAGTGAGTGAACAAAGAAGGAATGATACAGAGAACAAAGAAAGTGATAAGCAAAAAGCTATACCATTAATAAACAATGATTAAAAGGAACAGAGCGTAGATAATGGAAAAGAACACAGCCCCCTGAGATATGAAGCTAACATTGACAACCAGGAGGAAACAATAGAAGACATCGAAAATAAGGAGGATAACAATGAGGAACCAGAAAACCACCCCATACCACATGCAGCAGAGAGGCAAGATGCTCTAAAAAAAAGAAAAAGAACAAGAACAAAAAAGGAAAAAAAATAATAAAAAGGGAAAAAATAAAAAGAAAAAGAACTCCAACAATAACAACAGTGAAAAGGATATGGAAAGAGCAGAAAGGTTGGAAAAAGAAAATAAATGTATCCTTGAGTATGTGGGCAATGAAGTTAAAAATGACCTCATTGAACTATTCATTAATGAAATAGCAGATGAGGAGGAACTGACATTACAAAAAACATTGTTAGCAAGAAAATTATGCAAACTTAATGTAACCAAGGAAGAAGTACAGAACCATAAATATGATGTAGTAATAGATAAAATGGACAACCCGGGGATAGCTAAAACCATAGAAACTTGCTCACCCCCGGATTATGCTTCTGAACTAAAAAAGAGGGGGAGAAAATCAATTGCTGAATTATTAACCAAAGCAGGAAGCGCTGCTAGCCAGATTAAAATCACAAACCTTTTTGAGGTAGGGAAGGGGAAGAACCTTCCCATGGTGTTATGAAACTCCTTACTTGGAATGTTAGGGGCCTGAATGCCCCTAACAAGCAACATATCTTTAAACGTTGCATTGCTAAATTCAATCCAGAGTTATTCCTAATACAAGAACTTAAATTAAATAACACCAAGATGACAAACCTCAACAAAAAATTAGGTATCAGAGAATTAGAAGGACAAATTGCTTGTGGAGCCTCAGGTGGATTGGCCATCATATGGGATCCTAGGCTAATATCCTTTAAATTAATAAGCAAAAGCCCAAACTGGATGTGTGGCTGGGCTATAAGCATCAAAAGCAACTTAAAATTTATTATAATTAATGTCTATGGACCTATCAAAACACAAGCAAAAAGACAAGTGTGGAATGAAATTGAGAGTTTCCTTTTAAGTGACATAGATCAAACATACATAATAGGTGGGGATTTCAATGCAATCTTAGATCCCAAGGAAAAATGAGGAGGTAATAAAAAAATGACCTAAACAAGTCAAGACTTCAAAGATTGGACACATAAGTGTAACTTGATGGAATTCAAGACTAAAAATGATGCCTTGGAATAATAAAAGACAAGGTTTCTGCAACATTGCAGAAAAACTAGACAGATTCTTCCTTTGTGGGAATCTCACACAGTCTTATGAGTCCTCAGTTCTCCCATTCTCAGGATCGGACCATTTCCCGGTCCATTTGATCATATCAGAGGAACTAAAGCCAACCAAAACCCCCTTTCGCTTTGAAAAAATGTGGCTTAGGGATGAAAATCTAAAACAACTAATAGAAAAATGGTGGAATGAAACAAAAGTTATAGGCTCCAAAACTTTCAAAGTAGTCACCAAACTAAAAAAGATAAAGCAACAATTAACAATATGGAACAAAATGCACTTTGGAAATATCTTTACACAAAAAAGAGAAATTGAGATAGAAATGGAAAGAACTAATGAGGAGGTAATTAGGCTTGGGATGGATAGCATACTTTATCAAAAGGAAAAAACCAATCTGGCCCAATATGAAGAAATCCTCACTAGAGAAGAAATATATTGGAAACAAAAATCCAGGGAACATTGGTTGGATACTGGGGATAGAAATACAAGCTTCTTCCACAACAACACAAAACAATGAAGAGCTATAAATAGAATCAACAAAATAAAATTAAACTCAGGAGACTTCAGTGATGACCCTGAGAATATAGCTAAGGAAGCAGTAGAGTATTTTGAAAATATCCTTAATAATAAAGAAGGTTCTAGGTGGACAAATGAGAGTGAATTCTTAAAATACATTCCCAAATTAATCTCTAAAGAACACAACTTGAGGCTTAATAAAAAACTATCTATGGAAGAAGTGGAAACAAATTTATTCCAAAAGGGATCGGATAAGGCTCCTGGCCCTGATGGTTTCCCAACACACTTTTTTCAAAAATGCTGGAGCTTCATGGGGAAGGAAATTACATAAGCGCTTGAGGGGATGAGAAACTTGGGAAAGATTCTAAGAGAACTAAATAACACATTCATAGCTTTAATCCCAAAAAGGAATAGTGGACTATTTTGAGGATTTTCGACCAATAGCATTATGCAATACCCTTTCTAAATTACTCACAAAAACAATTGCAAATAGATTTCACAAACTTCTCCCCATAATCATTAGTGAGGAATAGACTAGTTTTGTGCCAGACAGATCTATTTATGATGGCATAATCATTGCTCAAGAAGCAATCCATTCAGTACAAAAAAATAAGGTACCGAGCATGATGATAAAATTGGATATTAAAAAGGCGTATGATAAAGTAGATTGGCACTTTCTATGCAAATGTCTTGAATCATTCAGGTTCAATAAGCAATGGATAAATCTGGTCTATGAATGTATTGCAACACCTAGAGTATCAATCTTAGTCAATGGGGCCTCAGAAGGTTTTTTTGAAATCTCAAGAGGTCTCAGACAGGGGGATCCCCTCTCCCCCTTTCTTTTTATCATTATGACATAATCATTGGGAAGGATGATCAATAGGGAGAGAGAAACACAACAACTGAAGGGTATTAAAATTACTTATGACACGGAACCAATTACTCATCAACAATTTGTTGATGACACCATGTTTGGATTAAGCAATACAATAGAAGCAAAAACA